>NC_091038.1:3747676-4093940 GCF_041296385.1 Aphelocoma coerulescens
CGAAGCAGCGAGGTGGCAGGGCATCCAGCGGGGCAGGGAAGGCGGCTTTGGGATCCCGGTGTTGTTTCCAGCAGAAAGAAAGTAGCCGAAGCAAGCAGACTCCTCTCTCTCTGGAACACAGAGAGTGATTGACCCCACACCCAGGTGAAACAAAAGAATAGCCAGGCGCACCCCACCCCCAGAGGGTAGCTCTTTGTTTTTCCTTATGTACAGAGCGATTTGTATCTTAGTAACAGTATGGGGGAAAATTCCTTTAACAGAAAAAAAACCTAGAACTCTTAAAACCCCAACAAGTATATTTTCCAGGCTCTGCCTACCCATGTCGGTAGCCACGGAGCAAACCCATTTAGCTACCGACCAAGAAGCAGTATAGGAAAAGCATTCTCCTAGATCTTCTTGTTTTAAAGCCATATCAGTTGCATAGAATTCAGCATATTGACTGCTTTCCCCTCTCTGGTAATTTCTAAAAACTTCTCTGAATGAGGATGGTCAGCTACTGCTTTCCAAAACCTTTTCCCTCCTATATGTTTAGTTGACCCATCCATAAACCAAGCATATTCTTTTTCCTGTGGCATTAGTTGATCTGAAGGCTTTTCCTACTTCTCTGGAGATTCCCTCTCAGCTGTGAAGTTGGCACTCACCTCTTGGTCCCTCACGGAGGCAGCTGCTATTGGCTCATGATGAATCACGCCTCAACCAGGCCAGAAGACACTTCAGAGACAGAGTCAGAGAAGCGGGTATTTGTTTCATTCGGCGCGCCGGGTGTGTGGGGATCGCTCCTCCAAACACACACCTGGTGCTCTCTACAACACAGTATTAAGGGTTAAATTATGAATATTAATCACATTCCTTGGGACAGGTGTGGTTATACAAATTATTTCTCGGAAGTCATTAGCATATGTGCCACGCATGCGCTGTGTGTCCTGGTGGTCGCGCTGAGGAAGGCCTCTCCTCTTCCTCGGGGGTCTTTCTGATGAAGGCCAGTAGTCATCCTCGCAGTGAACTTTTCACCTTTCTCCCTGGGCATGTGTAGTCCTTTGAGGGATGATTCAGCGGTCTCTGAGATGATCCTTGTCCCCTCTATCTTGACAAGATTAGGGTGAATTCGGCTTCTCAGGCTTTGTAATTAACATCTTCTGTCTGAACAAACATTGCTGTCTCCCAGTAGTTAACTTGTGCTTACATGAGTTAGTTATTGACTGCCCCTTCTTCACTAAAACTGGCCAGGCACTGATATAAGGCTTTGTCCCAAACTGATATAAACCGTGGGATAAATTTAAAGCCAGTCCCTTTAAGATACCAATCCCAACTATATATTCAGGGACCAGGACAATCATAACTGAATGCAATCATCTGGGGAGGTTCCCTAGCTTCATTTTGATTTGTGTTTGCACAGCTTCAATTTGTTTCCCCCCACCAAACCTGCAATAATCACTGGTTGTCCTTTAAATTTCTTGGGATTCCCATAAATGTAAAGAGGTCTCTGCTCTGGTGTCAATCCAGGCTTTTACAGTTTGTGAGGACCAGTTTTTCCAAAGTATCTGAAGCTCCCCAGGAGGCCGCCAGTCTTTTCGTGCTGATTGCACGGGAGCTTGGCCATTATCTCATTCTTGCTTAACATGCTGCACTATTTCCCTGGTGTCTGTCCAGGGATACAGGTCAGAATAGGGTCCCCAGCCCTCCCTCTCCCCCGGAACAGCCGACCCGCTCGCGGTGGGCCCTCCGCAAGCAGATGTGAAGTCCCGTTGAGGCTCCGGGGGTGCTGTAGGCCGAGTTGTTCCCGTATTTTTTGCTTTAGCATTCTGCACTTTCTTGCTAGGTTTGTGCAATCCTCTCTGTTCTGTGTCTTCCATAAATCAGGAGCTGGGATCCCATCAATTTTATTGTGAGACACGCTGGGGAGATTGACAGTTGGATTGACAATCTCTTAGAGAGCAGGGAGGACTGTATTGCACTGATATCCCTGTGATCAAGGGTATTGGCAGGCATTGAGATGCACTGGAGTGCAAACAGCAACAAACAACAAAAAAATGCAGGTGCCAATATGGTCCTTGTCAGTTTTGCTGAGCTTAGTGCCTGCTGTTTCTGCTTGGCCTGTCAGTCAGCCGAGAACCAACGTGTGAGTTACCCTGGCCAATGCAACAGGGCAAGATACTCTGTGCTTAGCCACTGCTACTCCTGACAACCCTCTTTCTACCTGCCTTGTTGGCTTGCCAATAGGTGACTAGCCAAAGCCTAAGGCAGTTAAAAAACTTTTACAATCACAAAATCACACTGATGATTGAGATCAGTGGGTTTCATACCTTCCCTGGGCAACTCTTGAGCCACAGGAAATAGAGCTTTTAGAATCTGTGAAAATAGGCCTTTGTGCTAAGTTTAATTACTCTGGATCTGATCAGTCCAAAGTATGGGATGTTTCTCCTAACCAACCTGTATTTGCAGAGGAAATTGCCCGATGCAATTCCAGTTCACCACATATTGCACACTCTACTACTGTTCCTCTGGCTTTGCCTCCAGGGGTGTTTTTTATTTGCGGAGACCAAGCATGGGCTGCGATTCCATCACACATCAAGGGAGGTCCTTGCAGCTTAGGATGACTCTCACTGTTAACACCTGATACATAGCTAGCTATGATTTTACAGCATAAACTACGGAGAGGAAAATGCAGCACCCGTGTGTTTGCCCCTGATTGTGATGACAACACCAAATTTTGGCCATCAGGTACTTGATGGGCTGTTTCCTTCCTTTCTCCACAAATAGCAGCTGCTAAAGCCCTGGGACTGTTAAACAAGTTAGGATGTTGGCTAGCTTGGCAGGCTAACACTACTTCCCTTGCTTTAGCCGGATTATGAACAGGTGCCGGTTCAGTAAGGCACGCTACACTGCAAAATAGAGCTGCTGTTGATTTTTTGTTATTAGCACATGGACATGGATCTGAAGATTTTGACAGAACATGTTGTATGAATTTGTCTGATCATTCAAAATCTATTCATGCCCACATTAAAGAATTACAAACAAGCGTGTCAAAATTGCATGAAGAATCAGAATCTGATTGGCTCAACAGTTTGTTTGGCAATTGGCAAATTGCAAGATAGATCAAAAATCTGCTTAAAATTTGATGCCTGGCCCTATTGGTTATTTTTTGCATCCTGCTCATTGTGCTGTGTTTATTGTTTTTTTTGCAAAGGGCGCTGCAAAAGTCAATAAACACTGCCTTTGTAATACAAAAAAAGGGGGGACCTGAGGAGATTGACAGCTGGACTGACAATCTCACAAAGTCAGACAGGAGAGACAGGATGGGGCTGGGAATGTGGAGCTGGACCGTGGGGTCTGGGACACAGCCCCGTGCTGGGGGACAGAGCTGCTGCTGGGGCCATCGCTGTGTCCAGGGCATCCTTTGTGGCCCTCGTGCAGCTCCAGGCTCCCGAGGGCTCCCCGAGGGTTTCTGTGGCTGTCCCTGCTCCCCAAATCTGTCGCGTTTGATGCCCAAGCGCGGCAGCCCCGTGCCCTGTGGCAGCAGCCGGTGCCGGGACACAGCCCCGGGAGCTGCGCTAATGCCCGGCCGTGCCCAGCAGGGACTGAGGGGAGGGGACTCCATAAGGATCCCCCCTCTGCGCCCCTGGCTGCGCACGGAAAGGTTCCTTAGTGCATGGGAGCGATGTTCCGGGGTTTCTGGGCTCGGCGGGGCCGAGGCGGCGGCAGCGGGAGCCGCGGGGCCCGGCCCGTGGGGGCGGCCGGGCTGGAAAAGTGCGCGGGGCCCCAGCGCGGTGCCCGAGGGCTGAGCGGAGCGGACGGGAACAAGGCCCGGAACCCCCCGGTGCCCGAGGGCTGAGCGGAGCTGACGGGAACAAGGCCCGGCACCCCCCGGTGCCCGAGGGCTGAGCGGAGCTGACGGGAGGGAACAAGGCCCGGAACCCCCCGGTGCCCGAGGGCTGAGCGGAGCTGACGGGAACAAGCCCCGGAACTCCCCGGTGCCCGAGGGCTGAGCGGAACTGACGGGAACAAGCCCCGGAACCCCCCGGTGCCCGAGGGCTGAGCGGAGCTGACGGGAACACCCCGCTCGTCTCCGCCGCTCCAAGCCGCTTCCCCGGCTCCGGCTGCCGCCGCCGCCCGGCCCCGGCGCGGTCCCGCGGGGTCGCCGCTCTTGGCGCAGCTGGAGGGCTCGATCCGAGCCGCGCCCCGCCCGTCCCTCGCTGCGGCTCTTTCGGTCACACGGAGCGGCCGAGACCCCGCGCTGCTGCCCCGACGCTCCCTCGCTGCAGCTCTTTCAGTCGCTGCGCAGCCGCCACTCCCCGTGCAGTTCTTCTAGAATTTATTATTCTATTCTTATTTTATTCCATTCGCACCTCCCATCCCACGCCCTCCGCTGCGGCTCTTTCAGCGCCGGGCTCCTCGCCGGTCTCTCGGTGCAGCTCCTTCAGTGCCACGGGCCGGCGGAGACGCCCCTCGGTGCGGCTCTTTGATCGGATTTTCTTCTTTTCTCGGGGTTTTCTCTCGTTCCCAGCTCGCCCGTCCCGCCGAGCGGCTCCTTCAGGGGCCCGGGGCGGCACCGAGCCCTCGGGGCGGCTCCTAAGGGCCCCGCCCGCCGCCGCTGCCCGAGGCCTCCCCGCTGCTGCCAGGGATCGGACACCGCAGGCGGCCCCGGCCCCTTCCTCTTCTTCCTCGTCTTCCTCGTCTTCCTCGTCTTCCTCGTCTTCCTTTTCTTCCTCCTCCTCCTGCCGGGATTCAGCCCCCGCCGCCGCCCGGCTCCTTCTGCCGCTCCTGCCCGGCACGAAGCGGCGCTGCTGCTGACGGGGCCGGAGCGCGGCTGCCCCGCGACTGCCCCGCGACTGCCCCGCGCCTCAGGGCCGGGCCGGGGAGTGACCGCACGGCTGGGGAGGGACCCCCGCTGGCCCGGGCAGGGACTGACCCCATGGGAGGGACCCCCCGCTGGCCAGAGCAGGGACTGACCCCATGGGAGGGACCCCCCGCTGTCCAGGGCAGGGACTGACCCCATGGGAGGGACCCCGCACCGGAGCAGGGAAGGATTCCTGTCCCCGAGGGGGAAGCAGCGGCACGAACTGAGCGCGACTCCCATCCCTTCTCCCTGCCCCGCTGGGCACAGCAGGGAGGAGCCGGGCATAAAGTGAACTCCGCCAAGGAGAAAGAGGTCGGGGGAAGGTTCTGTACCAGGGTTTATTTTCCTCCTCACTCTCCTGTTCTGATCCGCTCCGTCCCAAATCCAGTTCACTCCCCACGTCGGGGTTCTTGTGGCCGCGATGGCGATCCCTGAGTGACCTCTCCCTGGTCTTACCCCGAGCCACGAGGACTCGGATCTGTTCCAGTTCCATGGAATTCACAGGCATTTGGGGCAGCTGGAGCGAAGCAGCTGGAAACCACAGCGGGCTCGAGAGGGACTCCAGCAGGGCAGGAGCCGGGGCTGCCCCGAGGGAGCTCTCCCGACACGAACCTTGCCGGGCTCTTTCTACGGGAATTGCGGTGAATGCTTCCATTCATCGCTACAAAGCAGAGTCACAAGTGGAGCTGAGCTTTCAGCTTGAAATGAGGGAATCGAACGTGTGCGCGGGGACTGCTGGAACCTCCAGGTGCCACTTGATACTTTAGTTTCGGAAATATTCGGCCCCTCAGCAGCGATGTCTCTCCCAGTGCACTGGCTCCTGGCTCAGACCCCGCTTGGAGATTGGAGAAGAAATCCAAAGTCCCAACAGAACAAACTCTGCTGTTATTTTATTTTCGTCATAGTTATTTTACACTATTTTATTGTAGATAAATCCCGGGAGGGATTGTGCCACCAGAGCTGTCCCTCAATTTCTTCTACCAGGCAGCTCTAGGACGTGAAAAGTGGAGAAGCCAGAGCTGCCTCTCAGCTTTCCACAGTCCTGCAGAGGAATCCTGTGTGGGAAGCAGCCTGGGAACAGGGTTTAGGTGCCAGGGCAGGGGAATTCAGAGCCCTTTCCTCCCCCATGGGCCGAGGCTCTGGCCCTTGCCCTTTGCAATGGCCCTGCAGCTGCCAGAGGGGCCTTTTTGGCTCAGCTGAGAGCAGTCCTGCTGCAAGGCTGTCCTCGAGCTGCTTGGGCTGCACATGTGCCCAGGGAATGCTCATTGCTTGCAGTCTCAGGTGCTGTGCGTGTGCAGGTGTAACTACTGCAGGAGGGAACAGCTCTGCTGGGGGGAGTTCTCTTTTTCTTGGTGTTTTTTCTGTTGAATGAACGTTCCCTGCCAGCTCTTCCCTGCAGAGCTCTGTAGCTGTATGTGCCACTTGTCTGTGGCACTGTGGCTCAGGAGGTGGCCAAGGGGAGCTTGGCCGAGGTGTGGGCAGAGGAATGGCCATCAGGCCAGGCTGGGGGGTCAGCGGCCGGTCAGTTGCGTTGGGTGGCCGCGGCTCTGGACGCTTGTGTGGGAGCGTGTGCAGGGCTGGAAGGCTGGGGCTGCCGCCGCTGTGTCGCAGAGCCGGGAAGGCCGGGGCTGGCCCGGCCCTGGCCCGGCCCCGCCAGCTCTGCCAGCTGCCGGCGGGGACACAAAGGGCAGCTCCGAGCTGCGGCCGCTGCGCTGCGGCCGCACAAACGCAGCGCCCGCAGAGCTCCAGGGCAAGGTGCTGGCCCTGGCTCGGGGCTGGGCCGGGGCCAGCGGCAGAAAATCAACTTGCAGCTCGGGCCCCGCAGCAGGGAGGAGCAGCAATTGCTGGGGGAGAGAGACTCTTGCCAAGGGCCTGCGGGGCCGGGCCCCAGGGAACGGCTTCCCGCTGCCCGAGGGCAGGCTGAGATGGGATGTGGGGCAGCAATGGTTCCCTGGCAGGGCGCTCAGGGCCTGGCACAGGCTGGCCCCAGAAGCTGCGGCTGCCCCCGCATCCCTGCAAGTGTCCCAGGCCGGCTCGGCCATTGGGGCTTCCTGCCCAGGAGGGCTGGGCTGGGCTGGGGCTGCTGAGGGCGGGATGGGCTCTGGCTGAGCCAGCTGAAGGCTGCGCATGATGAGGCCGGGGGGACCCCGTTGCTGAGTGGGTTCTGGGGTATCCCACATTCCTGAAGGGATTTTAGGGTATGTCCCATTCCTGAGGCAGTTTTGGGGTCCCCCCAATGCTTAGGGAGGGGTTCTGAGAGGGGGGCTCTGGTGCTTGGAAGGGGGACCTATTGTCAGGGAGCCGGGGAGCCCATTTTGGGAAGGATGCTGCTGTTTCTGGCAATGTTGAGAGGTTCTGAATGGGCTGTGGGGCCCTGGCTCTCATTTTGGGACTTGAGGTGAGCCCATGGGCACAGCAAGGGCTGAGGAGAGGTTCCAAGCTCCCATTTGGGATGGAGAGATTGAGCGGGTGCTGTGGGACTGTGTCTGTTGGTGTTGTTGGTTCAGTCCGGGTTTTCCCCTTAAGTTCAGTATGTTTGGTATATCACAGTTGGCGCCCTCCCTGTTTTATGTAAATCTCCTCGTGTATCAGTTTTGTCTCCTCCCAGGGCTCTGTCTATCACCCTGGCACCCCTCCCAGGCATCTAGAAAGTTCTGGCCAGGGGGCCAAGTGATTGGTCCTGGGATAGGAGCCCCTCCCTTCCTTTGCTACGGTTGGTTCTTGTACGTGTCTATCACCCTGTTTGCCCTACCCATCCCCTTCCCGATTGGTTCCTTTGTAACCCCTCCCTTGACCGCCACCCACCCATAAAATCCCCTGCACAGCCTTGGCTCAGTGCCTTAGAGCTGGGCTCCCCTGGTTAGTGAGGGCCTTCGTCTGGGGGTACAATAAACCTTCTGGATTTTACCCTACTCTGGGCCTGCCTTTTTTCCTCCGCCATCTGCCTTGGTCCCTGAGGTCCCGAGGAAGGATCCACGAGCCAGACCTCCGGTCACTTCGATACCGGAGGCTGGTCCCCGCAGCCTGCTGTGTCCAGAGCTGACCGGGCGTGGTGGGAATTGCTCCCAGTGGACACAGAGGCAGGGTGCCTCCAATAAACTCAATCCCAGCCCCAATGTGTCGATGGCAGCCCCAAATGGCTCGATCCGTCAGCCCCAAGGCCCGGCTGTGGGGAGTCAGGAGCCACAGAAGGGGAATTGGTGTCCAGGAGGGATGGGATGGGGGTGGCATCATGGGGGTGGGATGAAGTTTGGGATTGATGGGGTGGTTTGAACACTTGGAGTGGGGCACTTCAGGGAGGAAAACCAGGAGCTGCTTTTGGGGAGGCTCCTGCTGCTTTTTGACAATTTTGGGGCCTCTAAGTGGCTTCTGGGAGGTTGCAGTGAATTTGGGGAAAGTGCCATAAACCCCCCGCAATTTGGGGGGCTGAGGTGAAATCCCCACATTTTGGGAGGGTGAGAGGACCCTAATTGGGAGGGGATCCTGCTGCTTTGCACCCCTTCAATGGGGTGAGAAGTGGCTTGTGAGGTACAGAAGGAAGGAGGGAAGGGAGGGAGGAAGGGAGGAAGGGAGGAAGGAAGGAAGGAAGGAAGGAAGGAAGGAAGGAAGGAAGGAAGGAAGGAAGGAGTGAAAACAATGTAAGTACTGAATGAAACAAAAAAAAGATAAAAACTGAGTTCTCTTTTAAAAAATATCAATTCCCTCTGAATCCAAAGTTGCAGAAGACTTTTCATTCCACATTTGGGTTTTGTTTTTATCTCTCATACTTTTTCTGGTTCTTTTCTTTTTTCTCTTGTTTTTAATAGATAAGACCTGCTAGGAAAGGAATGCAGAGCAAAATGAGACCCATTTCTGGCAGGCAATGAAAGTGTCGGCTCCTGGTCTGGTTGCTTTGTGTGGATCCCTCATCTCTGTGGCACGGGGGGAATAGCAGTGCTGGGAGCCAGCAGCGGGCTCAGGAGCATCCCGCTCTGGCAGCTCTGAGCAGGTGGCACATGTCCTGCTCTCCTGCTGCCCTCCAAAGCACAGAATCCATGGGCAAGTTTAGGCCCAGCTCTGGGCACAGCCAGCATGGCCTGGGCACGGGAACGGGGGGCAAAGCGGGCGGGATCCTTCTGCAGCTGCCTGGTGGTTTCTGGTTTCTGTGCCCAGAGTGCCAGGATGTTCTTAAGAGGTGCTTGTCCATGCAGCCCTTGGACAGGCCGTCCTTGGAAGAGCTCTTCAGTGCCCCTTGGCTGCAGGGTGTTCATGTGCCCTAGAGGATGGCAGGGACCCACGGGCACAGTGTGATCCAGGGGCCTGGCAGGTAACAGCCCCACACAGCTCTTGGCAATCAGTGGCAAAGCAAAGCAGACTATTTTGTCCTGCCTGTAGCTCTGAGCAGGGAGCATCAGAAGGGAACACGCAGCTCTTGGGCTGCAGCTGAGCTGGAGGCCTGCTCTGGCAAGCACTGGTGGCCACCATCCCCCCTGGTTTTGTTTGTCTGGTTCACTGATGGCTGGGGCCCTGGGCAGAACCCTGAGAGCCTGGTGTGGCCCCAGGGAAGGAGAAGGAGCCCCTGGAGAAGCTGTACCAGGTGGGGCTGCTGCTGCTGGAGCCACCAAGGACGAGCTCAAGGCTGACAACCTCTTCCTGGAGCTGGCCAGTGGCAGCTGATGATGATGGCCTTTGATTCTGGCACCTTCTCCAAAGACACGCTCCACGGCCAGTGTGCAGGTGAGTCCAGAGCCAGGGGGATGCTGCCAGAGCTGGGCATGGCACGGCCTGGCCGGGCACCAAAGGTTCCCCCTTTGCTGGGGCGGCTGCAGGGAATTCTTCAGTGGCTGCCAAACTGCTTTTGGGCTCTGGGCAGCTGCTGAGGAGGTGGCTGTGCCATGGCTGGCTGCAGGCTGGGCACATGTCCTGCCCTCCTGCTCTGCTCCCAAAGGCAGCAATGCTGGGCAGCTTTGGGCCCTGCTCTGAGCACAGCCAGCACGGCCTGGGCACTGCGGGCGGCTGGGACAAGGCCGTGAAATCCAACATCTGGCCTTGTTTGGGGCTGTATGGTCAAAGTCAGCTCCCTTGGCTCTTCCTTGAGCCCTGGCCAGGCTTAGGAGGAAGCCAAGAGGAGGATGAAAGCAGATGTTCCCGCACTAGAAGTGCTGTCAGTTTGTTTCTCCAGCACTGTCAAAGCTGGGCCCTCTCCCAGCGGGGTTGGAGCCTCAGCTGTGGCTGGAGGCAGCTGCAGGAATTCCCAGTGTCCGGGAGTAGCTCTCCAGTCCTTGGCTGGGACAGCTTCCCCCAGCTGATGGGTGGCTCTGGGTGATGGTAAAGTCTGAGGGTCACTGGGGCTGGATCTTGGTTAATCACTGCAGGCAATCTTTGGCACTGATGATTGGGGGCATTGCTGAGCTGCTCCTGCTGTGATTCTTTGCTAATGATTATGTGCTTTGCTGAGCTTATGCTTCTGTGACTTTTTGCAGATTTGCATTTTATAAATTACATAGTTTCTTCAGTTGATGTCTGTGTCTTTGGTGCTGACCCTGCCCACCGGCAAAAAAGGGCCCCATCCTGCCTGAGTGTTACCTGGGAAGACAAAAACCCTCACTCCAAATGTCCTCCCCTTCCTCCTTGTTCCCCCCACTTTATACACTGGCCATGATGTCCTGTGGTCTGGGATATCCCTGGGGTCAGTTGGGGTCACCTGTCCTGGCTGTGACCCCTGCCAAGCTCCCCCTCACCCCCAGCCCCTCCCCAGCGTGGCCGGACGAGGGGCAGGAAAGGCCTTGGCTCTGTGCAAGCTCAGCAAGAACAAAACCATCTCTGTGTGAGCAACGCTGTGCTCAGCACAGAGCCAAACACAGCCCCAGAGAAAGGCCTGGCAAGGAAATTCCCTCTGCCCCAGCCCACAGCAGCACCCCATGGCCATCCACCATCACCACGGCTCCACGGGTTCCTTTCCATGGCCCTGGCCCTGGCCACGGGACCTTGGGCTGGTGGCCACGGCAGCCGACTGTGGCCCAGGGCTCAGTGCCCGTGTCCATGGCAGCAGTGCCCGGCCACGGGCCCTGAGTGCAGGTGACCGTGCCAATCCCCATGGCAGCGGGGCCAAGCGTTGGTGTCCGTGGCACCAAAGTGAGGAACGGGTCCCTGTGGCCGCTGCCGTGGCACCTGAGGGCATCAGCGAGTGTCAGTGCAATTGTAGCTGGCACCAGCCCCAGCACCGCTCTGTCCTGAGGGCTGCCATGGCAGCCGAGGGCAGCCACAGGTCTGCGGGCAAGTGGCCACGGACCCTGAGTGCAGCAATGGGTCCTGGGGGGGTTTCCAAGGGAACTGGAACTGATGAGGGTTGCCATGGCATCCAACCCCCTGGGATGTCACACAGCCACCCTGGGATGTCACACAGCCAACCTGTGATGTCACAACTCATTCTGTGATGTCACATAGCCACCCTGTGATGTCATAGCCACCCTGTGATGTCATAGACACTCTGTGATGTCATAGACACCCTGTGATGTCATGCCACCCATCTGTGATGTCACAGTCCTCTCTGTGATATCACTGTGATAGCTCTGTGATGTCACAGCAGACTCTATGATGTCATACAGCTCCCCTGTGATGTCACACAACCACTCTGTGATGTCACACAAGCACCCTGTGATGTCACAGTCCTATCTATGATGTCACAACTCTGCACTGTGATGTCACACCAGCACCCTGTGATGTCACAGCCGTCTCTGTGATGTCATAGTCTGCCCTGTGATGTCAGAGCCCAATCTGTGATGTCACAGCCAACTCTATGATGTCACAGAGCTGCTCCATGATGTCGCCGTAGACTCTATGATGTCCTACAGCCACCCTGTGATGTCACACAGCCCCTTTCTGACATCGCAGCTGCTCTGTGGCTCTGTGACACAGGCACAGAGGTGTTACCAAAACTTCAGTGAAACAAAACCTCCTCAGCACCAGCGCAGCACGAAGCAGCAGCATTCTTTATTGGGCCGGATACACGAGGGGAGAGCCCCTCCCAAAGTCATGTGTGCCGAGGTCAGGAATGTTCCTGTTTGCAGACTGTGTTTCACAGACTCATTCCCAGATTGTCCCACAAGAAACACACACACGACAATCATTTCCCCAAAATCATTGCATATTTCCCCCACCCCTTTGCACATCTGTTCTTCTGCCCTGGGGCTCTCTTTGGGAGTCCCTGGTGGTCGGTGACCCCAAAGCCAGCCCTGACTGCCCAGTGAACTGGTGAAAGTTGGCACACCTGGGCTGGTTGCTGCCTACAGAATCAGCCTTGTGCGGTTCCATGGCCAGTGGCTTTTGGAGAAGAAGCATTGTATGAACCCACCAGGTGCAAACGGTTTTTCATCTGGTGAATTTCTCCCCTTGGAGGGTTGGGAAGCTTCTCTTCTCTTCAAGCCTTCGTAAGCCTCACTCTGCTCCTTTACTCACATCCCACGAGTTCCTCAGCTGCTTTCACAACCATGTTCTTTACACAGCTCAAAGCAAGTGTCACAAGCACAAGTATTGCTGGGATCCCAGTTAGACTTTGCAAAAGTCAGGCCAACCATCAGTCAGAGAAAATCCAAGTCCTTGAAATATTTTATCCAGTTACTGTCTAACCCTCCCCTTAATTCCCTGCTGGATGCAGCAACTGATTTTATCCTCTCTACCCGATCATCCAATCCAGCATCACATTTGGAATGTGCACACAACAAGTGTTGCTGTTTCAGTTCAAGAATCCACACACTCCCTGTCCATGTCACAGCAATAGGGCTAAAGCCAATCTGCTTGTAAAGTCATTTTAGCTGTGGCTGGCAATTGTTCCTTTATTTCAGCAAACCCCAAAGGAGCTGCATTCACTCAAGTTTCCATCTGCAGAGCCCAATGGTGTGTGGCTGCTCTGTTCCTAAAGGCAGATCTTTGCGGAGCAGAGATGAATTCTAAAATCCATCCCGCTGTAGTTCCCGCACTGGGATGTTTCCAAGTTCCATCCCCTTTAACCTTTCCCCACAGTCGGGTTCCCGGTGGTGACTCCTTGCACGAGGGATGGAACGTTAATACCCCCAGTGTCCATGGTGCTCCTGATTCTCCCAGGGCCAAATGTTTGCTCCAAATTCCATCACTTCCCACCCATCCTGGGGCTCCTAAGGATCTGACCGCATCCTGCTGACACTCTGTGCCTCTCCAAGGCTTGCTGTTTGTTGGCTGAGCCCAGGTGTCACTGAGAAAGGCAGAATCATTTCTACAAACACAGCCTACCCTCAGAGCCTGGGCCACAGCCAGGAGCTGCTGCACCTCAGGATTCCAAACAGCTCAAGTGTCTGTCCCAGGGCAATCCCACTTTTCCTTTGTCCTGGGATCCTTTGGCCCTGACCTTGTTAAATCAGGATATTTTATACCCACCTGTAAGGGGTCCCGTGGAAGGCCTGGGCTCCCTTCCCAGCCCAGACACCCCTGAACTGGCTGGAAACATTCCCATTGTCGTGTCTGAGGGTGATTCCATACTGCTGGAATTTGACAGCCCCAGGGGCTATCAGTGCAATCTGTCAGCTGATCAATATTTCCTGAGGTAATTTCCAGATCCAGTTTGGAAATGTTACAATTCTCAGCAGTATCGTTCTTATGTGTCCATGGTAAGGAATATTCTCCTTCCATCCCTGTCCAGGTGCCCTGGGTGCTATTTCCTTCCACAAGTGTTCCCAGATTTTTGTCAAATTGCTGACTGAAGCTCCCCACGGAACTGGATTTTCTGCACAGGTTGGTGTTGGCAAACAAGCTGTTACAGGGGTCACATTCTGTCATCTGCCAACATCTTGCACTGACTTTGAAAACCGCATTTCCCTTCCCAGAAGTCAGGAACATCGTTTCTATTTTTATTATAGTTACACAATAATTGATCATCTAGATCCAATAAAGAGTATCCCCTTAGAAAATCCTATTCAATACCTAAAACAATAGGATTATGTAAAAACCCCAAACTCCACGATGTCAGTCAGTCTTGTTTCTGCTGTGTTTCATGTGTGCTCGCTGGTTTTACCCGCATGTGATGAACCCTGAGTTTGATTCCTTCTACCTTGAGTGCAGGGTAGGTTACCAGGAGGACTTGAGATGGTCCCTTCCACTTTGGCTGGATTGTTCCAAAATTCCAGGTTCTGATGCACACCGCATCTCCTGGTTGGAAAGGATGTACAGGCGAGTCCAGCCCCAATGATCTGTTGAGAACCATGCACCTTTTAAGGCTTACAAGAGTTAGTCCCAGTGCTATTAAATATTCATTTCAGCAAAACTTCTGAGACTTCCCTTGTCTTGTTGGTGCCACATGGGAAAGCTTCTGGCCATCCAGAAAAAGTATCCACCAATACCAAAATGTGCCAGTCCCCCTTCTGCCTGGGCAGTTCTGCAAAATCAGTTGGCCAAAATCACCTGGTGATTCCCATGTAACGAGCCCTGGAGGCAGCCTTCTTCCTTCAACACCAATCACATCTTTCTCAACAACTGATCTATTATTTTTTGCCATTTTTGTGCTTCCTAGATGCCTTTGTAAACTGGCCACCATATTCTCCATTTCCTAATGTGTTTCCTGATGTTTTAGTTCCATTATACATTAATTGTGGAGCTACAATTACCTGCCCACACGGGGTTATCAATCACCTGCTGGGATTTTCCGTAGCTGCTGCTGATGGGGCTGACTGCCTGTCCTGATCACTGGAATCTGGCTTTTGTTGCAGAACATTCAAGTTTTTGCTAGGTATTAGTACAAGGAGAGCTTTTTCAGCACCCTCTTGAGCTGTTTGGTCAGCCAATGGAGTCCCTGGATTAACTGGGGAGTCTCCAAACCCATGGGCTTTACAAGGGCATCAGGGCCACTTCTTTTGGCTTTGGCACACTCTGCAGTAGGTGACTGATTTCTTTTTGTACTCACTGGAGACCTCTGTGCCCTTTCCTTCCATGTGGCTCCCTGGGCGTCTATTATTCCAAACCCAGATTTCAAATCAGTCCATATGTTCACCCTTTTTCCTTCAGTGATTTCTAGGAAAGGTCATTCATTCTGCTTTTTGTGCTGATGTGTTCAAAGCTAAAGCCTGGGCTTCTATGACCTGGGTTGAGGTTCCCACTGCACACCCAGCTGCCCGTTTTCCATCCGTACCACGCTGCTCCCACCAGGGTGCAGGTCCAGTGCTGGCTCCTGGATGGGATTGCTCTCGAGGTCCCAGAGACTGCCAGAACACACTTGTTCCATGGATCCCAGGCAGTCATAGCACAAAGACTCCAACCCTTCTCTTAGAAGGGACTCGAACACTTCCCTGTTCCAACCTTGGGTACCTTGAACCAAACCCTGCAAAGCTTTTGCTGCACCTTACAGGCAGGTCAACAGTTTACACCGGGAAAGGAAAAGGTGCCTTTATCTTACCAGGGGTCATTCTCTGACCGCTGTGCACAAGGACCCCCAGCCCAGGGCGGCCGTGCCAGCACCCCCAGGAACACCAAGATCTGGAAGCACTTTGCTCAGCTGCCTTTTCCAGAAACGCAACCATCTCCTTCCCGAGAGAATTCAACCTCTGCCTCTACCCAAGATCATTTTCTACACACTGCTGATCAGAAATGTTCCTCTGGACTTCCTCCACCACAAACATCCCCACAGCCCTGGAAGAGATACCAGGGGCATCATTAAAGCCTCCACAAACACTGCACAGGCACCCAGGATCATCAGCTTTCCTTCTTTGGCATTCAGGCTCTGTGCACTGCTCCTGTTCATGTCCTCCTCCTCTCTCCAGAACGGTGGCAAGCGCAGAGCTCCCAGGCAATCCCAAGGCCAGTGCCTTCCATGGCTTGTTGGACACGCGCATGGCTGATGCTCCTGTTGTTCCCAGAGAAGCTGCTGAGTGCCAGAGGGGGCCCTGAAGTTGCTGAGGGCACTGGAGCACCTCCCTTGTGGGGAAAGGCTGAGGAAGTTGGGGCTGTTGAGGCTGGAGAAGAGAAGCTTGTGTGGAGAACTCAGAGCCCCTTCCCAGTGTGTGAGGGGGCTACAGGGAAGCGGGAGAGCGACTCTTCCTCAGGAAGTGTAGTGACAGGACAAGGAGTAATGGGATGAAAATGAAAGAGACTTGGAATAGATTTGATGATGGGAAGAAGTTCTTTACTGCCAGGGTGGTGGTCCCTGGCACGGGCTGTGCAGAGAGGCTGTGGACGCCCCATCCCTGGGAACATCCAAGGCCAGGCTGGACAAGCTCCGCAGCAACGTGCTCAGGTGGGAGGTTGTTCAGCTTGGAAGCAGATGGTCTTGAGGGTCCCTTCCAAGCCAAACCATTCAAGGATTGGATCACTCTATGATCCCCATGTCCCACCGTGGAGTGGCCCTGAAACTTCTGTGACATCACAGACTGTTCCAGATGGAACATGCAGGACCTGGAAACAAACACAGCGGACAATGCACCCGCTGCCAGTGGTCAGTTCTCACTCGCTCTTCGCTACATCTGTCGGTGCTGAGCTGTTCCCGCTGCCTGGACTTCTCCTGCCTGCACTGAAGCAGCAATCGCAGCAGGATGTCCACTCCTGTCCCAGCCAAGGTACAGTGCCATTCCAGGGAGGTGGACACGCCCTGAGCGAGTGGGTGGACTGCAGCCCTGTGGGGATGGTGTGGGACAGGGAGCCCACGGAGAGCTTGTGCTCCCTGATGCAGCGTGCCAGAGACACCGTAGAGGACATGGAAGTGGACATGGTGGTGGATAGGGAAGAAATGATGGAGGTGGATGTGGAAGAGTCTATTGAGGATATGGAGGTGGATGTGGAGGACGACATAGAGGATATGGAGGTTGATGTGGAGGACGTCATGGAGGATATGGAGGTTGATGTGGAGGATGAAATTGAGGACATGGACGTTGATGTGGAGGACAACATTGAGGACATGGACATTGATGTGAAGGACAACATCAAGGATGTGGAGGTCAATGAGAAAGAGAAGGAGCAGCCCATGATCCTGGGATGAAAATGGGCCCTCCAGCAGCCGGACAGGCAGATGTTGGCCATGCCCTGCCCACAGGCAGAGTGGGTCCCCTGCCGCCAGGCTGGGGCTGGGCTGGCCAGCCCCGCTCAGGAACACACCAGCCCTATGCCAGTGCTTGGGGCCCAGCTCCCAGCCCCAGCCAGGCTCAGTGCTCAGGGGAGTCCTGCTCTGCCAGCGTGTGCCAGCCTGGGGACACAGGCAACAGCCCGCAGTGACCATGCTGCTTCCTTTTTACCAGGACTGACAGAGACTATGGCCACAGCTCTGTAAATACGTTCTGGATGTTAGAGGTTTTCTGTGAATATGTTTTAGAGATTGTTAACTCTCTAGGCTCCCATGTAAATACCTTCTAGAGATTGTTGTTGTTAGAAGGATGATCATAATGAAAGATGTTCTGTTGCTGATCTTCTATTAAACATTGTTTCTTTTTAAAACCCCACTTGTCTTTGCAATTCCTTTGAGCACTGGTAGCCTTTGAGAATTGTTGTGGCTTCCACTTGCTCCAGGTTCCCAGGGCTGGAGGTCCCTGGGAGTGCTGGCACGGCCGCCCTGGGGCTAGGGGTCTTGCACAGAAAAAAAGGAAATGCAGCTGCTGAGGCATTGTGAAGCTAAAGAGCATCTCCATGGCCTGAGCAGGAGTCACTGAGCAGGCTTTGGTGGCATCGCTGCAGGGGCCACTCATGGCCAACCCCCTCCTCTGCTGGTGACAGCTTTGCTCTTGGGGACACTGCTCTGCCCCAGCCCAGCAACAGCAGCAGGGCCCAGTGCTGGGACTGGCACCAGTGGGGCCCTCTGTGCACAGGGACCCCCAGCCCGGGGCGGCCGTGCCAGCACCCCCAGGAACACCAAGATCTGGAAGCACTTTGCTCAGCTGCCCTTTCCAGAAATGCAACCATCTCCTTCCCGAGAGAATTCAACCTCTACCTCTACCCAAGATCATTTTCTACACACTGCTGATCAGAAATGTTCCTCTGGGCTTCCTCCACCACAAACATCCCCACAGCCCTGGAAGAGATACCAGGGGCATCATTAAAGCCTCCACAAACACTGCACAGGCACCCAGGATCATCAGCTTTCCTTCTTTGGCATTCAGGCTCTGTGCACTGCTCCTGTTCATGTCCTCCTCCTCCTCTCTCCAGAACGGTGGCAAGCGCAGAGCTCCCAGGCAATCCCAAGGCCAGTGCCTTCCATGGCTTGTTGGACACGCGCATGGCTGATGCTCCTGTTGTTCCCAGAGAAGCTGCTGAGTGCCAGAGGGGGCCCTGAAGTTGCTGAGGGCACTGGAGCACCTCCCTTGTGGGGAAAGGCTGAGGAAGTTGGGGCTGTTGAGGCTGGAGAAGAGAAGCTTGTGTGGAGAGCTCAGAGCCCCTTCCCAGTGTGTGAGGGGGCTACAGGGAAGCGGGAGAGCGACTCTTCCTCAGGAAGTGTAGTGACAGGACAAGGAGTAATGGGATGAAAATGAAAGAGACTTGGAATAGATTTGATGATGGGAAGAAGTTCTTTACTGCCAGGGTGGTGGTCCCTGGCACGGGCTGTGCAGAGAGGCTGTGGACGCCCCATCCCTGGGAACATCCAAGGCCAGGCTGGACAAGCTCCGCAGCAACGTGCTCAGGTGGGAGGTTGTTCAGCTTGGAAGCAGATGGTCTTGAGGGTCCCTTCCAAGCCAAACCATTCAAGGATTGGATCACTCTATGATCCCCATGTCCCACCGTGGAGTGGCCCTGAAACTTCTGTGACATCACAGACTGTTCCAGATGGAACATGCAGGACCTGGAAACAAACACAGCGGACAATGCACCCGCTGCCAGTGGTCAGTTCTCACTCGCTCTTCGCTACATCTGTCGGTGCTGAGCTGTTCCCGCTGCCTGGACTTCTCCTGCCTGCACTGAAGCAGCAATCGCAGCAGGATGTCCACTCCTGTCCCAGCCAAGGTACAGTGCCATTCCAGGGAGGTGGACACGCCCTGAGCGAGTGGGTGGGCTGCAGCCCTGTGGGGATGGTGTGGGACAGGGAGCCCACGGAGAGCTTGTGCTCCCTGATGCAGCGTGCCAGAGACACCGTAGAGGACATGGAAGTGGCCATGGTGGTGGATAGGGAAGAAATGATGGAGGTGGATGTGGAAGAGTCTATTGAGGATATGGAGGTGGATGTGGAGGACGACATAGAGGATATGGAGGTTGATGTGGAGGACGTCATGGAGGATATGGAGGTTGATGTGGAGGATGAAATTGAGGACATGGACGTTGATGTGGAGGACAACATTGAGGACATGGACATTGATGTGAAGGACAACATCAAGGATGTGGAGGTCAATGAGAAAGAGAAGGAGCAGCCCATGATCCTGGGATGAAAATGGGCCCTCCAGCAGCCGGACAGGCAGATGTTGGCCATGCCCTGCCCACAGGCAGAGTGGGTCCCCTGCCGCCAGGCTGGGGCTGGGCTGGCCAGCCCCGCTCAGGAACACACCAGCCCTATGCCAGTGCTTGGGGCCCAGCTCCCAGCCCCAGCCAGGCTCAGTGCTCAGGGGAGTCCTGCTCTGCCAGCGTGCGCCAGCCTGGGGACACAGGCAACAGCCCGCAGTGACCATGCTGCTTCCTTTTTACCAGGACTGACAGAGACTATGGCCACAGCTCTGTAAGTACGTTCTGGATGTTAGAGGTTTTCTATCAATATGTTTTAGAGATTGTTAACTCTCTAGGCTCCCATGTAAATACCTTCTAGAGATTGTTGTTGTTAGAAGGATGATCATAATGAAAGATGTTCTGTTGCTGATCTTCTATTAAACATTGTTTCTCTTTAAAACCCCACTTGTCTTTGCAATTCCTTTGAGCACTGGCAGCCTTTGAGCATTGTTGTGGCTTCCACTTGCTCCAGGTTCCCAGGGCTGGAGGTCCCTGGGGTTGCTGGCACGGCCGCCCTGGGGCTGGGGGTCTTGCACAGGGAAAAAGGAAATGCAGCTGCTGAGGCATTGTGAAGCTAAAGAGCATCTCCATGGCCTGAGCAGGAGTCACTGAGCAGGCTTTGGTGGCATCGCTGCAGGGGCCACTCATGGCCAACC
The DNA here is from genome assembly GCF_041296385.1 of Aphelocoma coerulescens. Taxonomy (NCBI): domain Eukaryota; kingdom Metazoa; phylum Chordata; class Aves; order Passeriformes; family Corvidae; genus Aphelocoma; species Aphelocoma coerulescens. The sequence continues at coordinate 3,767,564 of NC_091038.1, forward strand.
CCCTCCTCTGCTGGTGACAGCTTTGCTCTTGGGGACACTGCTCTGCCCCAGCCCAGCAACAGCAGCAGGGCCCAGCACTGGGACTGGCACCAGTGGGGCCCTCTCTGCACAGGGACCCCCAGCCCGGGGCGGCCGTGCCAGCACCCCCAGGAACACCAAGATCTGGCAGCACTTTGCTCAGCTGCCCTTTCCAGAAACGCAACCATCTCCTTCCCGAGAGAATTCAACCTCTACCTCTACCCAAGATCATTTTCTACACACTGCTGATCAGAAATGTTCCTCTGGACTTCCTCCACCACAAACATCCCCACAGCCCTGGAAGAGATACCAGGGGCATCATTAAAGCCTCCACAAACACTGCACAGGCACCCAGGATCATCAGCTTTCCTTCTTTGGCATTCAGGCTCCGTGCACTGCTCCTGTTCATGTCCTCCTCCTCCTCTCTCCAGAACGGTGGCAAGCGCAGAGCTCCCAGGCAATCCCAAGGCCAGTGCCTTCCATGGCTTGTTGGACACGCGCATGGCTGATGCCCCTGTTGTTCCCAGGGAAGCTGCTGAGTGCCAGAGGGGGCCCTGAAGTTGCTGAGGGCACTGGAGCACCTCTCTTGTGGGGAAAGGCTGAGGAAGTTGGGGCTGTTGAGGCTGGAGAAGAGAAGCTTGTGTGGAGAGCTCAGAGCCCCTTCCCAGTGTGTGAGGGGGCTACAGGGAAGCGGGAGAGCGACTCTTCCTCAGGAAGTGTAGTGACAGGACAAGGAGTAATGGGATGAAAATGAAAGAGACTTGGAATAGATTTGATGATGGGAAGAAGTTCTTTACTGCCAGGGTGGTGGTCCCTGGCACGGGCTGTGCAGAGAGGCTGTGGACGCCCCATCCCTGGGAACATCCAAGGCCAGGCTGGACAAGCTCCGCAGCAACGTGCTCAGGTGGGAGGTTGTTCAGCTTGGAAGCAGATGATCTTTAGGGTCCCTTCCAAGCCAAACCATTCAAGGGTTGGATCACTCTATGATCCCCATGTCCCACCGAGGAGTGGCCCTGAAACTTCTGTGACATCACAGACTGTTCCAGATGGAACATGCAGGACCTGGAAACGAACACAGCGGACAATGCACCCGCTGCCAGTGGTCAGTTCTCACTCGCTCTTCGCTACATCTGTCGGTGCTGAGCTGTTCCCGCTGCCTGGACTTCTCCTGCCTGCACTGAAGCAGCAATCGCAGCAGGATGTCCACTCCTGTCCCAGCCAAGGTACAGTGCCATTCCAGGGAGGTGGACACGCCCTGAGCGAGTGGGTGGACTGCAGCCCTGTGGGGATGGTGTGGGACAGGGAGCCCACGGAGAGCTTGTGCTCCCTGATGCAGCGTGCCAGAGACACCGTAGAGGACATGGAAGTGGCCATGGTGGTGGATAGGGAAGAAATGATGGAGGTGGATGTGGAAGAGTCTATTGAGGATATGGAGGTGGATGTGGAGGACGTCATGGAGGATATGGAGGTTGATGTGGAGGATGAAATTGAGGACACGGACGTTGATGTGGAGGACAACATCGAGGACATGGACATTGATGTGAAGGACAACATCAAGGATGTGGAGGTCAATGAGATAGAGAAGGAGCAGCCCATGATCCTGGGATGAAAATGGACCCTCCAGCAGCCGGACAGGCAGATGTTGGCCATGCCCTGCCCACAGGCAGAGTGGGTCCCCTGCCGCCAGGCTGGGGCTGGGCTGGCCGGCCCCGCTCAGGAACACACCAGCCCTATGCCAGTGCTTGGGGCCCAGCTCCCAGCCCCAGCCAGGCTCAGTGCTCAGGGGAGTCCTGCTCTGCCAGCGTGTGCCAGCCTGGGGACACAGGCAACAGCCCGCAGTGACCATGCTGCTTCCTTTTTACCAGGACTGACAGAGACTATGGCCACAGCTCTGTAAGTACGTTCTGGATGTTAGAGGTTTTCTATCAATATGTTTTAGAGATTGTTAACTCTCTAGGCTCCCATGTAAATACCTTCTAGAGATTGTTGTTGTTAGAAGGATGATCATAATGAAAGATGTTCTGTTGCTGATCTTCTATTAAACATTGTTTCTTTTTAAAACCCCACTTGTCTTTGCAATTCCTTTGAGCACTGGCAGCCTTTGAGCATTGTTGTGGCTTCCACTTGCTCCAGGTTCCCAGGGCTGGAGGTCCCTGGGGGTGCTGGCACGGCCGCCCTGGGGCTGGGGGTCTTGCACAGAAAAAAAGGAAATGCAGCTGCTGAGGCATTGTGAAGCTAAAGAGCATCTCCATGGCCTGAGCAGGAGTCACTGAGCAGGCTTTGGTGGCATCGCTGCAGGGGCCACTCAATGCCAATCCCCCCCTCTGCTGGTGACAGCTTTGCTCTTGGGGACACTGCTCTGCCCCAGCCCAGCAACAGCAGCAGGGCCCAGTGCTGGGACTGGCACCAGTGGGGCCCTCTGTGCACAGGGACCCCCAGCCCGGGGCGGCCATGCCAGCACCCCCAGGAACACCAAGATCTGGCAGCACTTTGCTCAGCTGCCCTTTCCAGAAACGCAACCATCTCCTTCCCGAGAGAATTCAACCTCTACCTCTACCCAAGATCATTTTCTACACACTGCTGATCAGAAATGTTCCTCTGGACTTCCTCCACCACAAACATCCCCACAGCCCTGGAAGAGATACCAGGGGCATCATTAAAGCCTCCACAAACACTGCACAGGCACCCAGGATCATCAGCTTTCCTTCTTTGGCATTCAGGCTCCATGCACTGCTCCTGTTCATGTCCTCCTCCTCCTCTCTCCAGAACGGTGGCAAGCGCAGAGCTCCCAGGCAATCCCAAGGCCAGTGCCTTCCATGGCTTGTTGGACACGCGCATGGCTGATGCTCCTGTTGTTCCCAGAGAAGCTGCTGAGTGCCAGAGGGGGCCCTGAAGTTGCTGAGGGCACTGGAGCACCTCCCTTGTGGGGAAAGGCTGAGGAAGTTGGGGCTGTTGAGGCTGGAGAAGAGAAGCTTGTGTGGAGAGCTCAGAGCCCCTTCCCAGTGTGTGAGGGGGCTACAGGGAAGCGGGAGAGCGACTCTTCCTCAGGAAGTGTAGTGACAGGACAAGGAGTAATGGGATGAAAATGAAAGAGACTTGGAATAGATTTGATGATGGGAAGAAGTTCTTTACTGCCAGGGTGGTGGTCCCTGGCACGGGCTGTGCAGAGAGGCTGTGGACGCCCCATCCCTGGGAACATCCAAGGCCAGGCTGGACAAGCTCCGCAGCAACGTGCTCAGGTGGGAGGTTGTTCAGCTTGGAAGCAGATGGTCTTGAGGGTCCCTTCCAAGCCAAACCATTCAAGGATTGGATCACTCTATGATCCCCATGTCCCACCGTGGAGTGGCCCTGAAACTTCTGTGACATCACAGACTGTTCCAGATGGAACATGCAGGACCTGGAAACAAACACAGCGGACAATGCACCCGCTGCCAGTGGTCAGTTCTCACTCGCTCTTCGCTACATCTGTCGGTGCTGAGCTGTTCCCGCTGCCTGGACTTCTCCTGCCTGCACTGAAGCAGCAATCGCAGCAGGATGTCCACTCCTGTCCCAGCCAAGGTACAGTGCCATTCCAGGGAGGTGGACACGCCCTGAGCGAGTGGGTGGGCTGCAGCCCTGTGGGGATGGTGTGGGACAGGGAGCCCACGGAGAGCTTGTGCTCCCTGATGCAGCGTGCCAGAGACACCGTAGAGGACATGGAAGTGGCCATGGTGGTGGATAGGGAAGAAATGATGGAGGTGGATGTGGAAGAGTCTATTGAGGATATGGAGGTGGATGTGGAGGACGACATAGAGGATATGGAGGTTGATGTGGAGGACGTCATGGAGGATATGGAGGTTGATGTGGAGGATGAAATTGAGGACATGGACGTTGATGTGGAGGACAACATTGAGGACATGGACATTGATGTGAAGGACAACATCAAGGATGTGGAGGTCAATGAGAAAGAGAAGGAGCAGCCCATGATCCTGGGATGAAAATGGGCCCTCCAGCAGCCGGACAGGCAGATGTTGGCCATGCCCTGCCCACAGGCAGAGTGGGTCCCCTGCCGCCAGGCTGGGGCTGGGCTGGCCAGCCCCGCTCAGGAACACACCAGCCCTATGCCAGTGCTTGGGGCCCAGCTCCCAGCCCCAGCCAGGCTCAGTGCTCAGGGGAGTCCTGCTCTGCCAGCGTGCGCCAGCCTGGGGACACAGGCAACAGCCCGCAGTGACCATGCTGCTTCCTTTTTACCAGGACTGACAGAGACTATGGCCACAGCTCTGTAAGTACGTTCTGGATGTTAGAGGTTTTCTATCAATATGTTTTAGAGATTGTTAACTCTCTAGGCTCCCATGTAAATACCTTCTAGAGATTGTTGTTGTTAGAAGGATGATCATAATGAAAGATGTTCTGTTGCTGATCTTCTATTAAACATTGTTTCTCTTTAAAACCCCACTTGTCTTTGCAATTCCTTTGAGCACTGGCAGCCTTTGAGCATTGTTGTGGCTTCCACTTGCTCCAGGTTCCCAGGGCTGGAGGTCCCTGGGGTTGCTGGCACGGCCGCCCTGGGGCTGGGGGTCTTGCACAGGGAAAAAGGAAATGCAGCTGCTGAGGCATTGTGAAGCTAAAGAGCATCTCCATGGCCTGAGCAGGAGTCACTGAGCAGGCTTTGGTGGCATCGCTGCAGGGGCCACTCATGGCCAACCCCCTCCTCTGCTGGTGACAGCTTTGCTCTTGGGGACACTGCTCTGCCCCAGCCCAGCAACAGCAGCAGGGCCCAGCACTGGGACTGGCACCAGTGGGGCCCTCTCTGCACAGGGACCCCCAGCCCGGGGCGGCCGTGCCAGCACCCCCAGGAACACCAAGATCTGGCAGCACTTTGCTCAGCTGCCCTTTCCAGAAACGCAACCATCTCCTTCCCGAGAGAATTCAACCTCTACCTCTACCCAAGATCATTTTCTACACACTGCTGATCAGAAATGTTCCTCTGGACTTCCTCCACCACAAACATCCCCACAGCCCTGGAAGAGATACCAGGGGCATCATTAAAGCCTCCACAAACACTGCACAGGCACCCAGGATCATCAGCTTTCCTTCTTTGGCATTCAGGCTCCGTGCACTGCTCCTGTTCATGTCCTCCTCCTCCTCTCTCCAGAACGGTGGCAAGCGCAGAGCTCCCAGGCAATCCCAAGGCCAGTGCCTTCCATGGCTTGTTGGACACGCGCATGGCTGATGCCCCTGTTGTTCCCAGGGAAGCTGCTGAGTGCCAGAGGGGGCCCTGAAGTTGCTGAGGGCACTGGAGCACCTCTCTTGTGGGGAAAGGCTGAGGAAGTTGGGGCTGTTGAGGCTGGAGAAGAGAAGCTTGTGTGGAGAGCTCAGAGCCCCTTCCCAGTGTGTGAGGGGGCTACAGGGAAGCGGGAGAGCGACTCTTCCTCAGGAAGTGTAGTGACAGGACAAGGAGTAATGGGATGAAAATGAAAGAGACTTGGAATAGATTTGATGATGGGAAGAAGTTCTTTACTGCCAGGGTGGTGGTCCCTGGCACGGGCTGTGCAGAGAGGCTGTGGACGCCCCATCCCTGGGAACATCCAAGGCCAGGCTGGACAAGCTCCGCAGCAACGTGCTCAGGTGGGAGGTTGTTCAGCTTGGAAGCAGATGATCTTTAGGGTCCCTTCCAAGCCAAACCATTCAAGGGTTGGATCACTCTATGATCCCCATGTCCCACCGAGGAGTGGCCCTGAAACTTCTGTGACATCACAGACTGTTCCAGATGGAACATGCAGGACCTGGAAACGAACACAGCGGACAATGCACCCGCTGCCAGTGGTCAGTTCTCACTCGCTCTTCGCTACATCTGTCGGTGCTGAGCTGTTCCCGCTGCCTGGACTTCTCCTGCCTGCACTGAAGCAGCAATCGCAGCAGGATGTCCACTCCTGTCCCAGCCAAGGTACAGTGCCATTCCAGGGAGGTGGACACGCCCTGAGCGAGTGGGTGGACTGCAGCCCTGTGGGGATGGTGTGGGACAGGGAGCCCACGGAGAGCTTGTGCTCCCTGATGCAGCGTGCCAGAGACACCGTAGAGGACATGGAAGTGGCCATGGTGGTGGATAGGGAAGAAATGATGGAGGTGGATGTGGAAGAGTCTATTGAGGATATGGAGGTGGATGTGGAGGACGTCATGGAGGATATGGAGGTTGATGTGGAGGATGAAATTGAGGACACGGACGTTGATGTGGAGGACAACATCGAGGACATGGACATTGATGTGAAGGACAACATCAAGGATGTGGAGGTCAATGAGATAGAGAAGGAGCAGCCCATGATCCTGGGATGAAAATGGACCCTCCAGCAGCCGGACAGGCAGATGTTGGCCATGCCCTGCCCACAGGCAGAGTGGGTCCCCTGCCGCCAGGCTGGGGCTGGGCTGGCCGGCCCCGCTCAGGAACACACCAGCCCTATGCCAGTGCTTGGGGCCCAGCTCCCAGCCCCAGCCAGGCTCAGTGCTCAGGGGAGTCCTGCTCTGCCAGCGTGTGCCAGCCTGGGGACACAGGCAACAGCCCGCAGTGACCATGCTGCTTCCTTTTTACCAGGACTGACAGAGACTATGGCCACAGCTCTGTAAGTACGTTCTGGATGTTAGAGGTTTTCTATCAATATGTTTTAGAGATTGTTAACTCTCTAGGCTCCCATGTAAATACCTTCTAGAGATTGTTGTTGTTAGAAGGATGATCATAATGAAAGATGTTCTGTTGCTGATCTTCTATTAAACATTGTTTCTTTTTAAAACCCCACTTGTCTTTGCAATTCCTTTGAGCACTGGCAGCCTTTGAGCATTGTTGTGGCTTCCACTTGCTCCAGGTTCCCAGGGCTGGAGGTCCCTGGGGGTGCTGGCACGGCCGCCCTGGGGCTGGGGGTCTTGCACAGAAAAAAAGGAAATGCAGCTGCTGAGGCATTGTGAAGCTAAAGAGCATCTCCATGGCCTGAGCAGGAGTCACTGAGCAGGCTTTGGTGGCATCGCTGCAGGGGCCACTCAATGCCAATCCCCCCCTCTGCTGGTGACAGCTTTGCTCTTGGGGACACTGCTCTGCCCCAGCCCAGCAACAGCAGCAGGGCCCAGTGCTGGGACTGGCACCAGTGGGGCCCTCTGTGCACAGGGACCCCCAGCCCGGGGCGGCCATGCCAGCACCCCCAGGAACACCAAGATCTGGCAGCACTTTGCTCAGCTGCCCTTTCCAGAAACGCAACCATCTCCTTCCCGAGAGAATTCAACCTCTACCTCTACCCAAGATCATTTTCTACACACTGCTGATCAGAAATGTTCCTCTGGACTTCCTCCACCACAAACATCCCCACAGCCCTGGAAGAGATACCAGGGGCATCATTAAAGCCTCCACAAACACTGCACAGGCACCCAGGATCATCAGCTTTCCTTCTTTGGCATTCAGGCTCCATGCACTGCTCCTGTTCATGTCCTCCTCCTCCTCTCTCCAGAACGGTGGCAAGCGCAGAGCTCCCAGGCAATCCCAAGGCCACTGCCTTCCATGGCTTGTTGGACACGTGCATGGCTGATGCCCCTGTTGTTCCCAGGGAAGCTGCTGAGTGCCAGAGGGGGCCCTGAAGTTGCTGAGGGCACTGGAGCACCTCCCTTGTGGGGAAAGGCTGAGGAAGTTGGGGCTGTTGAGGCTGGAGAAGAGAAGCTTGTGTGGAGAGCTCAGAGCCCCTTCCCAGTGTGTGAGGGGGCTACAGGGAAGCAGGAGAGCGACTCTTCCTCAGGAAGTGTAGTGACAGGACAAGGAGTAATGGGATGAAAATGAAAGAGACTTGGAATAGATTTGATGATGGGAAGAAGTTCTTTACTGCCAGGGTGGTGGTCCCTGGCACGGGCTGTGCAGAGAGGCTGTGGACGCCCCATCCCTGGGAGCATCCAAGGCCAGGCTGGACAAGCTCCGCAGCAACGTGCTCAGGTGTGAGGTTGTTCAGCTTGGAAGCAGATGGTCTTGAGGGTCCCTTCCAAGCCAAACCATTCAAGGGTTGGATCACTCTATGATCCCCATGTCCCACCGTGGAGTGGCCCTGAAACTTCTGTGACATCACAGACTGTTCCAGATGGAACATGCAGGACCTGGAAACGAACACAGCGGACAATGCACCCGCTGCCAGTGGTCAGTTCTCACTCGCTCTTCGCTACATCTGTCGGTGCTGAGCTGTTCCCGCTGCCTGGACTTCTCCTGCCTGCACTGAAGCAGCAATCGCAGCAGGATGTCCACTCCTGTCCCAGCCAAGGTACAGTGCCATTCCAGGGAGGTGGACACGCCCTGAGCGAGTGGGTGGACTGCAGCCCTGTGGGGATGGTGTGGGACAGGGAGCCCACGGAGAGCTTGTGCTCCCTGATGCAGCGTGCCAGAGACACCGTAGAGGACATGGAAGTGGCCATGGTGGTGGATAGGGAAGAAATGATGGAGGTGGATGTGGAAGAGTCTATTGAGGATATGGAGGTTGATGTGGAGGACGTCATGGAGGATATGGAGGTTGATGTGGAGGATGAAATTGAGGACACGGACGTTGATGTGGAGGACAACATCGAGGACATGGACATTGATGTGAAGGACAACATCAAGGATGTGGAGGTCAATGAGAAAGAGAAGGAGCAGCCCATGATCCTGGGATGAAAATGGACCCTCCAGCAGCCGGACAGGCAGATGTTGGCCATGCCCTGCCCACAGGCAGAGTGGGTCCCCTGCCGCCAGGCTGGGGCTGGGCTGGCCGGCCCCGCTCAGGGACACACCAGCCCTATGCCAGTGCTTGGGGCCCAGCTCCCAGCCCCAGCCAGGCTCAGTGCTCAGGGGAGTCCTGCTCTGCCAGCGTGTGCCAGCCTGGGGACACAGGCAACAGCCCGCAGTGACCATGCTGCTTCCTTTTTACCAGGACTGACAGAGACTATGGCCACAGCTCTGTAAGTACGTTCTGGATGTTAGAGGTGTTCTATCAATATGTTTTAGAGATTGTTAACTCTCTAGGCTCCCATGTAAATACCTTCTAGAGATTGTTGTTGTTAGAAGGATGATCATAATGAAAGATGTTCTGTTGCTGATCTTCTATTAAACATTGTTTCTTTTTAAAACCCCACTTGTCTTTGCAATTCCTTTGAGCACTGGCAGCCTTTGAGCATTGTTGTGGCTTCCACTTGCTCCAGGTTCCCAGGGCTGGAGGTCCCTGGGGTTGCTGGCACGGCCGCCCTGGGGCTGGGGGTCTTGCACAGGGAAAAAGGAAATGCAGCTGCTGAGGCATTGTGAAGCTAAAGAGCATCTCCATGGCCTGAGCAGGAGTCACTGAGCAGGCTTTGGTGGCATCGCTGCAGGGGCCACTCATGGCCAACCCCCTCCTCTGCTGGTGACAGCTTTGCTCTTGGGGACACTGCTCTGCCCCAGCCCAGCAACAGCAGCAGGGCCCAGCACTGGGACTGGCACCAGTGGGGCCCTCTGTGCACAGGGACCCCCAGCCCGGGGCGGCCGTGCCAGCACCCCCAGGAACACCAAGATCTGGCAGCACTTTGCTCAGCTGCCCTTTCCAGAAACGCAACCATCTCCTTCCCGAGAGAATTCAACCTCTACCTCTACCCAAGATCATTTTCTACACACTGCTGATCAGAAATGTTCCTCTGGACTTCCTCCACCACAAACATCCCCACAGCCCTGGAAGAGATACCAGGGGCATCATTAAAGCCTCCACAAACACTGCACAGGCACCCAGGATCATCAGCTTTCCTTCTTTGGCATTCAGGCTCCGTGCACTGCTCCTGTTCATGTCCTCCTCCTCCTCTCTCCAGAACGGTGGCAAGCGCAGAGCTCCCAGGCAATCCCAAGGCCAGTGCCTTCCATGGCTTGTTGGACACGCGCATGGCTGATGCCCCTGTTGTTCCCAGGGAAGCTGCTGAGTGCCAGAGGGGGCCCTGAAGTTGCTGAGGGCACTGGAGCACCTCCCTTGTGGGGAAAGGCTGAGGAAGTTGGGGCTGTTGAGGCTGGAGAAGAGAAGCTTGTGTGGAGAGCTCAGAGCCCCTTCCCAGTGTGTGAGGGGGCTACAGGGAAGCGGGAGAGCGACTCTTCCTCAGGAAGTGTAGTGACAGGACAAGGAGTAATGGGATGAAAATGAAAGAGACTTGGAATAGATTTGATGATGGGAAGAAGTTCTTTACTGCCAGGGTGGTGGTCCCTGGCACGGGCTGTGCAGAGAGGCTGTGGACGCCCCATCCCTGGGAGCATCCAAGGCCAGGCTGGACAAGCTCCGCAGCAACGTGCTCAGGTGGGAGGTTGTTCAGCTTGGAAGCAGATGGTCTTGAGGGTCCCTTCCAAGCCAAACCATTCAAGGGTTGGATCACTCTATGATCCCCATGTCCCACCGTGGAGTGGCCCTGAAACTTCTGTGACATCACAGACTGTTCCAGATGGAACATGCAGGACCTGGAAACTAACACAGCGGACAATGCACCCGCTGCCAGTGGTCAGTTCTCACTCGCTCTTCGCTACATCTGTCGGTGCTGAGCTGTTCCCGCTGCCTGGACTTCTCCTGCCTGCACTGAAGCAGCAATCGCAGCAGGATGTCCACTCCTGTCCCAGCCAAGGTACAGTGCCATTCCAGGGAGGTGGACACGCCCTGAGCGAGTGGGTGGACTGCAGCCCTGTGGGGATGGTGTGGGACAGGGAGCCCACGGAGAGCTTGTGCTCCCTGATGCAGCGTGCCAGAGACACCGTAGAGGACATGGAAGTGGACATGGTGGTGGATAGGGAAGAAATGATGGAGGTGGATGTGGAAGAGTATATTGAGGATATGGAGGTGGATGTGGAGGACGTCATGGAGGATATGGAGGTGCATGTGGAGGATGAAATTGAGGACATGGACGTTGATGTGGAGGACAACATTGAGGACATGGACATTGATGTGAAGGACAACATCAAGGATGTGGAGGTCAATGAGAAAGAGAAGGAGCAGCCCATGATCCTGGGATGAAAATGGACCCTCCAGCAGCCGGACAGGCAGATGTTGGCCATGCCCTGCCCACAGGCAGAGTGGGTCCCCTGCCGCCAGGCTGGGGCTGGGCTGGCCGGCCCCGCTCAGGAACACACCAGCCCTATGCCAGTGCTTGGGGCCCAGCTCCCAGCCCCAGCCAGGCTCAGTGCTCAGGGGAGTCCTGCTCTGCCAGCGTGTGCCAGCCTGGGGACACAGGCAACAGCCCGCAGTGACCATGCTGCTTCCTTTTTACCAGGACTGACAGAGACTATGGCCACAGCTCTGTAAGTACGTTCTGGATGTTAGAGGTGTTCTATCAATATGTTTTAGAGATTGTTAACTCTCTAGGCTCCCATGTAAATACCTTCTAGACATTATTGTTGTTAGAAGGATGATCATAATGAAAGATGTTCTGTTGCTGATCTTCTATTAAACATTGTTTCTTTTTAAAACCCCACTTGTCTTTGCAATTCCTTTGAGCACTGGCAGCCTTTGAGCATTGTTGTGGCTTCCACTTGCTCCAGGTTCCCAGGGCTGGAGGTCCCTGGGGGTGCTGGCACGGCCGCCCTGGGGCTGGGGGTCTTGCACAGAAAAAAAGGAAATGCAGCTGCTGAGGCATTGTGAAGCTAAAGAGCATCTCCATGGCCTGAGCAGGAGTCACTGAGCAGGCTTTGGTGGCATCGCTGCAGGGGCCACTCAATGCCAACCCCCCCCTCTGCTGGTGACAGCTTTGCTCTTGGGGACACTGCTCTGCCCCAGCCCAGCAACAGCAGCAGGGCCCAGTGCTGGGACTGGCACCAGTGAGGCCCTCTGTGCACAGGGACCCCCAGCCCGGGGCGGCCGTGCCAGCACCCCCAGGAACACCAAGATCTGGCAGCACTTTGCTCAGCTGCCCTTTCCAGAAACGCAACCATCTCCTTCCCGAGAGAATTCAACCTCTACCTCTACCCAAGATCATTTTCTACACACTGCTGATCAGAAATGTTCCTCTGGACTTCCTCCACCACAAACATCCCCACAGCCCTGGAAGAGATACCAGGGGCATCATTAAAGCCTCCACAAACACTGCACAGGCACCCAGGATCATCAGCTTTCCTTCTTTGGCATTCAGGCTCCGTGCACTGCTCCTGTTCATGTCCTCCTCCTCTCTCCAGAACGGTGGCAAGCGCAGAGCTCCCAGGCAATCCCAAGGCCAGTGCCTTCCATGGCTTGTTGGACACGTGCATGGCTGATGCCCCTGTTGTTCCCAGGGAAGCTGCTGAGTGCCAGAGGGGGCCCTGAAGTTGCTGAGGGCACTGGAGCACCTCCCTTGTGGGGAAAGGCTGAGGAAGTTGGGGCTGTTGAGGCTGGAGAAGAGAAGCTTGTGTGGAGAGCTCAGAGCCCCTTCCCAGTGTGTGAGGGGGCTACAGGGAAGCGGGAGAGCGACTCTTCCTCAGGAAGTGTAGTGACAGGACAAGGAGTAATGGGATGAAAATGAAAGAGACTTGGAATAGATTTGATGATGGGAAGAAGTTCTTTACTGCCAGGGTGGTGGCCCCTGGCACGGGCTGTGCAGAGAGGCTGTGGACGCCCCATCCCTGGGAACATCCAAGGCCAGGCTGGACAAGCTCCGCAGCAACGTGCTCAGGTGGGAGGTTGTTCAGCTTGGAAGCAGATGGTCTTGAGGGTCCCTTCCAAGCCAAACCATTCAAGGGTTGGATCACTCTATGATCCCCATGTCCCACCGTGGAGTGGCCCTGAAACTTCTGTGACATCACAGACTGTTCCAGATGGAACATGCAGGACCTGGAAACAAACACAGCGGACAATGCACCCGCTGCCAGTGGTCAGTTCTCACTCGCTCTTCGCTACATCTGTCGGTGCTGAGCTGTTCCCGCTGCCTGGACTTCTCCTGCCTGCACTGAAGCAGCAATCGCAGCAGGATGTCCACTCCTGTCCCAGCCAAGGTACAGTGCCATTCCAGGGAGGTGGACACGCCCTGAGCGAGTGGGTGGACTGCAGCCCTGTGGGGATGGTGTGGGACAGGGAGCCCACGGAGAGCTTGTGCTCCCTGATGCAGCGTGCCAGAGACACCGTAGAGGACATGGAAGTGGCCATGGTGGTGGATAGGGAAGAAATGATGGAGGTGGATGTGGAAGAGTCTATTGAGGATATGGAGGTTGATGTGGAGGACGTCATGGAGGATATGGAGGTTGATGTGGAGGATGAAATTGAGGATATGGACGTTGATGTGGAGGACAACATCGAGGACATGGACATTGATGTGAAGGACAACATCAAGGATGTGGAGGTCAATGAGATAGAGAAGGAGCAGCCCATGATCCTGGGATGAAAATGGACCCTCCAGCAGCCGTACAGGCAGATGTTGGCCATGCCCTGCCCACAGGCAGAGTGGGTCCCCTGCCGCCAGGCTGGGGCTGGGCTGGCCGGCCCCGCTCAGGAACACACCAGCCCTATGCCAGTGCTTGGGGCCCAGCTCCCAGCCCCAGCCAGGCTCAGTGCTCAGGGGAGTCCTGCTCTGCCAGCGTGTGCCAGCCTGGGGACACAGGCAACAGCCCGCAGTGACCATGCTGCTTCCTTTTTACCAGGACTGACAGAGACTATGGCCACAGCTCTGTAAGTACGTTCTGGATGTTAGAGGTGTTCTGTCAATATGTTTTAGAGATTGTTAACTCTCTAGGCTCCCATGTAAATACCTTCTAGAGATTATTGTTGTTAGAAGGATGATCATAATGAAAGATGTTCTGTTGCTGATCTTCTATTAAACATTGTTTCTTTTTAAAACCCCACTTGTCTTTGCAATTCCTTTGAGCACTGGCAGCCTTTGAGCATTGTTGTGGCTTCCACTTGCTCCAGGTTCCCAGGGCTGGAGGTCCCTGGGGGTGCTGGCACGGCCGCCCCGGGCTGGGGGTCCCTGTGCACAGAGGGCCTCACTGGTGCCAGTCCCAGCACTGGGCCCTGCTGCTGTTGCTGGGCTGGGGCAGAGCAGTGTCCCCAAGAGCAAAGCTGTCACCAGCAGAGGGGGGGGTTGGCATTGAGTGGCCCCTGCAGCGATGCCACCAAAGCCTGCTCAGTGACTCCTGCTCAGGCCATGGAGATGCTCTTTAGCTTCACAATGCCTCAGCAGCTGCATTTCCTTTTTTTCTGTGCAAGACCCCCAGCCCCAGGGCGGCCGTGCCAGCACCCCCAGGAACACCAAGATCTGGCAGCACTTTGCTCAGCTGCCCTTTCCAGAAACGCAACCATCTCCTTCCCGAGAGAATTCAACCTCTACCTCTACCCAAGATCATTTTCTACACACTGCTGATCAGAAATGTTCCTCTGGACTTCCTCCACCACAAACATCCCCACAGCCCTGGAAGAGATACCAGGGGCATCATTAAAGCCTCCACAAACACTGCACAGGCACCCAGGATCATCAGCTTTCCTTCTTTGGCATTCAGGCTCCGTGCACTGCTCCTGTTCATGTCCTCCTCCTCCTCTCTCCAGAACGGTGGCAAGCGCAGAGCTCCCAGGCAATCCCAAGGCCAGTGCCTTCCATGGCTTGTTGGACACGCGCATGGCTGATGCCCCTGTTGTTCCCAGGGAAGCTGCTGAGTGCCAGAGGGGGCCCTGAAGTTGCTGAGGGCACTGGAGCACCTCCCTTGTGGGGAAAGGCTGAGGAAGTTGGGGCTGTTGAGGCTGGAGAAGAGAAGCTTGTGTGGAGAGCTCAGAGCCCCTTCCCAGTGTGTGAGGGGGCTACAGGGAAGCGGGAGAGCGACTCTTCCTCAGGAAGTGTAGTGACAGGACAAGGAGTAATGGGATGAAAATGAAAGAGACTTGGAATAGATTTGATGATGGGAAGAAGTTCTTTACTGCCAGGGTGGTGGTCCCTGGCACGGGCTGTGCAGAGAGGCTGTGGACGCCCCATCCCTGGGAACATCCAAGGCCAGGCTGGACAAGCTCCGCAGCAACGTGCTCAGGTGGGAGGTTGTTCAGCTTGGAAGCAGATGATCTTTAGGGTCCCTTCCAAGCCAAACCATTCAAGGGTTGGATCACTCTATGATCCCCATGTCTCACCGTGGAGTGGCCCTGAAACTTCTGTGACATCACAGACTATTCCAGATGGAACATGCAGGACCTGGAAACAAACACAGCGGACAATGCACCCGCTGCCAGTGGTCAGTTCTCACTCGCTCTTCGCTACATCTGTCGGTGCTGAGCTGTTCCCGCTGCCTGGACTTCTCCTGCCTGCACTGAAGCAGCAATCGCAGCAGGATGTCCACTCCTGTCCCAGCCAAGGTACAGTGCCATTCCAGGGAGGTGGACACGCCCTGAGCGAGTGGGTGGACTGCAGCCCTGTGGGGATGGTGTGGGACAGGGAGCCCACGGAGAGCTTGTGCTCCCTGATGCAGCGTGCCAGAGACACCGTAGAGGACATGGAAGTGGCCATGGTGGTGGATAGGGAAGAAATGATGGAGGTGGATGTGGAAGAGTATATTGAGGATATGGAGGTGGATGTGGAGGACGTCATGGAGGATATGGAGGTTGATGTGGAGGACATCATGGAGGATATGGTGGTTGATGTGGAGGATGAAATTGAGGACACGGACGTTGATGTGGAGGACAACATCGAGGACATGGACATTGATGTGAAGGACAACATCAAGGATGTGGAGGTCAATGAGATAGAGAAGGAGCAGCCCATGATCCTGGGATGAAAATGGGCCCTCCAGCAGCCGGACAGGCAGATGTTGGCCATGCCCTGCCCACAGGCAGAGTGGGTCCCCTGCCGCCAGGCTGGGGCTGGGCTGGCCGGCCCAGCTCAGGAACACACCAGCCCTATGCCAGTGCTTGGGGCCCAGCTCCCAGCCCCAGCCAGGCTCAGTGCTCAGGGGAGTCCTGCTCTGCCAGCGTGTGCCAGCCTGGGGACACAGGCAACAGCCCGCAGTGACCATGCTGCTTCCTTTTTACCAGGACTGACAGAGACTATGGCCACAGCTCTGTAAGTACGTTCTGGATGTTAGAGGTGTTCTATCAATATGTTTTAGAGATTGTTAACTCTCTAGGCTCCCATGTAAATACCTTCTAGAGATTATTGTTGTTAGAAGGATGATCATAATGAAAGATGTTCTGTTGCTGATCTTCTATTAAACATTGTTTCTCTTTAAAACCCCACTTGTCTTTGCAATTCCTTTGAGCACTGGCAGCCTTTGAGCATTGTTGTGGCTTCCACTTGCTCCAGGTTCCCAGGGCTGGAGGTCCCTGGGGTTGCTGGCACGGCCGCCCTGGGGCTGGGGGTCTTGCACAGGGAAAAAGGAAATGCAGCTGCTGAGGCATTGTGAAGCTAAAGAGCATCTCCATGGCCTGAGCAGGAGTCACTGAGCAGGCTTTGGTGGCATCGCTGCAGGGGCCACTCATGGCCAACCCCCTCCTCTGCTGGTGACAGCTTTGCTCTTGGGGACACTGCTCTGCCCCAGCCCAGCAACAGCAGCAGGGCCCAGCACTGGGACTGGCACCAGTGGGGCCCTCTGTGCACAGGGACCCCCAGCCCGGGGCGGCCGTGCCAGCACCCCCAGGAACACCAAGATCTGGCAGCACTTTGCTCAGCTGCCCTTTCCAGAAACGCAACCATCTCCTTCCCGAGAGAATTCAACCTCTACCTCTACCCAAGATCATTTTCTACACACTGCTGATCAGAAATGTTCCTCTGGACTTCCTCCACCACAAACATCCCCACAGCCCTGGAAGAGATACCAGGGGCATCATTAAAGCCTCCACAAACACTGCACAGGCACCCAGGATCATCAGCTTTCCTTCTTTGGCATTCAGGCTCCGTGCACTGCTCCTGTTCATGTCCTCCTCCTCCTCTCTCCAGAACGGTGGCAAGCGCAGAGCTCCCAGGCAATCCCAAGGCCAGTGCCTTCCATGGCTTGTTGGACACGCGCATGGCTGATGCCCCTGTTGTTCCCAGGGAAGCTGCTGAGTGCCAGAGGGGGCCCTGAAGTTGCTGAGGGCACTGGAGCACCTCTCTTGTGGGGAAAGGCTGAGGAAGTTGGGGCTGTTGAGGCTGGAGAAGAGAAGCTTGTGTGGAGAGCTCAGAGCCCCTTCCCAGTGTGTGAGGGGGCTACAGGGAAGCGGGAGAGCGACTCTTCCTCAGGAAGTGTAGTGACAGGACAAGGAGTAATGGGATGAAAATGAAAGAGACTTGGAATAGATTTGATGATGGGAAGAAGTTCTTTACTGCCAGGGTGGTGGTCCCTGGCACGGGCTGTGCAGAGAGGCTGTGGACGCCCCATCCCTGGGAACATCCAAGGCCAGGCTGGACAAGCTCCGCAGCAACGTGCTCAGGTGGGAGGTTGTTCAGCTTGGAAGCAGATGATCTTTAGGGTCCCTTCCAAGCCAAACCATTCAAGGGTTGGATCACTCTATGATCCCCATGTCCCACCGAGGAGTGGCCCTGAAACTTCTGTGACATCACAGACTGTTCCAGATGGAACATGCAGGACCTGGAAACGAACACAGCGGACAATGCACCCGCTGCCAGTGGTCAGTTCTCACTCGCTCTTCGCTACATCTGTCGGTGCTGAGCTGTTCCCGCTGCCTGGACTTCTCCTGCCTGCACTGAAGCAGCAATCGCAGCAGGATGTCCACTCCTGTCCCAGCCAAGGTACAGTGCCATTCCAGGGAGGTGGACACGCCCTGAGCGAGTGGGTGGACTGCAGCCCTGTGGGGATGGTGTGGGACAGGGAGCCCACGGAGAGCTTGTGCTCCCTGATGCAGCGTGCCAGAGACACCGTAGAGGACATGGAAGTGGCCATGGTGGTGGATAGGGAAGAAATGATGGAGGTGGATGTGGAAGAGTCTATTGAGGATATGGAGGTGGATGTGGAGGACGTCATGGAGGATATGGAGGTTGATGTGGAGGATGAAATTGAGGACACGGACGTTGATGTGGAGGACAACATCGAGGACATGGACATTGATGTGAAGGACAACATCAAGGATGTGGAGGTCAATGAGATAGAGAAGGAGCAGCCCATGATCCTGGGATGAAAATGGACCCTCCAGCAGCCGGACAGGCAGATGTTGGCCATGCCCTGCCCACAGGCAGAGTGGGTCCCCTGCCGCCAGGCTGGGGCTGGGCTGGCCGGCCCCGCTCAGGAACACACCAGCCCTATGCCAGTGCTTGGGGCCCAGCTCCCAGCCCCAGCCAGGCTCAGTGCTCAGGGGAGTCCTGCTCTGCCAGCGTGTGCCAGCCTGGGGACACAGGCAACAGCCCGCAGTGACCATGCTGCTTCCTTTTTACCAGGACTGACAGAGACTATGGCCACAGCTCTGTAAGTACGTTCTGGATGTTAGAGGTTTTCTATCAATATGTTTTAGAGATTGTTAACTCTCTAGGCTCCCATGTAAATACCTTCTAGAGATTGTTGTTGTTAGAAGGATGATCATAATGAAAGATGTTCTGTTGCTGATCTTCTATTAAACATTGTTTCTTTTTAAAACCCCACTTGTCTTTGCAATTCCTTTGAGCACTGGCAGCCTTTGAGCATTGTTGTGGCTTCCACTTGCTCCAGGTTCCCAGGGCTGGAGGTCCCTGGGGGTGCTGGCACGGCCGCCCTGGGGCTGGGGGTCTTGCACAGAAAAAAAGGAAATGCAGCTGCTGAGGCATTGTGAAGCTAAAGAGCATCTCCATGGCCTGAGCAGGAGTCACTGAGCAGGCTTTGGTGGCATCGCTGCAGGGGCCACTCAATGCCAATCCCCCCCTCTGCTGGTGACAGCTTTGCTCTTGGGGACACTGCTCTGCCCCAGCCCAGCAACAGCAGCAGGGCCCAGTGCTGGGACTGGCACCAGTGAGGCCCTCTGTGCACAGGGACCCCCAGCCCGGGGCGGCCGTGCCAGCACCCCCAGGAACACCAAGATCTGGCAGCACTTTGCTCAGCTGCCCTTTCCAGAAACGCAACCATCTCCTTCCCGAGAGAATTCAACCTCTACCTCTACCCAAGATCATTTTCTACACACTGCTGATCAGAAATGTTCCTCTGGACTTCCTCCACCACAAACATCCCCACAGCCCTGGAAGAGATACCAGGGGCATCATTAAAGCCTCCACAAACACTGCACAGGCACCCAGGATCATCAGCTTTCCTTCTTTGGCATTCAGGCTCCGTGCACTGCTCCTGTTCATGTCCTCCTCCTCTCTCCAGAACGGTGGCAAGCGCAGAGCTCCCAGGCAATCCCAAGGCCAGTGCCTTCCATGGCTTGTTGGACACGCGCATGGCTGATGCCCCTGTTGTTCCCAGGGAAGCTGCTGAGTGCCAGAGGGGGCCCTGAAGTTGCTGAGGGCACTGGAGCACCTCCCTTGTGGGGAAAGGCTGAGGAAGTTGGGGCTGTTGAGGCTGGAGAAGAGAAGCTTGTGTGGAGAGCTCAGAGCCCCTTCCCAGTGTGTGAGGGGGCTACAGGGAAGCGGGAGAGCGACTCTTCCTCAGGAAGTGTAGTGACAGGACAAGGAGTAATGGGATGAAAATGAAAGAGACTTGGAATAGATTTGATGATGGGAAGAAGTTCTTTACTGCCAGGGTGGTGGCCCCTGGCACGGGCTGTGCAGAGAGGCTGTGGACGCCCCATCCCTGGGAACATCCAAGGCCAGGCTGGACAAGCTCCGCAGCAACGTGCTCAGGTGTGAGGTTGTTCAGCTTGGAAGCAGATGGTCTTGAGGGTCCCTTCCAAGCCAAACCATTCAAGGGTTGGATCACTCTATGATCCCCATGTCCCACCGTGGAGTGGCCCTGAAACTTCTGTGACATCACAGACTGTTCCAGATGGAACATGCAGGACCTGGAAACAAACACAGCGGACAATGCACCCGCTGCCAGTGGTCAGTTCTCACTCGCTCTTCGCTACATCTGTCGGTGCTGAGCTGTTCCCGCTGCCTGGACTTCTCCTGCCTGCACTGAAGCAGCAATTGCAGCAGGATGTCCACTCCTGTCCCAGCCAAGGTACAGTGCCATTCCAGGGAGGTGGACACGCCCTGAGCGAGTGGGTGGACTGCAGCCCTGTGGGGATGGTGTGGGACAGGGAGCCCACGGAGAGCTTGTGCTCCCTGATGCAGCGTGCCAGAGACACCGTAGAGGACATGGAAGTGGCCATGGTGGTGGATAGGGAAGAAATGATGGAGGTGGATGTGGAAGAGTCTATTGAGGATATGGAGGTTGATGTGGAGGACGTCATGGAGGATATGGAGGTTGATGTGGAGGATGAAATTGAGGATATGGACGTTGATGTGGAGGACAACATCGAGGACATGGACATTGATGTGAAGGACAACATCAAGGATGTGGAGGTCAATGAGATAGAGAAGGAGCAGCCCATGATCCTGGGATGAAAATGGACCCTCCAGCAGCCGTACAGGCAGATGTTGGCCATGCCCTGCCCACAGGCAGAGTGGGTCCCCTGCCGCCAGGCTGGGGCTGGGCTGGCCGGCCCCGCTCAGGAACACACCAGCCCTATGCCAGTGCTTGGGGCCCAGCTCCCAGCCCCAGCCAGGCTCAGTGCTCAGGGGAGTCCTGCTCTGCCAGCGTGTGCCAGCCTGGGGACACAGGCAACAGCCCGCAGTGACCATGCTGCTTCCTTTTTACCAGGACTGACAGAGACTATGGCCACAGCTCTGTAAGTACGTTCTGGATGTTAGAGGCGTTCTGTCAATATGTTTTAGAGATTGTTAACTCTCTAGGCTCCCATGTAAATACCTTCTAGAGATTATTGTTGTTAGAAGGATGATCATAATGAAAGATGTTCTGTTGCTGATCTTCTATTAAACATTGTTTCTTTTTAAAACCCCACTTGTCTTTGCAATTCCTTTGAGCACTGGCAGCCTTTGAGCATTGTTGTGGCTTCCACTTGCTCCAGGTTCCCAGGGCTGGAGGTCCCTGGGGGTGCTGGCACGGCCGCCCCGGGCTGGGGGTCCCTGTGCACAGAGGGCCTCACTGGTGCCAGTCCCAGCACTGGGCCCTGCTGCTGTTGCTGGGCTGGGGCAGAGCAGTGTCCCCAAGAGCAAAGCTGTCACCAGCAGAGGGGGGGGTTGGCATTGAGTGGCCCCTGCAGCGATGCCACCAAAGCCTGCTCAGTGACTCCTGCTCAGGCCATGGAGATGCTCTTTAGCTTCACAATGCCTCAGCAGCTGCATTTCCTTTTTTTCTGTGCAAGACCCCCAGCCCCAGGGCGGCCGTGCCAGCACCCCCAGGAACACCAAGATCTGGCAGCACTTTGCTCAGCTGCCCTTTCCAGAAACGCAACCATCTCCTTCCCGAGAGAATTCAACCTCTACCTCTACCCAAGATCATTTTCTACACACTGCTGATCAGAAATGTTCCTCTGGACTTCCTCCACCACAAACATCCCCACAGCCCTGGAAGAGATACCAGGGGCATCATTAAAGCCTCCACAAACACTGCACAGGCACCCAGGATCATCAGCTTTCCTTCTTTGGCATTCAGGCTCCGTGCACTGCTCCTGTTCATGTCCTCCTCCTCCTCTCTCCAGAACGGTGGCAAGCGCAGAGCTCCCAGGCAATCCCAAGGCCAGTGCCTTCCATGGCTTGTTGGACACGCGCATGGCTGATGCCCCTGTTGTTCCCAGGGAAGCTGCTGAGTGCCAGAGGGGGCCCTGAAGTTGCTGAGGGCACTGGAGCACCTCCCTTGTGGGGAAAGGCTGAGGAAGTTGGGGCTGTTGAGGCTGGAGAAGAGAAGCTTGTGTGGAGAGCTCAGAGCCCCTTCCCAGTGTGTGAGGGGGCTACAGGGAAGCGGGAGAGCGACTCTTCCTCAGGAAGTGTAGTGACAGGACAAGGAGTAATGGGATGAAAATGAAAGAGACTTGGAATAGATTTGATGATGGGAAGAAGTTCTTTACTGCCAGGGTGGTGGTCCCTGGCACGGGCTGTGCAGAGAGGCTGTGGACGCCCCATCCCTGGGAACATCCAAGGCCAGGCTGGACAAGCTCCGCAGCAACGTGCTCAGGTGGGAGGTTGTTCAGCTTGGAAGCAGATGATCTTTAGGGTCCCTTCCAAGCCAAACCATTCAAGGGTTGGATCACTCTATGATCCCCATGTCTCACCGTGGAGTGGCCCTGAAACTTCTGTGACATCACAGACTATTCCAGATGGAACATGCAGGACCTGGAAACAAACACAGCGGACAATGCACCCGCTGCCAGTGGTCAGTTCTCACTCGCTCTTCGCTACATCTGTCGGTGCTGAGCTGTTCCCGCTGCCTGGACTTCTCCTGCCTGCACTGAAGCAGCAATCGCAGCAGGATGTCCACTCCTGTCCCAGCCAAGGTACAGTGCCATTCCAGGGAGGTGGACACGCCCTGAGCGAGTGGGTGGACTGCAGCCCTGTGGGGATGGTGTGGGACAGGGAGCCCACGGAGAGCTTGTGCTCCCTGATGCAGCGTGCCAGAGACACCGTAGAGGACATGGAAGTGGCCATGGTGGTGGATAGGGAAGAAATGATGGAGGTGGATGTGGAAGAGTATATTGAGGATATGGAGGTGGATGTGGAGGACGTCATGGAGGATATGGAGGTTGATGTGGAGGACATCATGGAGGATATGGTGGTTGATGTGGAGGATGAAATTGAGGACACGGACGTTGATGTGGAGGACAACATCGAGGACATGGACATTGATGTGAAGGACAACATCAAGGATGTGGAGGTCAATGAGATAGAGAAGGAGCAGCCCATGATCCTGGGATGAAAATGGGCCCTCCAGCAGCCGGACAGGCAGATGTTGGCCATGCCCTGCCCACAGGCAGAGTGGGTCCCCTGCCGCCAGGCTGGGGCTGGGCTGGCCGGCCCAGCTCAGGAACACACCAGCCCTATGCCAGTGCTTGGGGCCCAGCTCCCAGCCCCAGCCAGGCTCAGTGCTCAGGGGAGTCCTGCTCTGCCAGCGTGTGCCAGCCTGAGGACACAGGCAACAGCCCGCAGTGACCATGCTGCTTCCTTTTTACCAGGACTGACAGAGACTATGGCCACAGCTCTGTAAGTACGTTCTGGATGTTAGAGGTGTTCTATCAATATGTTTTAGAGATTGTTAACTCTCTAGGCTCCCATGT
The DNA here is from genome assembly GCF_041296385.1 of Aphelocoma coerulescens. Classification (NCBI taxonomy): domain Eukaryota; kingdom Metazoa; phylum Chordata; class Aves; order Passeriformes; family Corvidae; genus Aphelocoma; species Aphelocoma coerulescens. The sequence goes on from NC_091038.1 coordinate 3,790,657, forward strand.
AAATACCTTCTAGACATTATTGTTGTTAGAAGGATGATCATAATGAAAGATGTTCTGTTGCTGATCTTCTATTAAACATTGTTTCTTTTTAAAACCCCACTTGTCTTTGCAATTCCTTTGAGCACTGGCAGCCTTTGAGCATTGTTGTGGCTTCCACTTGCTCCAGGTTCCCAGGGCTGGAGGTCCCTGGGAGTGCTGGCACGGCCGCCCTGGGGCTGGGGGTCTTGCACAGAAAAAAAGGAAATGCAGCTGCTGAGGCATTGTGAAGCTAAAGAGCATCTCCATGGCCTGAGCAGGAGTCACTGAGCAGGCTTTGGTGGCATCGCTGCAGGGGCCACTCAATGCCAACCCCCCCCTCTGCTGGTGACAGCTTTGCTCTTGGGGACACTGCTCTGCCCCAGCCCAGCAACAGCAGCAGGGCCCAGCGCTGGGACTGGCACCAGTGGGGCCCTCTGTGCACAGGGACCCCCAGCCCGGGGCGGCCGTGCCAGCACCCCCAGGAACACCAAGATCTGGCAGCACTTTGCTCAGCTGCCCTTTCCAGAAACGCAACCATCTCCTTCCCGAGAGAATTCAACCTCTACCTCTACCCAAGATCATTTTCTACACACTGCTGATCAGAAATGTTCCTCTGGGCTTCCTCCACCACAAACATCCCCACAGCCCTGGAAGAGATACCAGGGGCATCATTAAAGCCTCCACAAACACTGCACAGGCACCCAGGATCATCAGCTTTCCTTCTTTGGCATTCAGGCTCCGTGCACTGCTCCTGTTCATGTCCTCCTCCTCCTCTCTCCAGAACGGTGGCAAGCGCAGAGCTCCCAGGCAATCCCAAGGCCAGTGCCTTCCATGGCTTGTTGGACACGCGCATGGCTGATGCCCCTGTTGTTCCCAGGGAAGCTGCTGAGTGCCAGAGGGGGCCCTGAAGTTGCTGAGGGCACTGGAGCACCTCCCTTGTGGGGAAAGGCTTAGGAAGTTGGGGCTGTTGAGGCTGGAGAAGAGAAGCTTGTGTGGAGAGCTCAGAGCCCCTTCCCAGTGTGTGAGGGGGCTACAGGGAAGCGGGAGAGCGACTCTTCCTCAGGAAGTGTAGTGACAGGACAAGGAGTAATGGGATGAAAATGAAAGAGACTTGGAATAGATTTGATGATGGGAAGAAGTTCTTTACTGCCAGGGTGGTGGTCCCTGGCACGGGCTGTGCAGAGAGGCTGTGGACGCCCCATCCCTGGGAACATCCAAGGCCAGGCTGGACAAGCTCCGCAGCAACGTGCTCAGGTGGGAGGTTGTTCAGCTTGGAAGCAGATGATCTTTAGGGTCCCTTCCAAGCCAAACCATTCAAGGGTTGGATCACTCTATGATCCCCATGTCCCACCGAGGAGTGGCCCTGAAACTTCTGTGACATCACAGACTGTTCCAGATGGAACATGCAGGACCTGGAAACGAACACAGTGGACAATGCACCCGCTGCCAGTGGTCAGTTCTCACTCGCTCTTCGCTACATCTGTCGGTGCTGAGCTGTTCCCGCTGCCTGGACTTCTCCTGCCTGCAGTGGGTGGCTGGGAGTTTGTGCCCTGCCAGCGGCTGGGGGAGAAGCAGCAGAGACTGTGTGTGGACAGTGCCATGGCCACTTGTGTGGCCACGGGTGTCTCTGTGCCAGGCACAGCCGTGGTGTGTAACACCGGCTCCGGGTCCTTTGGCTGTGCAGGTGGCAGTCACGGCCTCGAGCAGGGCTGCTCCCGGGGGACAGCCTGGGGCAGGAGGCTGCTGGAGATTCATTCCCCACATGCTGCAGCTCCTTGTCATGAGGTGCTCGGAGTGATTGGAAAGGCTGTTGCCAGCAGGCAGTTCTCTGGGTTCAAGCTGTGGAGCTGTCAGCGGGAATGCAAAGGCCAAGCTGGTGAGCCTTTTGTCCTGGTGCCTTTAGTGTGTGAGCAGTCCCTGGTGCCGTTGTCTTTGGATCCTGAGTGTGGGAGAGGCAAGGCTTAGGATGGTGCGTAGAGCTGAGAAGGAAAGTGCCGAGAGCAGCGTGTGTGCTGCTGCTTTGAGGGGTGCAGTTGAAGTTGTAGGCAGCAAGAGCTTTCTCAGCTGGCCCTTTTGTGAGCTCTGCTTTTGCCAGATGGCTTCCATCTTACCCTCTTACCATCTTAGCCTCTCATTTTTGCATATCCCAAACCCCCTTCCAAACATCCAGCAGCTGCTTGTAAAGAAGAAGTCCTAGAACAAAAAGCCAGTGCTGCCTCTCATAGCCCCTTTGCTGTCTATGAAGTAGAGGAAAGAAGCTAGTGAGACGCACTTTCTTTCTCAACTCCATAGAGCGCATCCTTCTCTCAAGGTGGCAGAGTCCTTGGCAGAAGTGAAGCATCTGCAGCTGCAGTTCAGACTGAGAGATGTGCCAGGACAGGAAACATTTGCTGACCTTCCCTGTTCCCTGTGCAACATGATTCTCGCAGCCCAGTCACTTTCACATACCTTCGGTATCCCTGAGTCCAAGCAGCTAAAGCTCACAGAGACAGAAGTGTCAGGAAGGAAAACGTTCCAAAAGCACCCCCTTCTCTTATCAGCATATAAATTGTGCACAACAGGCTGCGGCACCGAACCTTCCTTCTCAGATAGACATGCCATCACACTTTTCACTCTTGCAGCTTGGTTGAAAAGCTCCACCAGCTGCTCCCGCAATAGCAAAAGGTTCTAGAAGTGAAAGCCAGTTCAGGGCTGCACCTTCTCCTTGCCGCATGTAAGCCACACCAAACTCCCTGATGCACTCTGTCCTCCCCTTCTCAAAGGAGTAGACGGTGGCATCAGGACACACCTGTGTCCCAGCAGCTGGGTGCCCAGCCGGGAGCAGGAGCAGGGCTGGGGCTGCTCCCAAAGTTGCCCCGCCCCAATGCCAGAGCCGGACATGGGCTGAGGGGGGGCTGGATCAGGCTTTATTGTCCAGCTGCATGCCAGGAGTGAGCACAAAATCTACCTGCATTCTCTGCAGCATGCCATCCTGGAGCAGAGCCATTCCCAAAGGAGGCCACTGGGATGTGGGGGAATGCTGAGGGCAGGACAGGGGGCTGACAGTGCCCAGACTTGCTGGGGCTGTGCCCAGGATGCTCCAGGGCCTCAGGACAAGGTGTCTCGTCTAAGCCCTTGGTGGAAGAGACGCTGCCATGGCCCTGGGCACCAAGTCTTGGCTTCTCCTGGACACTGCCAGCCCTGCCAGGGCCTTTGGCCATGTCCAGCACAGCTTGTGCTGCGCTGTCCCACCACTGCTGCTGTGTCCCTGCAGGCTGCACACTCCCATCTCGCTGCCCCACCAGCTCTGCCCTGCCACCTCCAGCCCTGGCCTGAGCTGTGCCCAGCCTCGCCCTCTGTGCCTTGGGCACACACACATGCCCTGAGCTCATCCTCCCTCTGGGTGCTTCTGCCCCCACGCTGCCCTGGGAGGGACATTTCCTCCTCCTCATGCCCAGTGTCCCCCTGCCCAGCTGCTCTGTGGGGCAGTGCGTGTCTCTCCTGCTGTTCCCTGCCTCCCAGGAAAGCTGTACCATGTGGGGCACGGCCCTTCCAGCAGCCTCCCAGCCCTTCAGCCTTGTTGGACCCTTTCCCCTGAGCAGACAGCAGCAGCATCTCCGTGCTCTGCCCAGCGTGCTCCTTTCGTCACCAAACTGCGGGAAATAGAAACTGTCCTACACCATCTCTGAAGTGTTAGAGAATCAGGCCCTGTGGAACCAACGAGCCCTTGGGACACAGGAGGATCTCATGTAACCAAGGGTCAGTTCTGACACTGCAGATCCAAGGAGATCCTTGTGACACTCTGGGGCCTTGTGGAACCCTTCTGCCCTGGTCTCTGCACCAAGGAGACCCTTGTGCCACTACGGGACCTTGTGCAGCCAAGGAGAGCATTGTGAGAGTGCGGGGCCATGGAACCAAGGGACCATTGTGACCTTGTGGGGCCTCATGGACTCAAGGGACCATTGCCACACTGTGGGGCCTCATGGAATGAAGGGTCCATTGTGACACTGCAGAACCAAGGACACCATGGTTACACTGTGGGGCCCATGGAACCAAGGCACCATTGGGACACCCCGTGGCCTCATCCTCTTGAATTTCAACAGATCTGAGGGATGGCAGGACCTGCAGGCAGCACTGAAGGATTCTCAGTACAACCTTTGATCCCTGCTCCAAAGGAAATCAGAGAAAGACCCCTGGTAAGATAAAGGCACCTTTTCCTTTCCCACTGTAAACTGTTGACCTGCCTGTAAGGTGCAGCAAAAGCTTTGCAGGGTTTGGTTCAAGGTACCCAAGGTTGGAACAGGGAAGTGTTCGAGTCCCTTCTAAGAGAAGGGTTGGAGTCTTTGTGCTATGGCTGCCTGGGATCCATGGAACAAGTGTGTTCTGGCAGACTCTGGGACCTCGAGAGCAATCCCATCCAGGAGCCAGCACTGGACCTGCACCCTGGTGGGAGCAGCGTGGTACGGATGGAAAACGGGCAGCTGGGTGTGCAGTGGGAACCTCAACCCAGGTCATAGAAGCCCAGGCTTTAGCTTTGAACACATCAGCACAAAAAGCAGAATGAATGACCTTTCCTAGAAATCACTGAAGGAAAAAGGGTGAACATATGGACAGATTTGAACTATGGGTTTGGAATAATAGACGCCCAGGGAGCCACATGGAGGGAAAGGACACAGAGGTCTCCAGTGAGTACAAAAAGAAATCAGTCACCTACTGCAGAGTGTGCCAAAGCCAAAAGAAGTGGCCCTGATGCCCTTGTAAAGCCCATGGGTTTGGAGACTCCCCAGTTAATCCAGGGACTCCATTGGCTGACCAAACAGCTCAAGAGGGTGCTGAAAAAGCTCTCCTTGTACTAATACCTAGCAAAAACTTGAATGTTCTGCAACAAAAGCCAGATTCCAGTGATCAGGACAGGCAGTCAGCCCCATCAGCAGCAGCTACGGAAAATCCCAGCAGGTGATTGGTAACCCCGTGTGGGCAGGTAATTGTAGCTCCACAATTAATGTATAATGGAACTAAAACATCAGGAAACACATTAGGAAATGGAGAATATGGTGGCCAGTTTACAAAGGCATCTAGGAAGCACAAAAATGGCAAAAAATAATAGATCAGTTGTTGAGAAAGATGTGATTGGTGTTGAAGGAAGAAGGCTGCCTCCAGGGCTCGTTACATGGGAATCACCAGGTGATTTTGGCCAACTGATTTTGCAGAACTGCCCAGGCAGAAGGGGGACTGGCACATTTTGGTATTGGTGGATCCTTTTTCTGGATGTCCAGAAGCTTTCCCATGTGGCACCAACAAGACAAGGGAAGTCTCAGAAGTTTTGCTGAAATGAATATTTAATAGCACTGGGACTAACTCTTGTAAGCCTTAAAAGGTGCATGGTTCTCAACAGATCATTGGGGCTGGACTCGCCTGTGCATCCTTTCCAACCAGGAGATGCGGTGTGCATCAGAACCTGGAATTTTGGAACAATCCAGCCAAAGTGGAAGGGACCATCTCAAGTCCTCCTGGTAACCTACCCTGCACTCAAGGTAGAAGGAATCAAACTCAGGGTTCATCACATGCGGGTAAAACCAGCGAGCACACATGAAACACAGCAGAAACAAGACTGACTGACATCGTGGAGTTTGGGGTTTTTACATAATCCTATTGTTTTAGGTATTGAATAGGATTTTCTAAGGGGATACTCTTTATTGGATCTAGATGATCAATTATTGTGTAACTATAATAAAAACAGAAACGATGTTCCTGACTTCTGGGAAGGGAAATGCGGTTTTCAAAGTCAGTGCAAGATGTTGGCAGATGACAGAATGTGACCCCTGTAACAGCTTGTTTGCCAACACCAACCTGTGCAGAAAATCCAGTTCCGTGGGGAGCTTCAGTCAGCAATTTGACAAAAATCTGGGAACACTTGTGGAAGGAAATAGCACCCAGGGCACCTGGACAGGGATGGAAGGAGAATATTCCTTACCATGGACACATAAGAACGATACTGCTGAGAATTGTAACATTTCCAAACTGGATCTGGAAATTACCTCAGGAAATATTGATCAGCTGACAGATTGCACTGATAGCCCCTGGGGCTGTCAAATTCCAGCAGTATGGAATCACCCTCAGACACGACAATGGGAATGTTTCCAGCCAGTTCAGGGGTGTCTGGGCTGGGAAGAGAGCCCAGGCCTTCCACGGGACCCCTTACAGGTAGGTATAAAATATCCTGATTTAACAAGGTCAGGGCCAAAGGATCCCAGGACAAAGGAAAAGTGGGATTGCCCTGGGACAGACACTTGAGCTGTTTGGAATCCTGAGGTGCAGCAGCTCCTGGCTGTGGCCCAGGCTCTGAGGCTGGGCTGTGTTTGTAGAAATGATTCTGCCTTTCTCAGTGACACCTGGGCTCAGCCAACAAACAGCGAGCCTTGGAGAGGCACAGAGTGTCAGCAGGATGCGGTCAGATCCTTAGGAGCCCCAGGATGGGTGGGAAGTGATGGAATTTGGAGCACACATTTGGCCCTGGGAGAATCAGGAGCACCATGGACACTGGGGGTATTAACGTTCCATCCCTCGTGCAAGGAGTCACCACCGGGAACCCGACTGTGGGGAAAGGTTAAAGGGGATGGAACTTGGAAACATCCCAGTGCGGGAACTACAGCGGGATGGATTTTAGAATTCATCTCTGCTCCGCAAAGATCTGCCTTTAGGAACAGAGCAGCCACACACCATTGGGCTCTGCAGATGGAAACTTGAGTGAATGCAGCTCCTTTGGGGCTTGCTGAAATAAAGGAACAATTGCCAGCCACAGCTAAAATGACTTTACAGAGCAGATTTGCTTTAGCCCTATTGCTGTTACATGGACAGGGAGTATGTGGATTCTTGAACTGAAACAGCAACACTTGTTGTGTGCACATTCCAAATGTGATGCTGGATTGGATGATCGGGTAGAGAGGATAAAATCAGTTGCTGCATCCAGCAGGGAATTAAGGGGAGGGTTAGACAGTAACTGGATAAAATATTTCAAGGACTTGGATTTTCTCTGACTGATGGTTGGCCTGACTTTTGCAAAGTCTAACTGGGATCCCAGCAATACTTGTGCTTGTGACACTTGCTTTGAGCTGTGTAAAGAACATGGTTGTGAAAGCAGCTGAGGAACTCGTGGGATGTGAGTAAAGGAGCAGAGTGAGGCTTACGAAGGCTTGAAGGGAAGAGAAGCTTCCCAACCCTCCAAGGGGGGGAAATTCACCAGATGAAAAACCGTTTGCACCTGGTGGGTTCATACAATGCTTCTTCTCCAAAAGCCACTGGCCATGGAACCGCACAAGGCTGATTCTGTAGGCAGCAACCAGCCCAGGTGTGCCAACTTTCACCAGTTCACTGGGCAGTCAGGGCTGGCTTTGGGGTCACCGACCACCAGGGACCCCCAAAGAGAGCCCCAGGGCAGAAGAACAGATGTGCAAAGGGGTGGGGGAAATATGCAATGATTTTGGGGAAATGATTGTCGTGTGTGTGTTTCTTGTGGGACAATCTGGGAATGAGTCTGTGAAACACAGTCTGCAAACAGGAACATTCCTGAACTCGGCACACACGACTTTGGGAGGGGCTCTCCCCTCGTGTATCCGGCCCAATAAAGAATGCTGCTGCTTCGTGCTGCGCTGGTGCTGAGGAGGTTTTGTTTCCCTGAAGTTTTGGTAACACCTCTGTGCCTGTGTCACAGAGCCACAGAGCAGCTGCGATGTCAGAAAGGGGCTGTGTGACATCACAGGGTGGCTGTATGACATCATAGAGTCTACGGCGACATCATGGAGCAGCTCTGTGACATCATAGAGTTGGCTGTGACATCATAGAGTTGGCTGTGACATCACAGATTGGGCTCTGACATCACAGGGCAGACTATGACATCACAGAAGTGGCTGTGACATCACAGAGTGGTTGTGTGACATCACAGGGGAGCTGTATGACATAGAGTCTGCTGTGACATCACAGAGCTATCACAGTGATATCACAGAGAGGACTGTGACATCACAGATGGGTGGCATGACATCACTGAGTGTCTATGACATCACAGGGTGTCTATGACATCACAGGGTGGCTATGACATCACAGGGTGGCTATGTGACATCACAGAATGAGTTGTGACATCACAGGTTGGCTGTGTGACATCCCAGGGTGGCTGTGTGACATCCCAGGGGTTGGATGCCATGGCAACCCTCATCAGTTCCAGTTCCCTTGGAAACCCCCCCAGGAGCCATTGCTGCACTCAGGGTCCGTGGCCACTTGCCCGCAGACCTGTGGCTGCCCTCGGCTGCCATGGCAGCCCTCAGGACAGAGCGGTGCCGGGGCTGGTGCCAGCTACAATTGCACTGACACTCGCTGATGCCCTCAGGTGCCACGGCAGCGGCCACAGGGACCCGTTCCTCACTTTGGTGCCACGGACACCAACGCTTGGCCCCGCTGCCATGGGGATTGGCACGGTCACCTGCACTCAGGGCCCGTGGCCGGGCACTGCTGCCATGGACACGGGCACTGAGCCCTGGGCCACAGTCGGCTGCCGTGGCCACCAGCCCAAGGTCCCGTGGCCAGGGCCAGGGCCATGGAAAGGAACCCGTGGAGCCGTGGTGATGGTGGATGGCCATGGGGTGCTGCTGTGGGCTGGGGCAGAGGGAATTTCCTTGCCAGGCCTTTCTCTGGGGCTGTGTTTGGCTCTGTGCTGAGCACAGCGTTGCTCACACAGAGATGGTTTTGTTCTTGCTGAGCTTGCACAGAGCCAAGGCCTTTCCTGCCCCTCGTCCGGCCACGCTGGGGAGGGGCTGGGGTGAGGGGGAGCTTGGCAGGGGTCACAGCCAGGACAGGTGACCCCAACTGACCCCAGGGATATCCCAGACCACAGGACATCATGGCCAGTGTATAAAGTGAGGGGAACAAGGAGGAAGGGGGGGACATTTGGAGTGAGGGTTTTTGTCTTCCCAGGTAACACTCAGGCAGGATGGGGCCCTGTTTTGCCGGTGGGCAGGGTCAGCACCAAAGACACAGACATCAACTGAAGGAACTGTGTAGTTTATACAATGCAAATCTGCAAAAAGTCACAGAAGCATAAGCTCAGCAAAGCACATAATCATTAGCAAAGAATCACAGCAGGAGCAGCTCAGCAATGCCCCCAATCATCAGTGCCAAAGATTGCCTGCAGTGATTAACCAAGATCCAGCCCCAGTGACCCTCAGACTTTACCATCACCCAGAGCCACCCATCAGCTGGGGGAAGCTGTCCCAGCCAAGGACTGGAGAGCCACTCCCGGACACTGGGAATTCCTGCAGCTGCCTCCAGCCACAGCTGAGGCTCCAACCCCGCTGGGAGAGGGCCCAGCTTTGACAGTGCTGGAGAAACAAACTGACAGCACTTCTAGTGCGGGAACATCTGCTTTCATCCTCCTCTTGGCTTCCTCCTAAGCCTGGCCAGGGCTCAAGGAAGAGCCAAGGGAGCTGACTTTGACCATACAGCCCCAAACAAGGCCAGATGTTGGATTTCACGGCCTTGTCCCAGCCGCCCGCAGTGCCCAGGCCGTGCTGGCCATGCTCAGAGCAGGGCCCAAAGCTGCCCAGCATTGCTGCCTTTGGGAGCAGAGCAGGAGGGCAGGACAAGTGCCCAGCCTGCAGCCAGCCATGGCACAGCCACCTCCTCAGCAGCTGCCCAGAGCCCAAAAGCAGCTTGGCAGCCACTGAAGAATTCCCTGCAGCCGCCCCAGCAAAGGGGGAACCTTTGGTGCCCGGCCAGGCCGTGCCATGCCCAGCTCTGGCAGCATCCCCCTGGCTCTGGACTCACCTGCACACTGGCCGTGGAGCGTGTCTTTGGAGAAGGTGCCAGAATCAAAGTCCATCATCTTCAGCTGCCACTGGCCAGCTCCAGGAAGAGGTTGTCAGCCTTGAGCTCGTCCTTGGTGGCTCCAGCAGCAGCAGCCCCACCTGGTACAGCTTCTCCAGGGGCTCCTTCTCCTTCCCTGGGGCCACACCAGGCTCTCAGGGTTCTGCCCAGGGCCCCAGCCATCAATGAACCAGACAAACAAAACCAGGGGGGATGGTGGCCACCAGTGCTTGCCAGAGCAGGCCTCCAGCTCAGCTGCAGCCCAAGAGCTGCGTGTTCCCTTCTGATGCTCCCTGCTCAGAGCTACAGGCAGGACAAAATAGTCTGCTTTGCTTTGCCACTGATTGCCAAGAGCTGTGTGGGGCTGTTACCTGCCAGGCCCCTGGATCACACTGTGCCCGTGGGTCCCTGCCATCCTCTAGGGCACATGAACACCCTGCAGCCAAGGGGCACTGAAGAGCTCTTCCAAGGACGGCCTGTCCAAGGGCTGCATGGACAAGCACCTCTTAAGAACATCCTGGCACTCTGGGCACAGAAACCAGAAACCACCAGGCAGCTGCAGAAGGATCCCGCCCGCTTTGCCCCCCGTTCCCGTGCCCAGGCCATGCTGGCTGTGCCCAGAGCTGGGCCTAAACTTGCCCATGGATTCTGTGCTTTGGAGGGCAGCAGGAGAGCAGGACATGTGCCACCTGCTCAGAGCTGCCAGAGCGGGATGCTCCTGAGCCCGCTGCTGGCTCCCAGCACTGCTGTTCCCCCCGTGCCACAGAGATGAGGGATCCACACAAAGCAACCAGACCAGGAGCCGACACTTTCATTGCCTGCCAGAAATGGGTCTCATTTTGCTCTGCATTCCTTTCCTAGCAGGTCTTATCTATTAAAAACAAGAGAAAAAAGAAAAGAACCAGAAAAAGTATGAGAGATAAAAACAAAACCCAAATGTGGAAAGAAAAGTCTTCTGCAACTTTGGATTCAGAGGGAATTGATATTTTTTAAAAGAGAACTCAGTTTTTATCTTTTTTTTTGTTTCATTCAGTACTTACATTGTTTTCACTCCTTCCTTCCTTCCTTCCTTCCTTCCTTCCTTCCTTCCTTCCTTCCTTCCTTCCTTCCTTCCTTCCTTCCTTCCTTCCTTCCTTCCTTCCTTCCTTCCTTCCTTCCTTCCTTCCTTCCTTCCTTCCTTCCTTCCTTCCTTCCTTCCTTCCTTCCTTCCTTCCTTCCTTCCTTCCTTCCTTCCTTCCTTCCTTCCTTCCTTCCTTCCTTCCTTCCTTCCTTCCTTCCTTCCTTCCTTCCTTCCTTCCTTCCTTCCTTCCTTCCTTCCTTCCTTCCTTCCTTCCTTCCTTCCTCCCTCCCTCCCTCCCTCCCTCCCTCCCTCCCTTCCTCCCTCCCTCCCTTCCTCCCTTCCTCCCTTCCTCCCTTCCTCCCTTCCTCCCTTCCTCCCTTCCTTCCCTCCTTCCTTCTGTACCTCACAAGCCACTTCTCACCCCATTGAAGGGGTGCAAAGCAGCAGGATCCCCTCCCAATTAGGGTCCTCTCACCCTCCCAAAATGTGGGGATTTCACCTCAGCCCCCCAAATTGTGGGGGGTTTATGGCACTTTCCCCAAATTCACTGCAACCTCCCAGAAGCCACTTAGAGGCCCCAAAATTGTCAAAAAGCAGCAGGTGCCTCCCCAAAAGCAGCTCCTGGTTTTCCTCCCTGAAGTGCCCCACTCCAAGTGTTCAAACCACCCCATCAATCCCAACCTTCATCCCACCCCCGTGATGCCACCCCTGTCCCATCCCATCCCATCCCATCCCATCCCATCCCATCCCATCCCATCCCATCCCATCCCATCCCATCCCATCCCATCCCACCCCTCCTGGACACCAATTCCCCTTCTGTGGTTCCTGACTCCCCACAGCCAGGCCTTGGGGCTGACGGATCGAGCCATTTGGGGCTGCCATCGACACATTGGGGCTGGGATTGAGTTTATTGGAGGCACCCACTCAATCCCTCCATCCCAAATGGGAGCTTGGAACCTCTCCTCAGCCCTTGCTGTGCCCATGGGCTCACCTCAAGTCCCAAAATGAGAGCCAGGGCCCCACAGCCCATTCAGAACCTCTCAACATTGCCAGAAACAGCAGCATCCTTCCCAAAATGGGCTCCCCGGCTCCCTGACAATAGGTCCCCCTTCCAAGCACCAGAGCCCCCCTCTCAGAACCCCTCCCTAAGCATTGGGGGGCACCCCAAAAATGCCTCAGGAATGGGACATACCCTAAAATCCCTTCAGGAATGTGGGATACCCCAGAACCCACTCAGCAACGGGGTCCCCCCGGCCTCATCATGCGCAGCCTTCAGCTGGCTCAGCCAGAGCCCATCCCGCCCTCAGCAGCCCCAGCCCAGCCCAGCCCTCCTGGGCAGGAAGCCCCAATGGCCGAGCCGGCCTGGGACACTTGCAGGGATGCGGGGGCAGCCGCAGCTTCTCGGGCCAGCCTGTGCCAGGCCCTGAGCGCCCTGCCAGGGAACCATTGCTGCCCCACATCCCATCTCAGCCTGCCCTCGGGCAGCGGGAAGCCGTTCCCTGGGGCCCGGCCCCGCAGGCCCTTGGCAAGAGTCTCTCTCCCCCAGCAATTGCTGCTCCTCCCTGTTGCGGGGCCCGAGCTGCAAGTTGATTTTCTGCCGCTGGCCCCGGCCCAGCCCCGAGCCAGGGCCAGCACCTTGCCCTGGAGCTCTGCGGGCGCTGCGTTTGTGCGGCCGCAGCGCAGCGGCCGCAGCTCGGAGCTGCCCTTTGTGTCCCCGCCGGCAGCTGGCAGAGCTGGCGGGGCCGGGCCAGGGCCGGGCCAGCCCCGGCCTTCCCGGCTCTGCGACACAGCGGCGGCAGCCCCAGCCTTCCAGCCCTGCACACGCTCCCACACAAGCGTCCAGAGCCGCGGCCACGCAACGCAACTGACCGGCCGCTGACCCCCCAGCCTGGCCTGATGGCCATTCCTCTGCCCACACCTCGGCCAAGCTCCCCTTGGCCACCTCCTGAGCCACAGTGCCACAGACAAGTGGCACATACAGCTACAGAGCTCTGCCCGGAGCTGGCAGGGAACGTTCATTCAACAGAAAAACCACCAAGAAAAAGAGAACTCCCCCCAGCAGAGCTGTTCCCTCCTGCAGTAGTTACACCTGCACACGCACAGCACCTGAGACTGCAAGCAATGAGCATTCCCTGGGCACATGTGCAGCCCAAGCAGCTCGAGGACAGCCTTGCAGCAGGACTGCTCTCAGCTGAGCCAAAAAGGCCCCTCTGGCAGCTGCAGGGCCATTGCAAAGGGCAAGGGCCAGAGCCTCGGCCCACGGGGGAGGAAAGGGCTCTGAATTCCCCTGCCCTGGCACCTCAACCCTGTTCCCAGGCTGCTTCCCACACAGGATTCCTCTGGAGGACTGTGGAAAGCTGAGAGGCAGCTCTGGCTTCTCCACTTTTCACGTCCTAGAGCTGCCTGGTAGAAGAAATTGAGGGACAGCTCTGGTGGCACAATCCCTCCCGGGATTTATCTGCAATAAAATAGCATAAAATAACTATGACGAAAATAAAATAACAGCAGAGTTTGTTCTGTTGGGACTTTGGATTTCTTCTCCAATCTCCAAGCGGGGTCTGAGCCAGGAGCCAGTGCACTGGGAGAGACATCGCTGCTGAGGGGCCGAATATTTCTGAAACTAAAGTATCAAGTGGCACCTGGAGGTTCCAGCAGTCCCCGCGCACAAGTTCGATTCCCTCATTTCAAGCTGAAAGCTCAGCTCCACTTGTGACTCTGCTTTGTAGCGATGAACGGAAACATTTCCCGCAATTCCCGTAGAAAGAGCCCGGCAAGGTTTGTGTCGGGAGAGCTCCCTCGGGGCAGCCCCGGCTCCTGCCCTGCTTGAGTCCCTCTCGAGCCCGCTGTGGTTTCCAGCTGCTTCGCTCCAGCTGCCCCAAATGCCCGTGAATTGCACGGAACTGGAACAGATCCAAGTTCTCGTGGCTCGGGCTAAGGGCAGGGAGAGGTCACTCAGGGATCGCCATCGCGGCCACAAGAGCCCCGACGTGGGGAGTGAACTGGATTTGGGACGGAGCGGATCCGAACAGGAGAGTGAGGAGTAAAATAAACCCTGGTACAGAACCTTCCCCCGACCTCTTTCTCCTTGCCGGAGTTCACTTTATGCCCGGTTCCTCCCTGCTGTGCCCAGCGGGGCAGGGAGAAGGGATGGGAGTCGCGCTCAGTTCGTGCCGCTGCTTCCCCCTCGGGGACAGGAATCCTTCCCTGCTGCGGTGCGGGGTCCCTCCCATGGGGTCAGTCCCTGCCCTGGCCAGCGGGGGGTCCCTCCCATGGGGTCAGTCCCTGCCCTGGCCAGCGGGGGGTCCCTGCCATGGGGTCAGTCCCTGCCCTGGCCAGCGGGGGGTCCCTCCCCAGCCGTGCGGTCACTCCCCAGCCCGGCCCGGAGGCGCGGGGCAGTCGCGGGGCAGCCGCGCTCCGGCCCCGTCAGCAGCAGCGCCGCTTCGTGCCGGGCAGGAGCGGCAGAAGGAGCCGGGCGGCGGCGGGGGCTGAATCCCGGCAGCAGCGAGGAGGAAGAAGAGGAAGAAGAGGAAGGAGAGGAAGGCGCCGGGGCCGCCTGCGGTGTCCGATCCCCAGCAGCAGCGGGGAGGCCTCGGGCAGCGGCGGCGGGCGGGGCCCTTTGGAGCCGCCCCGAGGGCTCGGTGCCGCCCCGGGCCCCTGAAGGAGCCGCTCCACGGGACAGGCGGGCTGGGAACGAGAGAAAACCCCGAGGAAAGAAGAAAATCCGATCAAAGAGCCGCACCGAGGGGCGTCTCCGCCGGCCCGTGGCACTGAAGGAGCTACACCGAGACACCGGCGAGGAGCCCGGCGCTGAAAGAGCCACAGCGGAGGGCGTGGGATGGGAGATGCGAATGGAATAAAATAAGGAGAAGAGAATAATTAATTCTAGAAGAACTGCACGGGGAGCGGCTGCGCAGCGACTGAAAGAGCTGCAGCGAGGGAGCGTCGGGGCAGCAGCGCGGGGTCTCGGCCGCTCCGTGTGACCGAAAGAGCCGCAGCGAGGGACGGGCGGGGTGCGGCTCGGATCGAGCCCCTCCAGCTGCGCCAAGAGCGGCGACCCCGCGGGACCGCGCCGGGGCCGGGCGGCGGCGGCAGCCGGAGCCGGGGAAGCGGCTTGGAGCGGCGGAGACGAGCGGGGTGTTCCCGTCAGCTCCGCTCAGCCCTCGGGCACCGGGGGGTTCCGGGGCTTGTTCCCGTCAGCTCCGCTCAGCCCTCGGGCACCGGGGGGTTCCGGGGCTTGTTCCCGTCAGCTCCGCTCAGCCCTCGGGCACCGGGGGGTTCCGGGGCTTGTTCCCGTCAGCTCCGCTCAGCCCTCGGGCACCGGGGGGTTCCGGGGCTTGTTCCCGTCAGCTCCGCTCAGCCCTCGGGCACCGGGGGGTTCCGGGGCTTGTTCCCGTCAGCTCCGCTCAGCCCTCGGGCACCGGGGGGTTCCGGGGCTTGTTCCCGTCCGCTCCGCTCAGCCCTCGGGCACCGCGCTGGGGCCCCGCGCACTTTTCCAGCCCGGCCGCCCCCACGGGCCGGGCCCCGCGGCTCCCGCTGCCGCCGCCTCGGCCCCGCCGAGCCCAGAAACCCCGGAACATCGCTCCCATGCACTAAGGAACCTTTCCGTGCGCAGCCAGGGGCGCAGAGGGGGGATCCTTATGGAGTCCCCTCCCCTCAGTCCCTCCTGGGCACGGCCGGGCATTAGCGCAGCTCCCGGGGCTGTGTCCCGGCACCGGCTGCTGCCACAGGGCACGGGGCTGCCGCGCTCGGGCATTAAACGCGACCGATTTGGGGAGCAGGGACAGCCACAGAAACCCTTGGGGAGCCCTCGGGAGCCTGGAGCTGCACGAGGGCCACAAAGGATGCCCTGGACACAGCGATGGCCCCAGCAGCGGCTCTGCCCCCCAGCACGGGGCTGTGTCCCAGACCCCCCGCTCCAGCCCGAGGTTTGGGGGCGGCAGCGGAGCTGCTGGACGGAGCTTCCAGCCCCGCCAGCCGCAGCTCCGATCCCTTGGGCCGTGACGCCGCTGACGGGTGTCCGTCGGCGCTCGGGGTCTGTCAGCTTTTGCAATCCAGATTCCGATTGTGAGAAATGAGTGAATGATAAATGTTGTCTTTCGCATCTCTGATTTTAACATTTAGAAGTGATGATGTGCTATGTAGAAATAGTGTTAAGGCAAAATGTAGTTAAGTAGAAACGAGATTAAGGTAAATTGTAACTTCGAAATAGTTGTAATACGCTCAGAAATGTTTTAATAAACACATCGTAATAAATGTTTTTTGCGCTGAGAAACTACAGAGCCCGGAACCGAGATATCTTAGAGGAACAAAGAAGATAAACCGCGTGCATCCCAGGAAGATTGTTATCTAATCAGAACTCACACCGCCCAAGGGAACTGGCAGCTGCAAAGGAGGCTGGAGACTGGGGAGGCACCGGAGGGGGTGCCTGCCTTCAGTTCTGAAGCGATCCCGAGCACCGAGGCGGCGGCGTGCTGGGGGAACGGGCAGAGACCGGAGAGGGGGAAAGTTGAGTGAAGTGTAAATGACTTTCTGGGCTTAATGAATATGTAACAGTTTAAGAGAGTACTTAAATCCACAGCAAAATGAATGGAGGGAGCCTCTGGCAGTATTGCCAAGCGCCCCAGCGCTGTGATTTGCCTTTGTTCTACTAATAAATGTTCAATATTATATTGCTAAAAAAAATCAGCTTTTGTATTCATTTTCTTCAGAAAGAGAATAAAGAGAGAGAGTGAAGAGAGAATAAAGAGAGAAGGAGAGAGAGAGAGAAAGAGAGCGAGTAAAGAGAGAGAAAGACAGAGAGAGTAAAGAGAAAGAGAATAAAGAGAGAGGGGGGAAAGAGAGAGACAATAAGGAGAAAGAATAAAGTGAGAATAAAGATAGAGAGATTAAAGAGAGAGAATAAAGGCAGAGAGAATAAAGACAGACATTGCTGCTAAAGAACGTCCGTGCAGTCCCAAACGCCTTGGCACACCGGCCCCAGTGTCCGTGCTCGGGGCTTGATTTACCAAGATGTGAATATCGATCTCATATAGATATCCAGCTGAGACAGACAAAAGCTCTCTAACAGTTTAGAGTTAGAAAGTGAATGTTTGATTGGCGCTGGACAGCGGCGTGGAACAGCTTCCTAATGCGCAGTGCCCAGGTATGAACGGTTACAGAGTTCATTTAGCCACAAAAGTGATGAATATCCAAAATACAAATACATATTTCTAACAGTGACCCCTCCCATTCTCCGCTTCGTATGGAAATGAGCTTTAATGGCACTAAGCATGCGCAGTGCGTGCTCTGAATTGAGTCGCTGCTCTCGAATTGGGTCGGTGGTCCCAGACACATGAAGTAGCTCATCTCCCTCACTTGGACCTTTTTTGCCTTTCTGAACTTTAACAATCTTAATTACTTTAGTGACCTCCCAATTTCCTCTTGCCTGACTTTTGAATAGGTTCCCACAGAGGGAGGAAATTGGGAATTGTCCTTGTTCCCTGCACCAACTGATCAATATTTCTGTTCCTCGTTCTAAGCACAGCTAAACAAACATACAAATGACAGAGCATCAATTATTCCATAATCAATTACTAACATCTTTAAAACCATTTCAAATCTAGCTCTCTTAACTATTTTAATTAACTCTAGCCCAGCTCAAATTCTTTCTTATTCTAACCAATTTCAACACAGCTAGCCTATAACTAAAATCTTTATGTTTCTTTTAAATCTATGTTTCAGGGTGTCACCATGGCCACGGGGCTGCCCCAGGGCAGAAATCCCCTGCGGAGATACCGGGACCGGCTGTGGGAGATGGGACGCCAAACACACCGGCTTTAGTCTCTTTGGGATGAAGAAACGTGATTTTTAATCTCTTTGGACAGAAAACTACTTGTGATGGCATCAGTCTGTTGTACATGGCGTTCAAAAGTCATAATAAATACTAAAAAGGAATAATGATAAATAGCTGTGGTTCAAAAGGCATAAAGAAGTAGTTGGGCACAACACATCCACTGACAAAAGATTTAATAAAAGAAAAACTATACTGTAAAAGAATCTTTCTTCTGCATTTTCATCAGAGGTTGTTCTTGGGTTTTTAAACTTAAAATTCTTGTTTCCTCTGATCTGCTTTGTTTTGCAACCATTGAAGCTCAAATGAGCAACATCAGGACCAAATCAACCGTTGGGTGCAAAGCCTCAGAATGAATGTGGAGCTAATGGAGGATTCACGTGCTTTAGACACGTGTGTGCACAGGGGCACAAAAGCATTGCTCCTTTTGGAGGCTGCATTACAGCACACGAGTGGTAAAATCAGATTGACTCCTGTTTTCACAGGCTTCCCGGGCAGCACTTACCAAGGATCTCCTCAAGCCCAGTGAGTGAGCAAGGACAGATCAAGGGTGGTTCTGGATAATCTATTTTCACTCACATTTTCCAACTCCTTACACTGGTTTGAAGTGCCAGTGTCCATTGTTGGAGCCAGCACAGTGGAAAGGAGCAGCACAGCTGAACAGAGAAAGCGACTTTTGCCCTCAGACTGGAGCAAGCAGGAAGGCACACGGCTTGCACACATGAAGGTCTCTTGTCCATTCCAAGAAAAAGGCATCCACCAAAAGCAAAGATTTGTTGAATTCAGTGTAACAATTCAGTGATTTCAGGGAAACAGTTGAAAGGAATGTGATGAATGTGTCTCTGCAAACAGACCCTGTGAATCTGCTGGTAGGCAGGGCCAGGGACTTGTACGTAGGGAAGTGACAGAAGAAACTATCAGCTCGAGAGTCTTCCTGATGCAGAGTGAAGTAGAATCTGCAACCAGAATCAGCATCCATTGAGTACCTCGCACCCAGCATCAGCCCTGGATCCCCCCCAGCTCCCAGCATCCAGCACTGGATCCCCCCAGCTCCCATCACCCAGCCCTGGATCCCCCCCAGCTCCCAGCATCCAGCCCTGGATCCCCCCCAGCTCCCAGCATCCAGCCCTGGATCCCCTCAGCTCCCATCATCCAGCCCTTGATCCCCTCAGCTCCCATCACCCAGCCCTGGATCCCCCCCAGCTCCCAGCATCCAGCCCTGGATCCCCCCAGCTCCCGTCACCCAGCCCTGGATCCCCCTCAGCTCCCAGCATCCAGCTCTGGATCTCCCCCAGCTCCCATCACCCAGCCCTGGATACCCCCAGCTCCCATCACCCAGCCCGGGATCCCCCTCAGCTCCCAGCATCCAGCTCTGGATCTCCCCCAGCTCCCATCACCCAGCCCTGGATACCCCCAGCTCCCATCACCCAGCCCTGGATCCCCCTCAGCTCCCATCACCCAGCCCTGGATCCCCCTCAGCTCCCATCACCCAGCCCTGGATCCCCCCAGCTCCCGGCATCCAGCCCTGGATCCCCCTCAGCTCCCAGCATCCAGCCCTGGATCCCCCCAGCTCCCAGCATCCAGCCCTGGATCCCCCTCAGCTCCCAGCATCCAGCCCTGGATCCCCCCAGCTCCCAGCATCCAGCCCTGGATCCCCCTCAGCTCCCAGCATCCAGCACTGGATCCCCCTCAGCTCCCAGCATCCAGCTCTGGATCTCCCCCAGCTCCCATCACCCAGCCCTGGATCCCCCTCAGCTCCCATCACCCAGCCCTGGATCCCCCTCAGCTCCCAGCATCCAGCCCTGGATCCCCCCAGCTCCCATCATCCAGCCCTGGATCCCCCTCAGCTCCCATCACCCAGCCCTGGATCCCCCCAGCTCCCCTCACCCAGCCCTGGAACCACCAGCCCTCCACTCCCAGGCCTGGACCCCCAGCTCCCATCAGCCCTGGATCCCAGCCCAGCTCCCATCAGCCAGCCCTGATCCCTGCCCGGTCCCGTCACCCAGCTCTGCACCCTCCAAGCCCCCAGCAGCCAGCTCTGGGCTCCCAGGCACTCCAGTTCCCCCTGCACCCTCACCCCACGGCAGCCTCACTCTTGTGCGGTTTTGGGAGCGGTGCCCTCAAACACCAGCGGTGGAATGACCCTGTGCTGATTTGGGCTCAGCCCAGTTTTTGGTAGTGGGAGAGGCCACGGAGGTGGCTTCTGTGAGAAGCTGCTGGAAGCTTCTGCTGTGTCCGGCGGAGCCAATCTGATGAGGCTGACAGCTGGTCTGGGGGCCCCACAGAGTCAGACTTGAAATTGGTCAGTTTACCCGTGAGAATTCTACAGTGAAATTCTGCAGCTTCAGTGAAAGCCACAGAGAAGGCCAAGAAGATAATTAATGAGAGAAGATGTTCTGGACACGAGGAGAGGATGTTCTTGTTATGGGACATTGAGAGCGTACAAGGAAGAACTTGTGGATAATATGTAACAACGATACCTTTGCTTGTACAGATGATTGTTTTACTGCCTGAATGGTCATTGCTTGCTAGACAGCCTTGTCACTGTTTGCTAAGCAGCCAATCTCAACAGGGTACAGCCATTGGGAAGAGCTAGAACTGCTAAGAACAGCAGCAGAGAAAATAAAAACATTTTACAGCTTTGGATTACAACAAGGGTGAGCTGTTCTGTCCGTCTCGACAAAGCCACAGGGCCCCGTTCCAAGTACCGGAGCCACCAGGCCCCGCCCTGAGAATGCCCCCCTAAGCAATGGGGGTACCCCAAAACTGCCTCAGGAACACGAGATACCCCAAAATCCCTTCAGGCATGTGGGATACCCCAGAACCCATTCAGGAACAGGCCCCCCTGACCCTGCTGGGCTGCCCACAAATTCAGGGGGCGCAGCGTCGTTCCTGCAAACCGCGAGGAACGCAGCGCAGCTGCTGTCGGTGCTGCGGCGATGCCGGCGCTCTGTAAATGGAGCAGGCCCAGACTGCAGGTGGCCAGTGAGCATCTCCCCGAGGGAAAGGAACCACAGGGGTCTTCTGAATAGGTTCCAACCACAATTATTGGGTGGAGGGACCAGGGACAAAAGACAAGGAAAATGGAAAGGTCCAGGGTTCTTATACTCAGGGAAAGGGGACGGAGAGAAGGGGAACAACCAACGGGATACAGCAGAGGGGGTGGAACAATAGGAACAATAACCAATGGGGATAACGCTGAGGCGGGAGCTACAACAGGGAACCAACGGGGTGTTGAACTGGGAAGAACTTTCTAGAGGGAGGCTGTGGCCTTAAACCTCGGTGCCGCCCTCGGATCCGCCCTCTGGGCTGTCCTCAGCCTCCTGGTGTTCCCAGCACTGGAGAGCCAGGGTTTGATGGGCATTGGACGGCCACAGCCCACCAGAGGGCTGGGTCCCCACAACAGTCCCCCTCAGCCTCACCATTCCCAGCCTTCAGCTGTCTCATCCAGAGCCCATCCCACCCCTCCTGGGCAGGAAGACCCCCTTCCCAGTCCCTATTTCCCCCATCCCACCCACACCCCCCATGTGTATGCCCATCCCACCCCTCCAAATTTGCATCCCACTTCTGCCAGTCCCCTTCCAACCACACCCCACCTTGAAGGGCTGTGGAATCGTGTAAATTTGGGTTGGGATTGAGTCATTTTAGAAGGCAATTGAGACATATTGGAGTGGGATTGAGACATTTTGGAACAGAATTGAGTCCTTTTCAGTGGAATTGGGTCATTTTTGACACTGTACCATGCCGTAAATCTAGTCCCTCTGGATGGGAGAGAATTTACTGAAAGTCCTTGCAAGGAGTTTCAAAGATAAGGTGAGACTTTTCCTTTAGTTTCAATGCTTCCAGATAGTTGTTTATTAAGTCTTATCAGAGGAACAGAGCCACTAGCGTGACCCAGGTACAGCATAGAAGACAGAAAAGCAGGAGTGAGCCCTGATTATCAAGATTTACACAGCTTTTAAAGATATTTTAACCAATAGTTACTGAAAACGTACATTATTTTCACTTTCCTACCAATTATTCAGTAACATGACTAGGAACTGCAGAATTTTCCATCCAATCATTCCAAACTACTTTTACTGCAGAATATGGAGTAGTAGAAGAAGAAGGTTTAGAGAACAACAATCCTCCATTTTGATATTTTTTACTCTTATCTATTTACTACAAAGAGAAGCCTAAAACCTCTAAATTTTTCACCCTGTGACAATCTTACATATTAGTCTATCACCTAATTCACACCACTGTATTTTCTAGTTCCTGTCTGACTGCTGGTAATTTTTTCCAAGGTTTGAAGCTAAAACAGTGTTGTTCAGGGGGGTAAGAACCCTTAAAAACAGGCAGAGAAATATTCTCGGCACTCTGGGTTCCTATAATTTTGAGGTGACGGATTGATCCCTCTTGGCTTTTGGAGTTTGAAGAGATGGAACAAACTCCCTCAAATCCCCACAGAACCCTCAAATCTTCCCAAATATCACCTTGAACCCAAAATTCCCCCCACATACCAGTAAATAAGTGAGACTTTAGACGTCTCTGATCAATTTCTTTATTTTTACCCCAATTTTGGGTGTTTTTAAGGGATGAAGATGGATCAAAAGAAAATTCAGGCCAAAACAAAAGGACCATCAGCCAGGTGTCTTCCCAACACGAATCACCAGGAATGTGGGTCACCAGGGCTCTTCCCAGCGTGGGTCCTCTGATGGGGATGAATTTGGAGCAGAGGACAAAGCTCTTTCCGCAGTCGGGGCACTCGCAGGGCTTCCCTTAGCGGTGCCTCCGTTGGTGCCGGGTCAAGAGAGAGCTGTCTGAGAAGCTCTTCCCACACTGGGGACACTCGTAGGGCCTCTCCCCGGTGTGGATGCGCCGGTGGGTGACGAGGTGGGAGTTGCGGTTGAAGCCCTTCCTGCAGTCAGGACAGCTGAAGGGCCTCTCCCCAGTGTGGGTCATCCGGTGGGAGGTCAGGTTGGAGCTCTGTCTGAAGCTCATCCCACATTCCTCACATTTGTAGGGCCTCTCCCCGGTGTGGATGCGCTGGTGGGCGATGAGATGGGAGTTTTGCCTGAAGCCTTTCCCACAGTCGGGACAGCTGAAGGGCCTCTCCTCCGTGTGTGTTCGCTGGTGCAGGAGGAGATTGGAGCTGGTCTGAAACCTCTTCCCACACTTGGGACACTCGTAGGGCCTCTCCCCGGTGTGGATCCTCTGGT
The DNA here is from genome assembly GCF_041296385.1 of Aphelocoma coerulescens. Taxonomy (NCBI): domain Eukaryota; kingdom Metazoa; phylum Chordata; class Aves; order Passeriformes; family Corvidae; genus Aphelocoma; species Aphelocoma coerulescens. The sequence goes on from NC_091038.1 coordinate 3,813,596, forward strand.
GCCCAGCTAGTGCTGAGCTCTGCCTGAAGCTCTTCCCACACTGCCCACACTCATAGGGCCGTTCCCCGGAGTGCAGGCGCTGGTGCATGATGAGGCTGGAGTTCCGTCTAAAGCTCTTCCCACATTCCAGGCACTTGTAGGTCCTCTCCCCCGTGTGCACACAGCGGTGGGTGAAGAGGTTGGAAGTGTGGCTGAAGCTCTTCCCACATTCCAGGCACTTGTAGGGCCGCTCCCTGGTGTGAAGCTGCTGCTGGATCACCAGGTTGGAGATCCAGCTGAAGCTCCGGCCACCTTCCCGGCACAGGGTGGGTCTTCCCTCCTCAGAGCACCCTGGGCTGGTTTTGGAGTCCCTCCTCGTGGGGGATCTCCGGGGCTTTTCCTCCCCGTTGGATTCCTGGACTGGCGAGCTGCTCAAAACGGCCTCTTCCACCAGGTTCTGCCACGGGAATTTGTCCTCCCTGGGCTCCATGCTCAGCTCCTTGTCTGGGGGAGGAAGGACAAGGAGAGGATGGAATTTGCCTCCGTGCCACAGGGAAGGGGAAGGAGATCCCCCCAGTCCGCCCCCGGCAGCGTCGGCAGCGGGGTTGTCCTGCAGCCGGGGGCGATGCTGGGCTGGGAGATGGAGCAGGACAGAGGAGGAAAGGGGCACTGACTTCCCCCTCACCTGCCTGGGGCTCCTGGGGCATCTCCCTCTTCCTCACAGCCTCCTCCTCCATCTGGCTGAGGTTTGGGAGTGGGAAATCCTGGTTTGGGGAGAAACAAGGGATGAGTGTGTTGGGTTGGGGCTTCCTCCTGCCCAAGTCCACCTCTAGAAGTCACCGGGTACCTGGTGTCCATAAAACCAACAAAAAATTGACAGTGAGTCAAAAACAGCCTCCAGGAGTTCCTCCTTTCCAGTCTCCTCACTTTGGGTTCTGGGGGTCCCTCTTGTCAGGGCTGCTGGGGGTCCCGTGGGTCCTGGGGATCCCCCTCTCCGGGGTCCTGCTTAGGGATGCTGGGGGGTTTTGGGGGTCCCACAGGCCCCTTTTTCCTGATTCTGCTTCGGCTCCCAGAGGTCCCAGGGTCTCCCTCTTCAGCCTCCCTCCACTCCAGGCACTCAGGGCTCCCCCCTCTCCTCACCGCCCCTTTCAGGGCTGAGGGGTCCCAGCCCCGCCTCATCTCCAGGCCCCCCCACCCCTCCAGGCTCTTGGGGGTCCCCCAGCTCTGGTATCGTCCCTCTCTGCTCTCCCCACTCCATGGGTCCCGTGTTCCAGCCCCCAGCTCTCCTGGGGATCCCCAAAGCCAATGTCCCACCCTGCCAGTACCGGGCGATCCTCACATGGACCCCCAAGACCCCCAAGGGGCAATTATAGCTCAGCTTTGGAGTCCTGCAAGATCCACATATCCCCTCTGGCCCAAAAAATCCTTCCCAGGGACATGCAAGGACAGCTTGGGCTCGATTCCAGAATCTGCAAGCTCCAAACACCCCTCCAAAAAAACCCCTCTGGTGACCCCCCGATAGATTTGGGGTAAGCTCCCCCTCCCCACTCACCTGCAGCATGGGGGGGAAGATGCTACCGGGGCTGGGGGTGCTGCGGACACAGTGGGCGGGCGGTGGAACCTCGTGGTTCTCCAGCTCCTCCTCCTCCTCTCTCCCTCCTCTTCTCCCTCTCCTCCTCCACTCCCACCCTGCCCCCCCTTTCCCACCCCCTCTGCCCCACGGCTGCTGCAGCATCGGCTGCTGTGTGGGGGGAGCCCCCGATCAGCCCCAGGGATGGACAGGGGGGTTGGGGACCCCCCAGTGTGGATCCCTCCCTTCCCCAGAGCCCCAGGGAATCGCTCCAGGGCTCAGGTGCTGGGGGACAGGGCAAGACCCCCATGGAACCGCTCTTCTGCTGTCCCAACCCCACCTTTCCCTCCCCTCTCCTCCCCTTTCTCAGCGTTCCCCCAGTCCACAGCCTCATTCCAGCTCAATTTGGGTGTCCCATCCCCATCCCGCTTTCTTTCGTGGTCCCAGCCCCCTCTCGCCCCCCCCCCCCGCACCTTCCCCATCCCCAATCCCTGCCTACCCTCCCCCGGCCTTGGTTTTGGGGGTTCCAGGCCCCTCCTGCTCACTTTGGGGGTTCCATTCCCCATTTCGCTCAATTTGGGGTCCCAGGTCCGCCCCCTTCTCACCGCTCACCCCGCGCCCGGGGGGGCTCCCAGCACCACCAGTGCCACCAGTGCGGCCCCAGCTGCCCCCACACGCCCCATGCCCAGCGCCGGGCGCTGCCGACAGCCCCAAAGCAGCCGCGCTGTGCCCTGGGGGGTCCCCAGAGCGGCCCCGCCCCGCACGGCACTGGGAGCACCAGTCCGGACCAGTGCGGAGCGCGGGCGGGCGGCATCAGCCGTGCCCGGGCAGGGCCGGGCCCCGCGGGGCTCCCGCCCGCACTCGGCCCCCGCCGGGACAGCGCGGGGGGGCCCGGCCTGCCCGCCCCCACCTCCCCCCTCCCCAAATTCCGCTCCGGGGGGCGCTGGGGGTGGGGGGGGCTCAGCTGGGGCCAGAGGTGCCGGAGCCACGTGTCCCCCGCTGCCAGCACCGCCCCCTCAGGATTAGGGGTGCCCCAAAACTCCCTCGGAGCTGGCGGATACCCCGCAGGTCCCTGAGGAGTGGGGTCCCCTCGGCCTCATCATCCCCATCCTTCGGCTGCCTCATCCCAGGCCCCATCCCGCCCATCCCCCTCCGCCACACTTCATCCCACACCCCAATCCACATCCCACCCTTCCTGGGCCCCATCCCGCCCGATCCCATTTCTCCCGGCAGCCGCCACCGGGACCCCAAAACCCCGCGTGCCGGGGACTCCCCAATATCCCCCAAGGGGCATTTGCGACTCACATTCGGAGCTCTGCAAGATCCAAACATCCGCCTCCCCCCCGCCGCACCAAACCCCCCTTCCCCCAGGAACCAACAAAGATACTTGGGGCTCGGTGCTGGAGTCCTCCAAGCTCCAAAAAGCCTCTCTCCCAAAACAACCCCAGGCACCGCCCAAGATATTTGGGGCGAGCTGCCCCTCCCCGGTCACCTGCGGGATGGGGGAAGCGATGCTCCCGGATCCGAGAGCTGCGGACACAGAGAGCGATGGAGGCACGTGGAGGCTCCTCTTCCTGCCTCCTCTGGCCCTTCTCTTCCTCCCGCCCCTCCCCCTTTATCCCTCCTCTTCCTCCCGCCGTCCTCCGTCCAGCAGCTCTGCTGCCGCCCCCAAACCTCGGGCTGGAGCGGGGGGTCTGGGACACAGCCCCGTGCTGGGGGACAGAGCTGCTGCTGGGGCCATCGCTGTGTCCAGGGCATCCTTTGTGGCCCTCGTGCAGCTCCAGGCTCCCGAGGGCTCCCCGAGGGTTTCTGTGGCTGTCCCTGCTCCCCAAATCTGTCGCGTTTGATGCCCAAGCGCGGCAGCCCCGTGCCCTGTGGCAGCAGCCGGTGCCGGGACACAGCCCCGGGAGCTGCGCTAATGCCCGGCCGTGCCCAGGAGGGACTGAGGGGAGGGGACTCCATAAGGATCCCCCCTCTGCGCCCCTGGCTGCGCACGGAAAGGTTCCTTAGTGCATGGGAGCGATGTTCCGGGGTTTCTGGGCTCGGCGGGGCCGAGGCGGCGGCAGCGGGAGCCGCGGGGCCCGGCCCGTGGGGGCGGCCGGGCTGGAAAAGTGCGCGGGGCCCCAGCGCGGTGCCCGAGGGCTGAGCGGAGCGGACGGGAACAAGCCCCGGAACCCCCCGGTGCCCGAGGGCTGAGCGGAGCTGACGGGAACAAGCCCCGGAACCCCCCGGTGCCCGAGGGCTGAGCGGAGCTGACGGGAACAAGGCCCGGAACCCCCCGGTGCCCGAGGGCTGAGCGGAGCTGACGGGAACAAGCCCCGGAACCCCCCGGTGCCCGAGGGCTGAGCGGAGCTGACGGGAACACCCCGCTCGTCTCCGCCGCTCCAAGCCGCTTCCCCGGCTCCGGCTGCCGCCGCCGTCCGGCCCCGGCGCGGTCCCGCGGGGTCGCCGCTCTTGGCGCAGCTGGAGGGGCTCGATCCGAGCCGCGCCCCGCCCGTCCCTCGCTGCGGCTCTTTCGGTCACACGGAGCGGCCGAGACCCCGCGCTGCTGCCCCGACGCTCCCTCGCTGCAGCTCTTTCAGTCGCTGCGCAGCCGCCACTCCCCATGCAGTTCTTCTAGAATTTATTATTCCATTCTCCTTCTTTTATTCCATTCGCACCTCCCATCCCACGCCCTCCGCTGCGGCTCTTTCAGCGCCGGGCTCCCGGTCGGTGTCTCGGTGTAGCTCCTTCAGTGCCACGGGCCGGCGGAGACGCCCCTCGGTGCGGCTCTTTGATCGGATTTTCTTCCTTTCTCGCGGTTTTCTCTCGTTCCCAGCTCGCCCGTCCCGCCGAGCGGCTCCTTCAGGGGCCCAGGGCAGCACCGAGCCCTCGGGGCGGCTCCGAAGGGCCCCGCCCGCCGCCGCTGCCCGAGGCCTCCCCGCTGCTGCCAGGGATCGGACACCGCAGGCGGCCCCGGCTCCTTCCTCTCCTTCCTCTTCTTCCTCTTCTTCCTCTTCTTCCTCTTCTTCCTCTTCTTCCTCTTCTTCCTCTTCTTCCTCTTCTTCCTCTTCTTCCTCTTCTTCCTCTTCTTCCTCTTCTTCTTCCTCGCTGCTGCCGGGATTCAGCCCCCGCCGCCGCCCGGCTCCTTCTGCCGCTCCTGCCCGGCACGAAGCGGCGCTGCTGCTGACGGGGCCGGAGCGCGGCTGCCCCGCGACTGCCCCGCGCCTCAGGGCCGGGCCGGGGAGTGACCGCACGGCTGGGGAGGGACCCCCCGCAGGCCAGGGCAGGGACTGACCCCATGGGAGGGACCCCCCGCTGGCCAGAGCAGGGACTGACCCCATGGGAGCGACCCCGCACCGCAGCAGGGAAGGATTCCTGTCCCCGAGGGGGAAGCAGCGGCACGAACTGAGCGCGACTCCCATCCCTTCTCCCTGCCCCGCTGGGCAGAGCAGGGAGGAGCCAGGGATAAAGTGAACTCCGGCAAGGAGAAAGAGGTCGGGGGAAGGTTCTGTTCCAGGGTTTATTTTCCTCCTCACTCTCCTGTTCTGATCCGCTCCGTCCCAAATCCAGTTCATCTCCCCACGTCGGGGTTCTTGTGGCCGCGATGGTGATCCCTGAGTGACCTCTCCCTGCCCTTAGCCCGAGCCACGAGGACCCGGATCTGTTCCAGTTCCATGGAATTCACAGGCATTTGGGGCAGCTGGAGCGAAGCAGCTGGAAACCACAGCGGGCTCGAGAGGGACTCCAGGCGGGCAGGAGCCGGGGCTGTCCCGAGGGAGCTCTCCCGACACGAACCTTGCCGGGCTCTTTCTACGGGAATTGCGGTGAATGCTTCCATTCATCGCTACAAAGCAGAGTCACAAGTGGAGCTGAGCTTTCAGCTTGAAATGAGGGAATCGAACTTGTGCGCGGGGACTGCTGGAACCTCCAGGTGCCACTTGATACTTTAGTTTCGGAAATATTCGGCCCCTCAGCAGCGATGTCCCTCCCAGCCCGCCGGTTCCTGGCTCAGACCCAGCTCGGAGCTCGGAGAAGAAATGCAAAGTCCCAACAGAATCAGCTTTGCCGTTATTTTCTTTTTTCCCCATAGTTATTTTATGCTATTTTACTGTAAAATCTATTTTACTTTTAGGGTTTTTTTCCTTTTTTCCTTCTATTACATAATTTTTGTTCTCTATACCCCTAACGCAGCCTTTGTTCCCCTCCTGGAGGTTTGTGGTGAGGTGCTGTCCCACCGGCTCTCCCCGGAAACCAACGAAATCAATTGAAATAATGATGAATTGTTGAACTCTTCCCTCTGCTGTTTCCAGAAGACTCAGGGAGGAGCCGGGGGCGGGAGGGGGGTCCCGGTGCCGGGGGCAGTCACCGCTCGCCGGGCGGATCCCGGTGGCGCAGCTTGGGAGCCGCGGAAGTGCCCGAGGGAGCGCGGGGGCGGGGGACGAGGGGGTACGAGGGGGTATCGGTGCGGTATAAGGGGGCTCGGGGGGGTCTCAGCGCCAGGGATGGAGGTGCCGGGCGGTCCCCGTGCACGGGAGTGGGGGTTCAGACCTGGATATGGGGGTGCAAGGAGGTCCCAGTGCCGGGAATGGGGGGGTCAGGTGGTCCCGGTTCCGGGACCGGGGTGGACGGGGGGGGGACGGCGGAGTCCCCGGCCCGGAGATAGAGTTTCAGGGGGGTCCGGGGACCCAGAAACGGTGGCTCAGGGGGTTTTCCTGGGACGGGGAATGCGGGTTAGGGAAGTCCCCTTGCCGGGAATGGGGCTTCAGGGACGTCCTCGTGCCAGCTAAGGGGAACAGGGGGTCCCGGTGCTGGGTAGGGGGATGCAGGGGGTCACAGTATCGGGAAGAGTGGTCCAGGGGGTTTAGGGGAGGCCCCGGGGCCAGACAAGGGGGAACAGGGGGGTCCCGGTGCTGGGGAAAGGGATGCAGGGGGGTCACAGTGTCCGGAAATGGTGGTGGAGGGTGTTCTAGTACCCAGAAATGGGAGCTCAGGGGGGTCCCGTGCCCGGGAGTTGCAGTTCGGGGGTTCCCGTGCCGGGGGTCCCACTCGCCCCTCGCCCCCCCAGGAGCGCCCCCGGCCCCAGCGCTGGAGCCATCGCGCTGCTCCGCTGGGCCCCGCCCCCAGCCCGGCCCCGCCCCCAGAGCCGCCTCCGGCCCCGCCATTGGCGCCGCTCGTTCCTGCCCGCCAATGGCAGCTCGGGCTGCTCGTGACGTCACCGGGCGCCGGACCCAGAGGAGAGCAGGTGGCACATGGTGCGCTGGGCTGGGACAGCCAGCTGCAGAGCTCAAGGGAAGAAGCCCAAAGTGTCACAATGGCTCCTTGCCTTCCCATGCAACACCTGGGTCACAATGGTCTCCTTGATTCCATGAGGCCCCACTGTGTCACAATGGCTCCTTGGTTCCATGAGGTTCCGCAGTGTCACCATGGTCTCCTTTGATCCGCATTGTCATCATGGACAATTGGTTCCATGAGGCCCCGCAGTGTCACAATGGTCCCTTGGTTCCATAGGTTTGATGTTGTAACAATGGACTCCTTGCTTCTATGAGCTAGCCTGCTTTTTGCAGAGGTGTCTTTGGTTCCCACAAGGCCCCGCTGTGTCTCAGTGCACCCTGGCTTCCATGTGGATCTGGAGTATCACAAAGGCTCCTTGGTTCCACCAGGTCCTGCTGTGTCACAATGGGTCCTGTGGTCCCTGAGGCCCTCCAAAGTCATCATGGAGGCTTGCTTCCATGAGGTTCCATTATGTGCCAGTGGTCATCTTGGTTCCAGGAGTTTCCTTAGTGTCTCAATGCTCTCCATGCTTCCATGATTCCCCACAATGTCCCAATGCTCTCCAGGCTTCCATTAGGCCCTGCTTTGCCACAATGGTCCCCTTGTTTCCATGAGGCCCCGCTGTGTCACAATGGACGTACGGTTCCATGATGTTGCGTGGTGTCACCGTGCTCTTCTTGAATCCGCCGTGTAACAATGGACCATTGGTTCCGTGCGGCCTGGCCGTGTCACAATGGGCTCCTTGATTCCATGATTCCCCACGGTGTCACAATGGAGCCTTGTTTCTAGGAGGTTCTGTACTGTCACAATGGTCTCCTTGATGCCATCAGCCCCTGCAGTGTCACAATGGCTCCTTGGTTCCATGAGGAACACAATAGCTTGGCATAAGCATTGAGCAACAGCTGCTGAACACACCTGGCAACATCTGCTTGCATCAAAAGAGGGCTTCAAGCTGAGAATGGCACCAGCAGCTTCCATCTGCAACAGACACCCAGGCAAAGGACAGGCTGTGCCAATTTGGACAAATGTGGAGGAAAATATCCTCTGATAGAAGGCAGGTTACACCCAGCCCTCCCCCACCAGGTTCGGGAAAAATGAATTTTCCTGGGAAGAAAGTGAAAGAGATAAAAACCTATTTTTTTAACAAACACACAGGAAAAGGATAACAATGCTAAATATTAAAACCTCTCGCTGTGGAGAGAAAGCTGGCATAATTTGAGAGTCCTTCCGTGTTTCGGTGGGGTCTCCTGAAACATCCATAGACAGCGAGGCCCGTGCAAAGAAACAGGGAGCGATTCTTGAGAGAAGTTTCAGAGCTCTTTCTTCTCCAGCCACACGGGCGGGGCACTGCCAAAGAACTGAGCAATCAAGGGACAACCAGGGCCCTCCTGGCACAGGGCAACACAAAATAACCAGTGCTGAATAGGATTAGGGCACATGTAAGCAGGGAGCAGGGAGACCCCCGTGCCCAGGCCATGCCTCTACCCCAGGGTCCCCTCTCCCATGACCTCATGGCAGGGGGGAGGAACCCCAACACTTCCGGAGGTGTAGTCTCTCTCCTCCTCCTTGCAGCTGGCTCATGGGCCCGCATTCAGGGCCCCCACCTCGGTAGAAAATTCTCCCAATGTGGTCTGATGTGGAAACAGTCAAGAAGAGAAGAAGGGAAAAAAACCCCCAAAGTCCCAGGAAAACAAAGTTCAACTCTCCATCTCCCTCCAGAGAAAAGGAGCTGAAAACTGGCTCAAAAGAAACAAGGTTGCTTCCTTCGCTCTTGCTGCAAGCAGGATGCAGAGGAGTGTGTATGTGTGTCCTTGAACAAACGCTCTGAGAAGTTTGTCCGGTTTTTTTTCCTCTCCCCCCTCTCAGGCTCAGTTGAAAGGCACAGAAATGCACAAAGTTCACTTCTGGGCATAGAGCAGCGATAGGGGATACACATGATAAAGTCACCCCAAGACACAGGGACAGAGAATTCAGTGGAAAGACTCCAAGAATTCTGCTCCCAGAGATCATTCATTCCTGCTCACACTGACCCTTGTAGAAAGGGGACATCGTTCCAGGCAGCCTGTACTGAGCATGTGGCTCCTGAGTAGGGTTTGTTGTTTAGGAAACCTGCTCAGGCTTTTCCATTCTTTCCTTCCAAACAGGAAAACTTCTCCTGGGGCTGTGTGCAGGCAGAGCCCTGAGGAGAGCAGGTGGCACATGGTGTGCTGGGCTGGGACAGCCAGCTGCAGAGCTCAAGGGAAGAAGCCCAAAGTGTCACAATGGCTCCTTGCCTTCACATGCAACACCTGGGTCACAATGGTCTCCTTGATTCCATGAGGCCCCACTGTGTCACAATGGCTCCTTGGTTCCATCAGGTTCCGCAGTGTCACCATGGTCTCCTTTGATCCGCATTGTCATCATGGACAATTGGTTCCATGAGGCCCCGCAGTGTCACAATGGTCCCTTGCTTCCATAGGTTTGATGTTGTAACAATGGACTCCTTGCTTCTATGAGCTAGCCTGCTTTTTGCAGAGGTGTCTTTGGTTCCCACAAGGCCCCGCTGTGTCTCAGTGCACCCTGGCTTCCATGTGGATCTGGAGTATCACAAAGGCTCCTTGGTTCCACCAGGTCCTGCTGTGTCACAATGGGTCCTGTGGTCCCTGAGGCCCTCCAAAGTCATCATGGAGGCTTGCTTCCATGAGGTTCCATTATGTGCCAGTGGTCATCTTGGTTCCAGGAGTTTCCTTAGTGTCTCAATGCTCTCCATGCTTCCATGATTCCCCACAATGTCCCAATGCTCTCCAGGCTTCCATTAGGCCCTGCTTTGCCACAATGGTCCCCTTGTTTCCATGAGGCCCCGCTGTGTCACAATGGACGTACGGTTCCATGATGTTGCGTGGTGTCACCGTGCTCTTCTTGAATCCGCCGTGTAACAATGGACCATTGGTTCCGTGCGGCCTGGCCGTGTCACAATGGGCTCCTTGATTCCATGATTCCCCACGGTGTCACAATGGAGCCTTGTTTCTAGGAGGTTCTGTACTGTCACAATGGTCTCCTTGATGCCATCAGCCCCTGCAGTGTCACAATGGCTCCTTGGTTCCATGAGGAACACAATAGCTTGGCATAAGCATTGAGCAACAGCTGCTGAACACACCTGGCAACATCTGCTTGCATCAAAAGAGGGCTTCAAGCTGAGAATGGCACCAGCAGCTTCCATCTGCAACAGACACCCAGGCAAAGGACAGGCTGTGCCAATTTGGACAAATGTGGAGGAAAATATCCTCTGATAGAAGGCAGGTTACACCCAGCCCTCCCCCACCAGGTTCGGGAAAAATGAATTTTCCTGGGAAGAAAGTGAAAGAGATAAAAACCTATTTTTTTAACAAACACACAGGAAAAGGATAACAATGCTAAATATTAAAACCTCTCGCTGTGGAGAGAAAGCTGGCATAATTTGAGAGTCCTTCCGTGTTTCGGTGGGGTCTCCTGAAACATCCATAGACAGCGAGGCCCGTGCAAAGAAACAGGGAGCGATTCTTGAGAGAAGTTTCAGAGCTCTTTCTTCTCCAGCCACACGGGCGGGGCACTGCCAAAGAACTGAGCAATCAAGGGACAACCAGGGCCCTCCTGGCACAGGGCAACACAAAATAAGCAGTGCTGAACAGGATTAGGGCACATGTGAGCAGGGAGCAGGGAGACCCCGTGCCCAGGCCATGCCTCTACCCCAGGGTCCCCTCTCCCATGACCTCATGGCAGGGGGGAGGAACCCCAACACTTCCGGAGGTGTAGTCTCTCTCCTCCTCCTTGCAGCTGGCTCATGGGCCCGCATTCAGGGCCCCCACCTCGGTAGAAAATTCTCCCAATGTGGTCTGATGTGGAAACAGTCAAGAAGAGGAGAAGGGAAAAAAACCCCCGAAGTCCCAGGAAAACAAAGTTCAACTCTCCATCTCCCTCCAGAGAAAAGGAGCTGAAAACTGGCTCAAAAGAAACAAGGTTGCTTCCTTCGCTCTTGCTGCAAGCAGGATGCAGAGGAGTGTGTATGTGTGTCCTTGAACAAACGCTCTGAGAAGTTTGTCCGGTTTTTTTTCCTCTCCCCCCTCTCAGGCTCAGTTGAAAGGCACAGAAATGCACAAAGTTCACTTCTGGGCATAGAGCAGCGATAGGGGATACACATGATAAAGTCACCCCAAGACACAGGGACAGAGAATTCAGTGGAAAGACTCCAAGAATTCTGCTCCCAGAGATCATTCATTCCTGCTCACACTGACCCTTGTAGAAAGGGGACATCGTTCCAGGCAGCCTGTACTGAGCATGTGGCTCCTGAGTAGGGTTTGTTGTTTAGGAAACCTGCTCAGGCTTTTCCATTCTTTCCTTCCAAACAGGAAAACTTCTCCTGGGGCTGTGTGCAGGCAGAGCCCTGAGGAGAGCAGGTGGCACATGGTGTGCTGGGCTGGGACAGCCAGCTGCAGAGCTCAAGGGAAGAAGCCCAAAGTGTCACAATGGCTCCTTGCCTTCACATGCAACACCTGGGTCACAATGGTCTCCTTGATTCCATGAGGCCCCACTGTGTCACAATGGCTCCTTGGTTCCATCAGGTTCCGCAGTGTCACCATGGTCTCCTTTGATCCGCATTGTCATCATGGACAATTGGTTCCATGAGGCCCCGCAGTGTCACAATGGTCCCTTGCTTCCATAGGTTTGATGTTGTAACAATGGACTCCTTGCTTCTATGAGCTAGCCTGCTTTTTGCAGAGGTGTCTTTGGTTCCCACAAGGCCCCGCTGTGTCTCAGTGCACCCTGGCTTCCATGTGGATCTGGAGTATCACAAAGGCTCCTTGGTTCCACCAGGTCCTGCTGTGTCACAATGGGTCCTGTGGTCCCTGAGGCCCTCCAAAGTCATCATGGAGGCTTGCTTCCATGAGGTTCCATGATGTGCCAGTGGTCATCTTGGTTCCAGGAGTTTCCTTAGTGTCACAATGCTCTCCATGCTTCCATGATTCCCCACAATGTCCCAATGCTCTCCAGGCTTCCATTAGGCCCTGCTTTGCCACAATGGTCCCCTTGTTTCCATGAGGCCCCGCTGTGTCACAATGGACGTACGGTTCCATGATGTTGCGTGGTGTCACCGTGCTCTTCTTGAATCCGCCGTGTAACAATGGACCATTGGTTCCGTGCGGCCTGGCCGTGTCACAATGGGCTCCTTGATTCCATGATTCCCCACGGTGTCACAATGGAGCCTTGTTTCTAGGAGGTTCTGTACTGTCACAATGGTCTCCTTGATGCCATCAGCCCCTGCAGTGTCACAATGGCTCCTTGGTTCCATGAGGAACACAATAGCTTGGCATAAGCATTGAGCAACAGCTGCTGAACACACCTGGCAACATCTGCTTGCATCAAAAAAGGGGGGGTCAAGCTGAGAATGGCACCAGCAGCTTCCATCTGCAACAGACACCCAGGGAAAGGACAGGCTGTGCCGGTTTGGACAAATTTGGAGGAAAATATCCTCTGATAGACGGCAGGTTACACCCAGCCCTCCCCCACCAGGTTTGGGAAAAAAGAATTTTCCTGGGAAGAAAGTGAAAGAGATAAAACCTATTTTTTTAACAAACACACAGGAGAAGGATAACAATGCTAAATATTAAAACCTCTCGCTGTGGAGAGAAACCTGGGATAATTTGAGAGTCCTTCCGTGTTTCGGTGGGGTCTCCTGAAACATCCATAGACAGCGAGGCCCGTGCAAAGAAATAGGGAGCGATTCTTGAGAGAAGTTTCAGAGCTCTTTCTTCTCCAGCCACATGGGCGGGGCACTGCCAAAGAACTGAGCAATCACGGCACAACCAGGGCCCTCCTCGCACAAGGCAACACAAAATAAGCAGTGCTGAACAGGGTTAGGGCACATGTAAGCAGGGAGACCCCCGTGCCCAGGCCATGCCTCTACCCCAGGGTCCCCTCTCCCATGACCTCATGGCAGGGGGGAGGAACCCCAACACTTCCGGAGGTGTAGTCTCTCTCCTCCTCCTTGCAGCTGGCTCATGGGCCCGCATTCAGGGCCCCCACCTCGGTAGAAAATTCTCCCAATGTGGTCTGATGTGGAAACAGTCAAGAAGAGAAGAAGGGAAAAAAACCCCCAAAGTCCCAGGAAAACAAAGTTCAACTCTCCATCTCCCTCCAGAGAAAAGGAGCTGAAAACTGGCTCAAAAGAAACAAGGTTGCTTCCTTCGCTCTTGCTGCAAGCAGGATGCAGAGGAGTGTGTATGTGTGTCCTTGAACAAACGCTCTGAGAAGTTTGTCCGGTTTTTTTTCCTCTCCCCCCTCTCAGGCTCAGTTGAAAGGCACAGAAATGCACAAAGTTCACTTCTGGGCATAGAGCAGCGATAGGGGATACACATGATAAAGTCACCCCAAGACACAGGGACAGAGAATTCAGTGGAAAGACTCCAAGAATTCTGCTCCCAGAGATCATTCATTCCTGCTCACACTGACCCTTGTAGAAAGGGGACATCGTTCCAGGCAGCCTGTACTGAGCATGTGGCTCCTGAGTAGGGTTTGTTGTTTAGGAAACCTGCTCAGGCTTTTCCATTCTTTCCTTCCAAACAGGAAAACTTCTCCTGGGGCTGTGTGCAGGCAGAGCCCTGAGGAGAGCAGGTGGCACATGGTGTGCTGGGCTGGGACAGCCAGCTGCAGAGCTCAAGGGAAGAAGCCCAAAGTGTCACAATGGCTCCTTGCCTTCACATGCAACACCTGGGTCACAATGGTCTCCTTGATTCCATGAGGCCCCACTGTGTCACAATGGCTCCTTGGTTCCATCAGGTTCCGCAGTGTCACCATGGTCTCCTTTGATCCGCATTGTCATCATGGACAATTGGTTCCATGAGGCCCCGCAGTGTCACAATGGTCCCTTGCTTCCATAGGTTTGATGTTGTAACAATGGACTCCTTGCTTCTATGAGCTAGCCTGCTTTTTGCAGAGGTGTCTTTGGTTCCCACAAGGCCCCGCTGTGTCTCAGTGCACCCTGGCTTCCATGTGGATCTGGAGTATCACAAAGGCTCCTTGGTTCCACCAGGTCCTGCTGTGTCACAATGGGTCCTGTGGTCCCTGAGGCCCTCCAAAGTCATCATGGAGGCTTGCTTCCATGAGGTTCCATTATGTGCCAGTGGTCATCTTGGTTCCAGGAGTTTCCTTAGTGTCTCAATGCTCTCCATGCTTCCATGATTCCCCACAATGTCCCAATGCTCTCCAGGCTTCCATTAGGCCCTGCTTTGCCACAATGGTCCCCTTGTTTCCATGAGGCCCCGCTGTGTCACAATGGACGTACGGTTCCATGATGTTGCGTGGTGTCACCGTGCTCTTCTTGAATCCGCCGTGTAACAATGGACCATTGGTTCCGTGCGGCCTGGCCGTGTCACAATGGGCTCCTTGATTCCATGATTCCCCACGGTGTCACAATGGAGCCTTGTTTCTAGGAGGTTCTGTACTGTCACAATGGTCTCCTTGATGCCATCAGCCCCTGCAGTGTCACAATGGCTCCTTGGTTCCATGAGGAACACAATAGCTTGGCATAAGCATTGAGCAACAGCTGCTGAACACACCTGGCAACATCTGCTTGCATCAAAAGAGGGCTTCAAGCTGAGAATGGCACCAGCAGCTTCCATCTGCAACAGACACCCAGGCAAAGGACAGGCTGTGCCAATTTGGACAAATGTGGAGGAAAATATCCTCTGATAGAAGGCAGGTTACACCCAGCCCTCCCCCACCAGGTTCGGGAAAAATGAATTTTCCTGGGAAGAAAGTGAAAGAGATAAAAACCTATTTTTTTAACAAACACACAGGAAAAGGATAACAATGCTAAATATTAAAACCTCTCGCTGTGGAGAGAAAGCTGGCATAATTTGAGAGTCCTTCCGTGTTTCGGTGGGGTCTCCTGAAACATCCATAGACAGCGAGGCCCGTGCAAAGAAACAGGGAGCGATTCTTGAGAGAAGTTTCAGAGCTCTTTCTTCTCCAGCCACACGGGCGGGGCACTGCCAAAGAACTGAGCAATCAAGGGACAACCAGGGCCCTCCTGGCACAGGGCAACACAAAATAAGCAGTGCTGAACAGGATTAGGGCACATGTGAGCAGGGAGCAGGGAGACCCCGTGCCCAGGCCATGCCTCTACCCCAGGGTCCCCTCTCCCATGACCTCATGGCAGGGGGGAGGAACCCCAACACTTCCGGAGGTGTAGTCTCTCTCCTCCTCCTTGCAGCTGGCTCATGGGCCCGCATTCAGGGCCCCCACCTCGGTAGAAAATTCTCCCAATGTGGTCTGATGTGGAAACAGTCAAGAAGAGAAGAAGGGAAAAAAACCCCCGAAGTCCCAGGAAAACAAAGTTCAACTCTCCATCTCCCTCCAGAGAAAAGGAGCTGAAAACTGGCTCAAAAGAAACAAGGTTGCTTCCTTCGCTCTTGCTGCAAGCAGGATGCAGAGGAGTGTGTATGTGTGTCCTTGAACAAACGCTCTGAGAAGTTTGTCCGGTTTTTTTTCCTCTCCCCCCTCTCAGGCTCAGTTGAAAGGCACAGAAATGCACAAAGTTCACTTCTGGGCATAGAGCAGCGATAGGGGATACACATGATAAAGTCACCCCAAGACACAGGGACAGAGAATTCAGTGGAAAGACTCCAAGAATTCTGCTCCCAGAGATCATTCATTCCTGCTCACACTGACCCTTGTAGAAAGGGGACATCGTTCCAGGCAGCCTGTACTGAGCATGTGGCTCCTGAGTAGGGTTTGTTGTTTAGGAAACCTGCTCAGGCTTTTCCATTCTTTCCTTCCAAACAGGAAAACTTCTCCTGGGGCTGTGTGCAGGCAGAGCCCTGAGGAGAGCAGGTGGCACATGGTGTGCTGGGCTGGGACAGCCAGCTGCAGAGCTCAAGGGAAGAAGCCCAAAGTGTCACAATGGCTCCTTGCCTTCACATGCAACACCTGGGTCACAATGGTCTCCTTGATTCCATGAGGCCCCACTGTGTCACAATGGCTCCTTGGTTCCATCAGGTTCCGCAGTGTCACCATGGTCTCCTTTGATCCGCATTGTCATCATGGACAATTGGTTCCATGAGGCCCCGCAGTGTCACAATGGTCCCTTGCTTCCATAGGTTTGATGTTGTAACAATGGACTCCTTGCTTCTATGAGCTAGCCTGCTTTTTGCAGAGGTGTCTTTGGTTCCCACAAGGCCCCGCTGTGTCTCAGTGCACCCTGGCTTCCATGTGGATCTGGAGTATCACAAAGGCTCCTTGGTTCCACCAGGTCCTGCTGTGTCACAATGGGTCCTGTGGTCCCTGAGGCCCTCCAAAGTCATCATGGAGGCTTGCTTCCATGAGGTTCCATGATGTGCCAGTGGTCATCTTGGTTCCAGGAGTTTCCTTAGTGTCACAATGCTCTCCATGCTTCCATGATTCCCCACAATGTCCCAATGCTCTCCAGGCTTCCATTAGGCCCTGCTTTGCCACAATGGTCCCCTTGTTTCCATGAGGCCCCGCTGTGTCACAATGGACGTACGGTTCCATGATGTTGCGTGGTGTCACCGTGCTCTTCTTGAATCCGCCGTGTAACAATGGACCATTGGTTCCGTGCGGCCTGGCCGTGTCACAATGGGCTCCTTGATTCCATGATTCCCCACGGTGTCACAATGGAGCCTTGTTTCTAGGAGGTTCTGTACTGTCACAATGGTCTCCTTGATGCCATCAGCCCCTGCAGTGTCACAATGGCTCCTTGGTTCCATGAGGAACACAATAGCTTGGCATAAGCATTGAGCAACAGCTGCTGAACACACCTGGCAACATCTGCTTGCATCAAAAAAGGGGGGGTCAAGCTGAGAATGGCACCAGCAGCTTCCATCTGCAACAGACACCCAGGGAAAGGACAGGCTGTGCCGGTTTGGACAAATTTGGAGGAAAATATCCTCTGATAGACGGCAGGTTACACCCAGCCCTCCCCCACCAGGTTTGGGAAAAAAGAATTTTCCTGGGAAGAAAGTGAAAGAGATAAAACCTATTTTTTTAACAAACACACAGGAGAAGGATAACAATGCTAAATATTAAAACCTCTCGCTGTGGAGAGAAACCTGGGATAATTTGAGAGTCCTTCCGTGTTTCGGTGGGGTCTCCTGAAACATCCATAGACAGCGAGGCCCGTGCAAAGAAATAGGGAGCGATTCTTGAGAGAAGTTTCAGAGCTCTTTCTTCTCCAGCCACATGGGCGGGGCACTGCCAAAGAACTGAGCAATCACGGCACAACCAGGGCCCTCCTCGCACAAGGCAACACAAAATAAGCAGTGCTGAACAGGGTTAGGGCACATGTAAGCAGGGAGACCCCCGTGCCCAGGCCATGCCTCTACCCCAGGGTCCCCTCTCCCATGACCTCATGGCAGGGGGGAGGAACCCCAACACTTCCTTAGGTGTAGTCTCTCTCCTCCTCCTCGGAGCTGGCTCATGGGCCCGCATTCAGGGCCCCCACCTCGGTAGAAAATTCTCCCAATGTGGTCTGATGTGGAAACAGTCAAGAAGAGAAGAAGGGAAAAAAACCCCCGAAGTCCCAGGAAAACAAAGTTCAACTCTCCATCTCCCTCCAGAGAAAAGGAGCTGAAAACTGGCTCAAAAGAAACAAGGTTGCTTCCTTCGCTCTTGCTGCAAGCAGGATGCCGAGGAGTGTGTATGTGTGTCCTTGAACAAACGCTCTGAGAAGTTTGTCCGGTTTGTTTTCCTCTCCCCCCTCTCAGGCTCAGTTGAAAGGCACAGAAATGCACAAAGTTCACTTCTGGGCATAGAGCAGCGATAGGGGATACACATGATCAAGTCACCCCAAGACACAGGGAGAGAGAATTCAGTGGAAAGACTCCGAGAATTCTGCTCCCAGAGATCATTCATTCCTGCTCACCCTGACCCTTGTAGAAAGGGGACATCGTTCCAGGCAGCCTGTACTGAGCATGTGGCTCCTGAGTGGGGTTTGTTGTTTAGGAAACCTGCTCAGGCTTTTCCATTCTTTCCTTCCAAACAGGAAAACTTCTCCTGGGGCTGTGTGCAGGCAGAGCCCTGAGGAGAGCAGGTGGCACATGGTGTGCTGGGCTGGGACAGCCAGCTGCAGAGCTCAAGGGAAGAAGCCCAAAGTGTCACAATGGCTCCTTGCCTTCACATGCAACACCTGGGTCACAATGGTCTCCTTGATTCCATGAGGCCCCACTGTGTCACAATGGTTCCTTGGTTCCATCAGGTTCCGCAGTGTCACCATGGTCTCCTTTGATCCGCATTGTCATCATGGACAATTGGTTCCATGAGGCCCCGCAGTGTCACAATGGTCCCTTGCTTCCATAGGTTTGATGTTGTAACAATGGACTCCTTGCTTCTATGAGCTAGCCTGCTTTTTGCAGAGGTGTCTTTGGTTCCCACAAGGCCCCGCTGTGTCTCAGTGCACCCTGGCTTCCATGTGGATCTGGAGTATCACAAAGGCTCCTTGGTTCCACCAGGTCCTGCTGTGTCACAATGGGTCCTGTGGTCCCTGAGGCCCTCCAAAGTCATCATGGAGGCTTGCTTCCATGAGGTTCCATGATGTGCCAGTGGTCATCTTGGTTCCAGGAGTTTCCTTAGTGTCACAATGCTCTCCATGCTTCCATGATTCCCCACAATGTCCCAATGCTCTCCAGGCTTCCATTAGGCCCTGCTTTGCCACAATGGTCCCCTTGTTTCCATGAGGCCCCGCTGTGTCACAATGGACGTACGGTTCCATGATGTTGCGTGGTGTCACCGTGCTCTTCTTGAATCCGCCGTGTAACAATGGACCATTGGTTCCGTGCGGCCTGGCCGTGTCACAATGGGCTCCTTGATTCCATGATTCCCCACGGTGTCACAATGGAGCCTTGTTTCTAGGAGGTTCTGTACTGTCACAATGGTCTCCTTGATGCCATCAGCCCCTGCAGTGTCACAATGGCTCCTTGGTTCCATGAGGAACACAATAGCTTGGCATAAGCATTGAGCAACAGCTGCTGAACACACCTGGCAACATCTGCTTGCATCAAAAAAGGGGGGGTCAAGCTGAGAATGGCACCAGCAGCTTCCATCTGCAACAGACACCCAGGGAAAGGACAGGCTGTGCCGGTTTGGACAAATTTGGAGGAAAATATCCTCTGATAGACGGCAGGTTACACCCAGCCCTCCCCCACCAGGTTTGGGAAAAAAGAATTTTCCTGGGAAGAAAGTGAAAGAGATAAAACCTATTTTTTTAACAAACACACAGGAGAAGGATAACAATGCTAAATATTAAAACCTCTCGCTGTGGAGAGAAACCTGGGATAATTTGAGAGTCCTTCCGTGTTTCGGTGGGGTCTCCTGAAACATCCATAGACAGCGAGGCCCGTGCAAAGAAATAGGGAGCGATTCTTGAGAGAAGTTTCAGAGCTCTTTCTTCTCCAGCCACATGGGCGGGGCACTGCCAAAGAACTGAGCAATCACGGCACAACCAGGGCCCTCCTCGCACAAGGCAACACAAAATAAGCAGTGCTGAACAGGGTTAGGGCACATGTAAGCAGGGAGACCCCCGTGCCCAGGCCATGCCTCTACCCCAGGGTCCCCTCTCCCATGACCTCATGGCAGGGGGGAGGAACCCCAACACTTCCTTAGGTGTAGTCTCTCTCCTCCTCCTCGGAGCTGGCTCATGGGCCCGCATTCAGGGCCCCCACCTCGGTAGAAAATTCTCCCAATGTGGTCTGATGTGGAAACAGTCAAGAAGAGAAGAAGGGAAAAAAACCCCCGAAGTCCCAGGAAAACAAAGTTCAACTCTCCATCTCCCTCCAGAGAAAAGGAGCTGAAAACTGGCTCAAAAGAAACAAGGTTGCTTCCTTCGCTCTTGCTGCAAGCAGGATGCCGAGGAGTGTGTATGTGTGTCCTTGAACAAACGCTCTGAGAAGTTTGTCCGGTTTGTTTTCCTCTCCCCCCTCTCAGGCTCAGTTGAAAGGCACAGAAATGCACAAAGTTCACTTCTGGGCATAGAGCAGCGATAGGGGATACACATGATCAAGTCACCCCAAGACACAGGGAGAGAGAATTCAGTGGAAAGACTCCGAGAATTCTGCTCCCAGAGATCATTCATTCCTGCTCACCCTGACCCTTGTAGAAAGGGGACATCGTTCCAGGCAGCCTGTACTGAGCATGTGGCTCCTGAGTGGGGTTTGTTGTTTAGGAAACCTGCTCAGGCTTTTCCATTCTTTCCTTCCAAACAGGAAAACTTCTCCTGGGGCTGTGTGCAGGCAGAGCCCTGAGGAGAGCAGGTGGCACATGATGCGCTGGGCTGGGACAGCCAGCTGCAGAGCTCAAGGGAAGAAGCCCAAAGTGTCACAATGGCTCCTTGCCTTCACATGCAACACCTGGGTCACAATGGTCTCCTTGATTCCATGAGGCCCCACTGTGTCACAATGGCTCCTTGGTTCCATCAGGTTCCGCAGTGTCACCATGGTCTCCTTTGATCCGCACTGTCATCATGGACAATTGGTTCCATGAGGCCCCGCAGTGTCACAATGGTCCCTTGGTTGCATAGCTTTTACGTTGTAACAATGGACTCCTTGCTTCTATGAGCTAGCCTGCTTTTTGCAGAGGTGTCTTTGGTTCCAACAAGGCCCCGCTGTGTCTCAGTGCACCCTGGCTTCCATGTGGATCTGGAGTATCACAAAGGCTCCTTGGTTCCACCAGGTCCTGCTGTGTCACAATGGGTCCTGTGGTCCCTGAGGCCCTCCAAAGTCATCATGGAGGCTTGCTTCCATGAGGTTCCATGATGTGCCAGTGGTCATCTTGGTTCCAGGAGTTTCCTTAGTGTCACAATGCTCTCCATGCTTCCATGATTCCCCACAATGTCCCAATGCTCTCCAGGCTTCCATTAGGCCCTGCTTTGCCACAATGGTCCCCTTGTTTCCATGAGGCCCCGCTGTGTCACAATGGACGTACGGTTCCATGATGTTGCGTGGTGTCACCGTGCTCTTCTTGAATCCGCCGTGTAACAATGGACCATTGGTTCCGTGCGGCCTGGCCGTGTCACAATGGGCTCCTTGATTCCATGATTCCCCACGGTGTCACAATGGAGCCTTGTTTCTAGGAGGTTCTGTACTGTCACAATGGTCTCCTTGATGCCATCAGCCCCTGCAGTGTCACAATGGCTCCTTGGTTCCATGAGGAACACAATAGCTTGGCATAAGCATTGAGCAACAGCTGCTGAACACACCTGGCAACATCTGCTTGCATCAAAAAAGGGGGGGTCAAGCTGAGAATGGCACCAGCAGCTTCCATCTGCAACAGACACCCAGGGAAAGGACAGGCTGTGCCGGTTTGGACAAATGTGGAGGAAAATATCCTCTGATAGAAGGCAGGTTACACCCAGCCCTCCCCCACCAGGTTTGGGAAAAAAGAATTTTCCTGGGAAGAAAGTGAAAGAGATAAAACCTATTTTTTTAACAAACACACAGGAGAAGGATAACAATGCTAAATATTAAAACCTCTCGCTGTGGAGAGAAACCTGGGATAATTTGAGAGTCCTTCCGTGTTTCGGTGGGGTCTCCTGAAACATCCATAGACAGCGAGGCCCGTGCAAAGAAACAGGGAGCGATTCTTGAGAGAGGTTTCAGAGCTCTTTCTTCTCCAGCCACACGGGCGGGGCACTGCCAAAGAACTGAGCAATCAAGGGACAACCAGGGCCCTCCTGGCACAGGGCAACACAAAATAAGCAGTGCTGAACAGGATTAGGGCACATGTGAGCAGGGAGCAGGGAGACCCCGTGCCCAGGCCATGCCTCTACCCCAGGGTCCCCTCTCCCATGACCTCATGGCAGGGGGGAGGAACCCCAACACTTCCGTAGGTGTAGTCTCTCTCCTCCTCCTTGCAGCTGGCTCATGGGCCCACATTCAGGGCCCCCACCTTGGGAGAAAATTCTCCCAATGTGGTCTGATGTTGAAAGAGTCAAGAAGAGAAGAAGGGAAAAAAACCCCCAAAGTCCCAGGAAAACAAAGTTCAACTCTCCATCTCCCCCCAGAGAAAAGGAGCTGAAAACTGGCTAAAAAGAAACAAGGTTGCTTCCTCTGCTCTTGCTGCAAGCAGGATGCAGAGGAGTGTGTATGTGTGTCCTTGAACAAACGCTCTGAGAAGGTTGTCCGGTTTTTTTTCCTCTCCCCCCTCTCAGGCTCAGTTGAAAGGCACAGAAATGCACAAAGTTCACTTCTGGGCATAGAGCAGCAATAGGGGATACACATGATAAAGTCACCCCAAGACACAGGGACAGAGAATTCAGTGGAAAGACTCCGAGAATTCTGCTCCCAGAGATCATTCATTCCTGCTCACACTGACCCTTGTAGAAAGGGGACATCGTTCCAGGCAGCCTGTACTGAGCATGTGGCTCCTGAGTGGGGTTTGTTGTTTAGGAAACCTGCTCCGGCTTTTCCATTCTTTCCTTCCAAACAGGAAAACTTCTCCTGCGGCTGTGTGCAGGCAGAGCCCTGAGGAGAGCAGGTGGCACATGGTGCGCTGGGCTGGGACAGCCAGCTGCAGAGCTCAAGGGAAGAAGCCCAAAGTGTCACAATGGCTCCTTGCCTTCACATGCAACACCTGGGTCACAATGGTCTCCTTGATTCCATGAGGCCCCACTGTGTCACAATGGCTCCTTGGTTCCATCGGGTTCCGCAGTGTCACCATGGTCTCTTTTGATCCGCATTGTCATCATGGACAATTGGTTCCATGAGGCCCCGCAGTGTCACAATGGTCCCTTGCTTCCATAGGTTTGATGTTGTAACAATGGACTCCTTGCTTCTATGAGCTAGCCTGCTTTTTGCAGAGGTGTCTTTGGTTCCAACAAGGCCCCGCTGTGTCTCAGTGCACCCTGGCATCCATGTGGATCTGGAGCATCACAAAGGCTCCTTGGTTCCACCAGGTCCTGCTGTGTCACAATGGGTCCTGTGGTCCCCGAGGCCCTCCAAAGTCATCATGGAGGCTTGCTTCCATGAGGTTCCATTATGTGCCAGTGGTCATCTTGGTTCCAGGAGTTTCCTTAGTGTCACAATGCTCTCCATGCTTCCATGATTCCCCACAATGTCACAATGCTCTCCATGCTTCCATTAGGCCCTGCTTTGCCACAATGGTCCCCTTGTTTCCATGAGGCCCCGCTGTGTCACAATGGACCTATGGTTCCATGATGTTGCGTGGTGTCACCGTGCTCGTCTTGAATCCGCAGTGTAACCATGGACCATTGGTTCCATGCGGCCTGGCCGTGTCACAATGGGCTCCGTGATTCCATGATTCCCCACGGTGTCACAATGGAGCCTTGTTTCTAGGAGGTTCTGTACTGTCACAATTGCCTCCTTGATGCCATCAGCCCCTGCAGTGTCACAATGGCTCCTTGGTTCCATGAGGAACACAATAGCTTGGCATAAGCATTGAGCAACAGCTGCTGAACACACCTGGCAACATCTGCTTGCATCAAAAGAGGGCTTCAAGCTGAGAATGGCACCAGCAGCTTCCATCTGCAACAGAGACCCAGGAAAGGACAGGCTGTGCCGGTTTGGACAAATTTGGAGGAAAATATCCTCTGATAGAAGGCAGGTTACATCCAGCCCTCCCCCACCAGGTTTGGGAAAAAAGAATTTTCCTGGGAAGAAAGTGAAAGAGATAAAAACTATTTTTTTAACAAACACACAGGAAAAGGATAACAATGCTAAATATTAAAAGCTCTCGCTGTGCAGAGAAAGCTGGGATAATTTGAGAGTCCTTCCGTGTTTCGGTGGGGTCTCCTGAAACATCCATAGACAGCGAGGCCCGTGCAAAGAAATAGGGAGCGATTCTTGAGAGAAGTTTCAGAGCTCTTTCTTCTCCAGCCACATGGGCGGGGCACTGCCAAAGAACTGAGCAATCACGGCACAAGCAGGGCCCTCCTGGCACAGGGCAACACAAAATAAGCAGTGCTGAACAGGATTAGGGCACATGTGAGCAGGGAGCAGGGAGACCCCGTGCCCAGGCCATGCCTCTACCCCAGGGTCCCCTCTCCCATGACCTCATGGCAGGGGGGAGGAACCCCAACACTTCCGTAGGTGTAGTCTCTCTCCTCCTCCTTGCAGCTGGCTCATGGGCCCGCATTCAGGGCCCCCACCTCGGGAGAAAATTCTCCCAATGTGGTCTGATGTTGAAAGAGTCAAGAAGAGAAGAAGGGAAAAAAACCCCCAAAGTCCCAGGAAAACAAAGTTCAACTCTCCATCTCCCCCCAGAGAAAAGGAGCTGAAAACTGGCTAAAAAGAAACAAGGTTGCTTCCTCTGCTCTTGCTGCAAGCAGGATGCAGAGGAGTGTGTATGTGTGTCCTTGAACAAACGCTCTGAGAAGGTTGTCCGGTTTTTTTTCCTCTCCCCCCTCTCAGGCTCAGTTGAAAGGCACAGAAATGCACAAAGTTCACTTCTGGGCATAGAGCAGGATAGGGGATACACATGATAAAGTCACCCCAAGACACAGGGACAGAGAATTCAGTGGAAAGACTCCGAGAATTCTGCTCCCAGAGATCATTCATTCCTGCTCACACTGACCCTTGTAGAAAGGGGACATCGTTCCAGGCAGCCTGTACTGAGCATGTGGCTCCTGAGTGGGGTTTGTTGTTTAGGAAACCTGCTCCGGCTTTTCCATTCTTTCCTTGCAAACAGGAAAACTTCTCCTGGGGCTGTGTGCAGGCAGAGCCCTGAGGAGAGCAGGTGGCACATGGTGTGCTGGGCTGGGACAGCCAGCTGCAGAGCTCAAGGGAAGAAGCCCAAAGTGTCACAATGGCTCCTTGCCTTCACATGCAACACCTGGGTCACAATGGTCTCCTTGATTCCATGAGGCCCCACTGTGTCACAATGGCTCCTTGGTTCCATCGGGTTCCGCAGTGTCACCATGGTCTCTTTTGATCCGCATTGTCATCATGGACAATTGGTTCCATGAGGCCCCGCAGTGTCACAATGGTCCCTTGCTTCCATAGGTTTGATGTTGTAACAATGGACTCCTTGCTTCTATGAGCTAGCCTGCTTTTTGCAGAGGTGTCTTTGGTTCCCACAAGGCCCCGCTGTGTCTCAGTGCACCCTGGCTTCCATGTGGATCTGGAGTATCACAAAGGCTCCTTGGTTCCACCAGGTCCTGCTGTGTCACAATGGGTCCTGTGGTCCCTGAGGCCCTCCAAAGTCATCATGGAGGCTTGCTTCCATGAGGTTCCATTATGTGCCAGTGGTCATCTTGGTTCCAGGAGTTTCCTTAGTGTCTCAATGCTCTCCATGCTTCCATGATTCCCCACAATGTCCCAATGCTCTCCAGGCTTCCATTAGGCCCTGCTTTGCCACAATGGTCCCCTTGTTTCCATGAGGCCCCGCTGTGTCACAATGGACGTACGGTTCCATGATGTTGCGTGGTGTCACCGTGCTCTTCTTGAATCCGCCGTGTAACAATGGACCATTGGTTCCGTGCGGCCTGGCCGTGTCACAATGGGCTCCTTGATTCCATGATTCCCCACGGTGTCACAATGGAGCCTTGTTTCTAGGAGGTTCTGTACTGTCACAATGGTCTCCTTGATGCCATCAGCCCCTGCAGTGTCACAATGGCTCCTTGGTTCCATGAGGAACACAATAGCTTGGCATAAGCATTGAGCAACAGCTGCTGAACACACCTGGCAACATCTGCTTGCATCAAAAGAGGGCTTCAAGCTGAGAATGGCACCAGCAGCTTCCATCTGCAACAGACACCCAGGCAAAGGACAGGCTGTGCCAATTTGGACAAATGTGGAGGAAAATATCCTCTGATAGAAGGCAGGTTACACCCAGCCCTCCCCCACCAGGTTCGGGAAAAATGAATTTTCCTGGGAAGAAAGTGAAAGAGATAAAAACCTATTTTTTTAACAAACACACAGGAAAAGGATAACAATGCTAAATATTAAAACCTCTCGCTGTGGAGAGAAAGCTGGCATAATTTGAGAGTCCTTCCGTGTTTCGGTGGGGTCTCCTGAAACATCCATAGACAGCGAGGCCCGTGCAAAGAAACAGGGAGCGATTCTTGAGAGAAGTTTCAGAGCTCTTTCTTCTCCAGCCACACGGGCGGGGCACTGCCAAAGAACTGAGCAATCAAGGGACAACCAGGGCCCTCCTGGCACAGGGCAACACAAAATAAGCAGTGCTGAACAGGATTAGGGCACATGTGAGCAGGGAGCAGGGAGACCCCGTGCCCAGGCCATGCCTCTACCCCAGGGTCCCCTCTCCCATGACCTCATGGCAGGGGGGAGGAACCCCAACACTTCCGGAGGTGTAGTCTCTCTCCTCCTCCTTGCAGCTGGCTCATGGGCCCGCATTCAGGGCCCCCACCTCGGTAGAAAATTCTCCCAATGTGGTCTGATGTGGAAACAGTCAAGAAGAGAAGAAGGGAAAAAAACCCCCGAAGTCCCAGGAAAACAAAGTTCAACTCTCCATCTCCCTCCAGAGAAAAGGAGCTGAAAACTGGCTCAAAAGAAACAAGGTTGCTTCCTTCGCTCTTGCTGCAAGCAGGATGCAGAGGAGTGTGTATGTGTGTCCTTGAACAAACGCTCTGAGAAGTTTGTCCGGTTTTTTTTCCTCTCCCCCCTCTCAGGCTCAGTTGAAAGGCACAGAAATGCACAAAGTTCACTTCTGGGCATAGAGCAGCGATAGGGGATACACATGATAAAGTCACCCCAAGACACAGGGACAGAGAATTCAGTGGAAAGACTCCAAGAATTCTGCTCCCAGAGATCATTCATTCCTGCTCACACTGACCCTTGTAGAAAGGGGACATCGTTCCAGGCAGCCTGTACTGAGCATGTGGCTCCTGAGTAGGGTTTGTTGTTTAGGAAACCTGCTCAGGCTTTTCCATTCTTTCCTTCCAAACAGGAAAACTTCTCCTGGGGCTGTGTGCAGGCAGAGCCCTGAGGAGAGCAGGTGGCACATGGTGTGCTGGGCTGGGACAGCCAGCTGCAGAGCTCAAGGGAAGAAGCCCAAAGTGTCACAATGGCTCCTTGCCTTCACATGCAACACCTGGGTCACAATGGTCTCCTTGATTCCATGAGGCCCCACTGTGTCACAATGGCTCCTTGGTTCCATCAGGTTCCGCAGTGTCACCATGGTCTCCTTTGATCCGCATTGTCATCATGGACAATTGGTTCCATGAGGCCCCGCAGTGTCACAATGGTCCCTTGCTTCCATAGGTTTGATGTTGTAACAATGGACTCCTTGCTTCTATGAGCTAGCCTGCTTTTTGCAGAGGTGTCTTTGGTTCCCACAAGGCCCCGCTGTGTCTCAGTGCACCCTGGCTTCCATGTGGATCTGGAGTATCACAAAGGCTCCTTGGTTCCACCAGGTCCTGCTGTGTCACAATGGGTCCTGTGGTCCCTGAGGCCCTCCAAAGTCATCATGGAGGCTTGCTTCCATGAGGTTCCATGATGTGCCAGTGGTCATCTTGGTTCCAGGAGTTTCCTTAGTGTCACAATGCTCTCCATGCTTCCATGATTCCCCACAATGTCCCAATGCTCTCCAGGCTTCCATTAGGCCCTGCTTTGCCACAATGGTCCCCTTGTTTCCATGAGGCCCCGCTGTGTCACAATGGACGTACGGTTCCATGATGTTGCGTGGTGTCACCGTGCTCTTCTTGAATCCGCCGTGTAACAATGGACCATTGGTTCCGTGCGGCCTGGCCGTGTCACAATGGGCTCCTTGATTCCATGATTCCCCACGGTGTCACAATGGAGCCTTGTTTCTAGGAGGTTCTGTACTGTCACAATGGTCTCCTTGATGCCATCAGCCCCTGCAGTGTCACAATGGCTCCTTGGTTCCATGAGGAACACAATAGCTTGGCATAAGCATTGAGCAACAGCTGCTGAACACACCTGGCAACATCTGCTTGCATCAAAAAAGGGGGGGTCAAGCTGAGAATGGCACCAGCAGCTTCCATCTGCAACAGACACCCAGGGAAAGGACAGGCTGTGCCGGTTTGGACAAATTTGGAGGAAAATATCCTCTGATAGACGGCAGGTTACACCCAGCCCTCCCCCACCAGGTTTGGGAAAAAAGAATTTTCCTGGGAAGAAAGTGAAAGAGATAAAACCTATTTTTTTAACAAACACACAGGAGAAGGATAACAATGCTAAATATTAAAACCTCTCGCTGTGGAGAGAAACCTGGGATAATTTGAGAGTCCTTCCGTGTTTCGGTGGGGTCTCCTGAAACATCCATAGACAGCGAGGCCCGTGCAAAGAAATAGGGAGCGATTCTTGAGAGAAGTTTCAGAGCTCTTTCTTCTCCAGCCACATGGGCGGGGCACTGCCAAAGAACTGAGCAATCACGGCACAACCAGGGCCCTCCTCGCACAAGGCAACACAAAATAAGCAGTGCTGAACAGGGTTAGGGCACATGTAAGCAGGGAGACCCCCGTGCCCAGGCCATGCCTCTACCCCAGGGTCCCCTCTCCCATGACCTCATGGCAGGGGGGAGGAACCCCAACACTTCCTTAGGTGTAGTCTCTCTCCTCCTCCTCGGAGCTGGCTCATGGGCCCGCATTCAGGGCCCCCACCTCGGTAGAAAATTCTCCCAATGTGGTCTGATGTGGAAACAGTCAAGAAGAGGAGAAGGGAAAAAAACCCCCGAAGTCCCAGGAAAACAAAGTTCAACTCTCCATCTCCCTCCAGAGAAAAGGAGCTGAAAACTGGCTCAAAAGAAACAAGGTTGCTTCCTTCGCTCTTGCTGCAAGCAGGATGCCGAGGAGTGTGTATGTGTGTCCTTGAACAAACGCTCTGAGAAGTTTGTCCGGTTTGTTTTCCTCTCCCCCCTCTCAGGCTCAGTTGAAAGGCACAGAAATGCACAAAGTTCACTTCTGGGCATAGAGCAGCGATAGGGGATACACATGATCAAGTCACCCCAAGACACAGGGAGAGAGAATTCAGTGGAAAGACTCCGAGAATTCTGCTCCCAGAGATCATTCATTCCTGCTCACCCTGACCCTTGTAGAAAGGGGACATCGTTCCAGGCAGCCTGTACTGAGCATGTGGCTCCTGAGTGGGGTTTGTTGTTTAGGAAACCTGCTCAGGCTTTTCCATTCTTTCCTTCCAAACAGGAAAACTTCTCCTGGGGCTGTGTGCAGGCAGAGCCCTGAGGAGAGCAGGTGGCACATGATGCGCTGGGCTGG
The DNA here is from genome assembly GCF_041296385.1 of Aphelocoma coerulescens. NCBI lineage: Eukaryota > Metazoa > Chordata > Aves > Passeriformes > Corvidae > Aphelocoma > Aphelocoma coerulescens. The sequence goes on from NC_091038.1 coordinate 3,842,572, forward strand.
GACAGCCAGCTGCAGAGCTCAAGGGAAGAAGCCCAAAGTGTCACAATGGCTCCTTGCCTTCACATGCAACACCTGGGTCACAATGGTCTCCTTGATTCCATGAGGCCCCACTGTGTCACAATGGCTCCTTGGTTCCATCAGGTTCCGCAGTGTCACCATGGTCTCCTTTGATCCGCACTGTCATCATGGACAATTGGTTCCATGAGGCCCCGCAGTGTCACAATGGTCCCTTGGTTGCATAGCTTTTACGTTGTAACAATGGACTCCTTGCTTCTATGAGCTAGCCTGCTTTTTGCAGAGGTGTCTTTGGTTCCAACAAGGCCCCGCTGTGTCTCAGTGCACCCTGGCTTCCATGTGGATCTGGAGTATCACAAAGGCTCCTTGGTTCCACCAGGTCCTGCTGTGTCACAATGGGTCCTGTGGTCCCTGAGGCCCTCCAAAGTCATCATGGAGGCTTGCTTCCATGAGGTTCCATGATGTGCCAGTGGTCATCTTGGTTCCAGGAGTTTCCTTAGTGTCACAATGCTCTCCATGCTTCCATGATTCCCCACAATGTCCCAATGCTCTCCAGGCTTCCATTAGGCCCTGCTTTGCCACAATGGTCCCCTTGTTTCCATGAGGCCCCGCTGTGTCACAATGGACGTACGGTTCCATGATGTTGCGTGGTGTCACCGTGCTCTTCTTGAATCCGCCGTGTAACAATGGACCATTGGTTCCGTGCGGCCTGGCCGTGTCACAATGGGCTCCTTGATTCCATGATTCCCCACGGTGTCACAATGGAGCCTTGTTTCTAGGAGGTTCTGTACTGTCACAATGGTCTCCTTGATGCCATCAGCCCCTGCAGTGTCACAATGGCTCCTTGGTTCCATGAGGAACACAATAGCTTGGCATAAGCATTGAGCAACAGCTGCTGAACACACCTGGCAACATCTGCTTGCATCAAAAAAGGGGGGGTCAAGCTGAGAATGGCACCAGCAGCTTCCATCTGCAACAGACACCCAGGGAAAGGACAGGCTGTGCCAATTTGGACAAATGTGGAGGAAAATATCCTCTGATAGAAGGCAGGTTACACCCAGCCCTCCCCCACCAGGTTCGGGAAAAATGAATTTTCCTGGGAAGAAAGTGAAAGAGATAAAAACCTATTTTTTTAACAAACACACAGGAAAAGGATAACAATGCTAAATATTAAAACCTCTCGCTGTGGAGAGAAAGCTGGCATAATTTGAGAGTCCTTCCGTGTTTCGGTGGGGTCTCCTGAAACATCCATAGACAGCGAGGCCCGTGCAAAGAAACAGGGAGCGATTCTTGAGAGAAGTTTCAGAGCTCTTTCTTCTCCAGCCACACGGGCGGGGCACTGCCAAAGAACTGAGCAATCAAGGGACAACCAGGGCCCTCCTGGCACAGGGCAACACAAAATAAGCAGTGCTGAACAGGATTAGGGCACATGTGAGCAGGGAGCAGGGAGACCCCGTGCCCAGGCCATGCCTCTACCCCAGGGTCCCCTCTCCCATGACCTCATGGCAGGGGGGAGGAACCCCAACACTTCCTTAGGTGTAGTCTCTCTCCTCCTCCTCGGAGCTGGCTCATGGGCCCGCATTCAGGGCCCCCACCTCGGTAGAAAATTCTCCCAATGTGGTCTGATGTGGAAACAGTCAAGAAGAGGAGAAGGGAAAAAAACCCCCGAAGTCCCAGGAAAACAAAGTTCAACTCTCCATCTCCCTCCAGAGAAAAGGAGCTGAAAACTGGCTCAAAAGAAACAAGGTTGCTTCCTTCGCTCTTGCTGCAAGCAGGATGCCGAGGAGTGTGTATGTGTGTCCTTGAACAAACGCTCTGAGAAGTTTGTCCGGTTTGTTTTCCTCGCCCCCCTCTCAGGCTCAGTTGAAAGGCACAGAAATGCACAAAGTTCACTTCTGGGCATAGAGCAGCGATAGGGGATACACATGATCAAGTCACCCCAAGACACAGGGAGAGAGAATTCAGTGGAAAGACTCCGAGAATTCTGCTCCCAGAGATCATTCATTCCTGCTCACCCTGACCCTTGTAGAAAGGGGACATCGTTCCAGGCAGCCTGTACTGAGCATGTGGCTCCTGAGTGGGGTTTGTTGTTTAGGAAACCTGCTCAGGCTTTTCCATTCTTTCCTTCCAAACAGGAAAACTTCTCCTGGGGCTGTGTGCAGGCAGAGCCCTGAGGAGAGCAGGTGGCACATGATGCGCTGGGCTGGGACAGCCAGCTGCAGAGCTCAAGGGAAGAAGCCCAAAGTGTCACAATGGCTCCTTGCCTTCACATGCAACACCTGGGTCACAATGGTCTCCTTGATTCCATGAGGCCCCACTGTGTCACAATGGCTCCTTGGTTCCATCAGGTTCCGCAGTGTCACCATGGTCTCCTTTGATCCGCACTGTCATCATGGACAATTGGTTCCATGAGGCCCCGCAGTGTCACAATGGTCCCTTGGTTGCATAGCTTTTACGTTGTAACAATGGACTCCTTGCTTCTATGAGCTAGCCTGCTTTTTGCAGAGGTGTCTTTGGTTCCAACAAGGCCCCGCTGTGTCTCAGTGCACCCTGGCTTCCATGTGGATCTGGAGTATCACAAAGGCTCCTTGGTTCCACCAGGTCCTGCTGTGTCACAATGGGTCCTGTGGTCCCTGAGGCCCTCCAAAGTCATCATGGAGGCTTGCTTCCATGAGGTTCCATGATGTGCCAGTGGTCATCTTGGTTCCAGGAGTTTCCTTAGTGTCACAATGCTCTCCATGCTTCCATGATTCCCCACAATGTCCCAATGCTCTCCAGGCTTCCATTAGGCCCTGCTTTGCCACAATGGTCCCCTTGTTTCCATGAGGCCCCGCTGTGTCACAATGGACGTACGGTTCCATGATGTTGCGTGGTGTCACCGTGCTCTTCTTGAATCCGCCGTGTAACAATGGACCATTGGTTCCGTGCGGCCTGGCCGTGTCACAATGGGCTCCTTGATTCCATGATTCCCCACGGTGTCACAATGGAGCCTTGTTTCTAGGAGGTTCTGTACTGTCACAATGGTCTCCTTGATGCCATCAGCCCCTGCAGTGTCACAATGGCTCCTTGGTTCCATGAGGAACACAATAGCTTGGCATAAGCATTGAGCAACAGCTGCTGAACACACCTGGCAACATCTGCTTGCATCAAAAAAGGGGGGGTCAAGCTGAGAATGGCACCAGCAGCTTCCATCTGCAACAGACACCCAGGGAAAGGACAGGCTGTGCCGGTTTGGACAAATGTGGAGGAAAATATCCTCTGATAGAAGGCAGGTTACACCCAGCCCTCCCCCACCAGGTTTGGGAAAAAAGAATTTTCCTGGGAAGAAAGTGAAAGAGATAAAACCTATTTTTTTAACAAACACACAGGAGAAGGATAACAATGCTAAATATTAAAACCTCTCGCTGTGGAGAGAAACCTGGGATAATTTGAGAGTCCTTCCGTGTTTCGGTGGGGTCTCCTGAAACATCCATAGACAGCGAGGCCCGTGCAAAGAAACAGGGAGCGATTCTTGAGAGAAGTTTCAGAGCTCTTTCTTCTCCAGCCACACGGGCGGGGCACTGCCAAAGAACTGAGCAATCAAGGGACAACCAGGGCCCTCCTGGCACAGGGCAACACAAAATAAGCAGTGCTGAACAGGATTAGGGCACATGTGAGCAGGGAGCAGGGAGACCCCGTGCCCAGGCCATGCCTCTACCCCAGGGTCCCCTCTCCCATGACCTCATGGCAGGGGGGAGGAACCCCAACACTTCCGTAGGTGTAGTCTCTCTCCTCCTCCTTGCAGCTGGCTCATGGGCCCACATTCAGGGCCCCCACCTTGGGAGAAAATTCTCCCAATGTGGTCTGATGTTGAAAGAGTCAAGAAGAGAAGAAGGGAAAAAAACCCCCAAAGTCCCAGGAAAACAAAGTTCAACTCTCCATCTCCCCCCAGAGAAAAGGAGCTGAAAACTGGCTAAAAAGAAACAAGGTTGCTTCCTCTGCTCTTGCTGCAAGCAGGATGCAGAGGAGTGTGTATGTGTGTCCTTGAACAAACGCTCTGAGAAGGTTGTCCGGTTTTTTTTCCTCTCCCCCCTCTCAGGCTCAGTTGAAAGGCACAGAAATGCACAAAGTTCACTTCTGGGCATAGAGCAGCAATAGGGGATACACATGATAAAGTCACCCCAAGACACAGGGACAGAGAATTCAGTGGAAAGACTCCGAGAATTCTGCTCCCAGAGATCATTCATTCCTGCTCACACTGACCCTTGTAGAAAGGGGACATCGTTCCAGGCAGCCTGTACTGAGCATGTGGCTCCTGAGTGGGGTTTGTTGTTTAGGAAACCTGCTCCGGCTTTTCCATTCTTTCCTTCCAAACAGGAAAACTTCTCCTGCGGCTGTGTGCAGGCAGAGCCCTGAGGAGAGCAGGTGGCACATGGTGCGCTGGGCTGGGACAGCCAGCTGCAGAGCTCAAGGGAAGAAGCCCAAAGTGTCACAATGGCTCCTTGCCTTCACATGCAACACCTGGGTCACAATGGTCTCCTTGATTCCATGAGGCCCCACTGTGTCACAATGGCTCCTTGGTTCCATCGGGTTCCGCAGTGTCACCATGGTCTCTTTTGATCCGCATTGTCATCATGGACAATTGGTTCCATGAGGCCCCGCAGTGTCACAATGGTCCCTTGCTTCCATAGGTTTGATGTTGTAACAATGGACTCCTTGCTTCTATGAGCTAGCCTGCTTTTTGCAGAGGTGTCTTTGGTTCCAACAAGGCCCCGCTGTGTCTCAGTGCACCCTGGCATCCATGTGGATCTGGAGCATCACAAAGGCTCCTTGGTTCCACCAGGTCCTGCTGTGTCACAATGGGTCCTGTGGTCCCCGAGGCCCTCCAAAGTCATCATGGAGGCTTGGTTCCATGAGGTTCCATTATGTGCCAGTGGTCATCTTGGTTCCAGGAGTTTCCTTAGTGTCACAATGCTCTCCATGCTTCCATGATTCCCCACAATGTCACAATGCTCTCCATGCTTCCATTAGGCCCTGCTTTGCCACAATGGTCCCCTTGTTTCCATGAGGCCCCGCTGTGTCACAATGGACCTATGGTTCCATGATGTTGCGTGGTGTCACCGTGCTCGTCTTGAATCCGCAGTGTAACCATGGACCATTGGTTCCATGCGGCCTGGCCGTGTCACAATGGGCTCCGTGATTCCATGATTCCCCACGGTGTCACAATGGAGCCTTGTTTCTAGGAGGTTCTGTACTGTCACAATTGCCTCCTTGATGCCATCAGCCCCTGCAGTGTCACAATGGCTCCTTGGTTCCATGAGGAACACAATAGCTTGGCATAAGCATTGAGCAACAGCTGCTGAACACACCTGGCAACATCTGCTTGCATCAAAAGAGTGCTTCAAGCTGAGAATGGCACCAGCAGCTTCCATCTGCAACAGAGACCCAGGAAAGGACAGGCTGTGCCGGTTTGGACAAATGTGGAGGAAAATATCCTCTGATAGAAGGCAGGTTACATCCAGCCCTCCCCCACCAGGTTTGGGAAAAAAGAATTTTCCTGGGAAGAAAGTGAAAGAGATAAAAACTATTTTTTTAACAAACACCCAGGAAAAGGAGAACAATGCTAAATATTAAAAGCTCTCGCTGTGCAGAGAAAGCTGGGATAATTTGAGAGTCCTTCCGTGTTTCGGTGGGGTCTCCTGAAACATCCATAGACAGCGAGGCCCGTGCAAAGAAATAGGGAGCGATTCTTGAGAGAAGTTTCAGAGCTCTTTCTTCTCCAGCCACATGGGCGGGGCACTGCCAAAGAACTGAGCAATCACGGCACAAGCAGGGCCCTCCTGGCACAGGGCAACACAAAATAAGCAGTGCTGAACAGGATTAGGGCACATGTGAGCAGGGAGCAGGGAGACCCCGTGCCCAGGCCATGCCTCTACCCCAGGGTCCCCTCTCCCATGACCTCATGGCAGGGGGGAGGAACCCCAACACTTCCGTAGGTGTAGTCTCTCTCCTCCTCCTTGCAGCTGGCTCATGGGCCCGCATTCAGGGCCCCCACCTCGGGAGAAAATTCTCCCAATGTGGTCTGATGTTGAAAGAGTCAAGAAGAGAAGAAGGGAAAAAAACCCCCAAAGTCCCAGGAAAACAAAGTTCAACTCTCCATCTCCCCCCAGAGAAAAGGAGCTGAAAACTGGCTAAAAAGAAACAAGGTTGCTTCCTCTGCTCTTGCTGCAAGCAGGATGCAGAGGAGTGTGTATGTGTGTCCTTGAACAAACGCTCTGAGAAGGTTGTCCGGTTTTTTTTCCTCTCCCCCCTCTCAGGCTCAGTTGAAAGGCACAGAAATGCACAAAGTTCACTTCTGGGCATAGAGCAGGATAGGGGATACACATGATAAAGTCACCCCAAGACACAGGGACAGAGAATTCAGTGGAAAGACTCCGAGAATTCTGCTCCCAGAGATCATTCATTCCTGCTCACACTGACCCTTGTAGAAAGGGGACATCGTTCCAGGCAGCCTGTACTGAGCATGTGGCTCCTGAGTGGGGTTTGTTGTTTAGGAAACCTGCTCCGGCTTTTCCATTCTTTCCTTCCAAACAGGAAAACTTCTCCTGGGGCTGTGTGCAGGCAGAGCCCTGAGGAGAGCAGGTGGCACATGGTGCGCTGGGCTGGGACAGCCAGCTGCAGAGCTCAAGGGAAGAAGCCCAAAGTGTCACAATGGCTCCTTGCCTTCACATGCAACACCTGGGTCACAATGGTCTCCTTGATTCCATGAGGCCCCACTGTGTCACAATGGCTCCTTGGTTCCATCGGGTTCCGCAGTGTCACCATGGTCTCTTTTGATCCGCATTGTCATCATGGACAATTGGTTCCATGAGGCCCCGCAGTGTCACAATGGTCCCTTGCTTCCATAGGTTTGATGTTGTAACAATGGACTCCTTGCTTCTATGAGCTAGCCTGCTTTTTGCAGAGGTGTCTTTGGTTCCAACAAGGCCCCGCTGTGTCTCAGTGCACCCTGGCTTCCATGTGGATCTGGAGTATCACAAAGGCTCCTTGGTTCCACCAGGTCCTGCTGTGTCACAATGGGTCCTGTGGTCCCCGAGGCCCTCCAAAGTCATCATGGAGGCTTGGTTCCATGAGGTTCCATTATGTGCCAGTGGTCATCTTGGTTCCAGGAGTTTCCTTAGTGTCACAATGCTCTCCATGCTTCCATGATTCCCCACAATGTCACAATGCTCTCCATGCTTCCATTAGGCCCTGCTTTGCCACAATGGTCCCCTTGTTTCCATGAGGCCCCGCTGTGTCACAATGGACCTATGGTTCCATGATGTTGCGTGGTGTCACCGTGCTCGTCTTGAATCCGCAGTGTAACCATGGACCATTGGTTCCATGCGGCCTGGCCGTGTCACAATGGGCTCCGTGATTCCATGATTCCCCACGGTGTCACAATGGAGCCTTGTTTCTAGGAGGTTCTGTACTGTCACAATTGCCTCCTTGATGCCATCAGCCCCTGCAGTGTCACAATGGCTCCTTGGTTCCATGAGGAACACAATAGCTTGGCATACGCATTGAGCAACAGCTGCTGAACACACCTGGCAACATCTGCTTGCATCAAAAGAGGGCTTCAAGCTCACAGTGGCACCAGCAGCTTCCATCTGCAACAGAGACCCAGGAAAGGACAGGCTGTGCCGGTTTGGACAAATTTGGAGGAAAATATCCTCTGATAGAAGGCAGGTTACATCCAGCCCTCCCCCACCAGGTTTGGGAAAAAAGAATTTTCCTGGGAAGAAAGTGAAAGAGATAAAAACTATTTTTTTAACAAACACACAGGAAAAGGATAACAATGCTAAATATTAAAAGCTCTCGCTGTGCAGAGAAAGCTGGGATAATTTGAGAGTCCTTCCGTGTTTCGGTGGGGTCTCCTGAAACATCCATAGACAGCGAGGCCCGTGCAAAGAAATAGGGAGCGATTCTTGAGAGAAGTTTCAGAGCTCTTTCTTCTCCAGCCACACGGGCGGGGCACTGCCAAAGAACTGAGCAATCACGGCACAAGCAGGGCCCTCCTGGCACAGGGCAACACAAAATAAGCAGTGCTGAACAGGATTAGGGCACATGTGAGCAGGGAGCAGGGAGGCCCCGTGCCCAGGCCATGCCTCTACCCCAGGGTCCCCTCTCCCATGACCTCATGGCAGGGGGGAGGAACCCCAACACTTCCGTAGGTGTAGTCTCTCTCCTCCTCCTTGCAGCTGGCTCATGGGCCCGCATTCAGGGCCCCCACCTCGGGAGAAAATTCTCCCAATGTGGTCTGATGTTGAAAGAGTCAAGAAGAGAAGAAGGGAAAAAAACCCCCAAAGTCCCAGGAAAACAAAGTTCAACTCTCCATCTCCCCCCAGAGAAAAGGAGCTGAAAACTGGCTAAAAAGAAACAAGGTTGCTTCCTCTGCTCTTGCTGCAAGCAGGATGCAGAGGAGTGTGTATGTGTGTCCTTGAACAAACGCTCTGAGAAGGTTGTCCGGTTTTTTTTCCTCTCCCCCCTCTCAGGCTCAGTTGAAAGGCACAGAAATGCACAAAGTTCACTTCTGGGCATAGAGCAGGATAGGGGATACACATGATCAAGTCACCCCAAGACACAGGGAGAGAGAATTCAGTGGAAAGACTCCGAGAATTCTGCTCCCAGAGATCATTCATTCCTGCTCACCCTGACCCTTGTAGAAAGGGGACATCGTTCCAGGCAGCCTGTACTGAGCATGTGGCTCCTGAGTGGGGTTTGTTGTTTAGGAAACCTGCTCCGGCTTTTCCATTCTTTCCTTCCAAACAGGAAAACTTCTCCTGGGGCTGTGTGCAGGCAGAGCCCTGAGGAGAGCAGGTGGCACATGATGCGCTGGGCTGGGACAGCCAGCTGCAGAGCTCAAGGGAAGAAGCCCAAAGTGTCACAATGGCTCCTTGCCTTCACATGCAACACCTGGGTCACAATGGTCTCCTTGATTCCATGAGGCCCCACTGTGTCACAATGGCTCCTTGGTTCCATCAGGTTCCGCAGTGTCACCATGGTCTCCTTTGATCCGCATTGTCATCATGGACAATTGGTTCCAGGAGGCCCCGCAGTGTCACAATGGTCCCTTGCTTCCACAGCTTTTATGTTGTAACAATGGACTCCTTGCTTCTATGAGCTAGCCTGCTTTTTGCAGAGGTGTCTTTGGTTCCCACAAGGCGCCGCTGTGTCTCAGTGCACCCTGGCTTCCATGTGGATCTGGAGTATCACAAAGGCTCCTTGGTTCCACCAGGTCCTGCTGTGTCACAATGGGTCCTGTGGTCCCTGAGGCCCTCCAAAGTCATCATGGAGGCTTGGTTCCATGAGGTTCCATTATGTGCCAGTGGTCATCTTGGTTCCAGGAGTTTCCTTAGTGTCACAATGCTCTCCATGCTTCCATGATTCCCCACAATGTCCCAATGCTCTCCAGGCTTCCATTAGGCCCTGCTTTGCCACAATGGTCCCCTTGTTTCCATGAGGCCCCGCTGTGTCACAATGGACGTACGGTTCCATGATGTTGCGTGGTGTCACCGTGCTCTTCTTGAATCCGCCGTGTAACCATGGACCATTGGTTCCGTGCGGCCTGGCCGTGTCACAATGGGCTCCTTGATTCCATGATTCCCCACGGTGTCACAATGGAGCCTTGTTTCTAGGAGGTTCTGTACTGTCACAATGGTCTCCTTGATGCCATCAGCCCCTGCAGTGTCACAATGGCTCCTTGGTTCCATGAGGAACACAATAGCTTGGCATAAGCATTGAGCAACAGCTGCTGAACACACCTGGCAACATCTGCTTGCATCAAAAAAGGGGGGGTCAAGCTGAGAATGGCACCAGCAGCTTCCATCTGCAACAGACACCCAGGGAAAGGACAGGCTGTGCCGGTTTGGACAAATTTGGAGGAAAATATCCTCTGATAGAAGGCAGGTTACACCCAGCCCTCCCCCACCAGGTTTGGGAAAAAAGAATTTTCCTGGGAAGAAAGTGAAAGAGATAAAACCTATTTTTTTAACAAACACACAGGAGAAGGATAACAATGCTAAATATTAAAACCTCTCGCTGTGGAGAGAAAGCTGGCATAATTTGAGAGTCCTTCCGTGTTTCGGTGGGGTCTCCTGAAACATCCATAGACAGCGAGGCCCGTGCAAAGAAACAGGGAGCGATTCTTGAGAGAAGTTTCAGAGCTCTTTCTTCTCCAGCCACACGGGCGGGGCACTGCCAAAGAACTGAGCAATCAAGGGACAACCAGGGCCCTCCTGGCACAGGGCAACACAAAATAAGCAGTGCTGAACAGGATTAGGGCACATGTGAGCAGGGAGCAGGGAGACCCCGTGCCCAGGCCATGCCTCTACCCCAGGGTCCCCTCTCCCATGACCTCATGGCAGGGGGGAGGAACCCCAACACTTCCGTAGGTGTAGTCTCTCTCCTCCTCCTTGCAGCTGGCTCATGGGCCCACATTCAGGGCCCCCACCTTGGGAGAAAATTCTCCCAATGTGGTCTGATGTTGAAAGAGTCAAGAAGAGAAGAAGGGAAAAAAACCCCCAAAGTCCCAGGAAAACAAAGTTCAACTCTCCATCTCCCCCCAGAGAAAAGGAGCTGAAAACTGGCTAAAAAGAAACAAGGTTGCTTCCTCTGCTCTTGCTGCAAGCAGGATGCAGAGGAGTGTGTATGTGTGTCCTTGAACAAACGCTCTGAGAAGGTTGTCCGGTTTTTTTTCCTCTCCCCCCTCTCAGGCTCAGTTGAAAGGCACAGAAATGCACAAAGTTCACTTCTGGGCATAGAGCAGCAATAGGGGATACACATGATAAAGTCACCCCAAGACACAGGGACAGAGAATTCAGTGGAAAGACTCCGAGAATTCTGCTCCCAGAGATCATTCATTCCTGCTCACACTGACCCTTGTAGAAAGGGGACATCGTTCCAGGCAGCCTGTACTGAGCATGTGGCTCCTGAGTGGGGTTTGTTGTTTAGGAAACCTGCTCCGGCTTTTCCATTCTTTCCTTCCAAACAGGAAAACTTCTCCTGCGGCTGTGTGCAGGCAGAGCCCTGAGGAGAGCAGGTGGCACATGGTGCGCTGGGCTGGGACAGCCAGCTGCAGAGCTCAAGGGAAGAAGCCCAAAGTGTCACAATGGCTCCTTGCCTTCACATGCAACACCTGGGTCACAATGGTCTCCTTGATTCCATGAGGCCCCACTGTGTCACAATGGCTCCTTGGTTCCATCGGGTTCCGCAGTGTCACCATGGTCTCTTTTGATCCGCATTGTCATCATGGACAATTGGTTCCATGAGGCCCCGCAGTGTCACAATGGTCCCTTGCTTCCATAGGTTTGATGTTGTAACAATGGACTCCTTGCTTCTATGAGCTAGCCTGCTTTTTGCAGAGGTGTCTTTGGTTCCAACAAGGCCCCGCTGTGTCTCAGTGCACCCTGGCATCCATGTGGATCTGGAGCATCACAAAGGCTCCTTGGTTCCACCAGGTCCTGCTGTGTCACAATGGGTCCTGTGGTCCCCGAGGCCCTCCAAAGTCATCATGGAGGCTTGGTTCCATGAGGTTCCATTATGTGCCAGTGGTCATCTTGGTTCCAGGAGTTTCCTTAGTGTCACAATGCTCTCCATGCTTCCATGATTCCCCACAATGTCACAATGCTCTCCATGCTTCCATTAGGCCCTGCTTTGCCACAATGGTCCCCTTGTTTCCATGAGGCCCCGCTGTGTCACAATGGACCTATGGTTCCATGATGTTGCGTGGTGTCACCGTGCTCGTCTTGAATCCGCAGTGTAACCATGGACCATTGGTTCCATGCGGCCTGGCCGTGTCACAATGGGCTCCGTGATTCCATGATTCCCCACGGTGTCACAATGGAGCCTTGTTTCTAGGAGGTTCTGTACTGTCACAATTGCCTCCTTGATGCCATCAGCCCCTGCAGTGTCACAATGGCTCCTTGGTTCCATGAGGAACACAATAGCTTGGCATAAGCATTGAGCAACAGCTGCTGAACACACCTGGCAACATCTGCTTGCATCAAAAGAGTGCTTCAAGCTGAGAATGGCACCAGCAGCTTCCATCTGCAACAGAGACCCAGGAAAGGACAGGCTGTGCCGGTTTGGACAAATGTGGAGGAAAATATCCTCTGATAGAAGGCAGGTTACATCCAGCCCTCCCCCACCAGGTTTGGGAAAAAAGAATTTTCCTGGGAAGAAAGTGAAAGAGATAAAAACTATTTTTTTAACAAACACCCAGGAAAAGGAGAACAATGCTAAATATTAAAAGCTCTCGCTGTGCAGAGAAAGCTGGGATAATTTGAGAGTCCTTCCGTGTTTCGGTGGGGTCTCCTGAAACATCCATAGACAGCGAGGCCCGTGCAAAGAAATAGGGAGCGATTCTTGAGAGAAGTTTCAGAGCTCTTTCTTCTCCAGCCACATGGGCGGGGCACTGCCAAAGAACTGAGCAATCACGGCACAAGCAGGGCCCTCCTGGCACAGGGCAACACAAAATAAGCAGTGCTGAACAGGATTAGGGCACATGTGAGCAGGGAGCAGGGAGACCCCGTGCCCAGGCCATGCCTCTACCCCAGGGTCCCCTCTCCCATGACCTCATGGCAGGGGGGAGGAACCCCAACACTTCCGTAGGTGTAGTCTCTCTCCTCCTCCTTGCAGCTGGCTCATGGGCCCGCATTCAGGGCCCCCACCTCGGGAGAAAATTCTCCCAATGTGGTCTGATGTTGAAAGAGTCAAGAAGAGAAGAAGGGAAAAAAACCCCCAAAGTCCCAGGAAAACAAAGTTCAACTCTCCATCTCCCCCCAGAGAAAAGGAGCTGAAAACTGGCTAAAAAGAAACAAGGTTGCTTCCTCTGCTCTTGCTGCAAGCAGGATGCAGAGGAGTGTGTATGTGTGTCCTTGAACAAACGCTCTGAGAAGGTTGTCCGGTTTTTTTCCTCTCCCCCCTCTCAGGCTCAGTTGAAAGGCACAGAAATGCACAAAGTTCACTTCTGGGCATAGAGCAGGATAGGGGATACACATGATAAAGTCACCCCAAGACACAGGGACAGAGAATTCAGTGGAAAGACTCCGAGAATTCTGCTCCCAGAGATCATTCATTCCTGCTCACACTGACCCTTGTAGAAAGGGGACATCGTTCCAGGCAGCCTGTACTGAGCATGTGGCTCCTGAGTGGGGTTTGTTGTTTAGGAAACCTGCTCCGGCTTTTCCATTCTTTCCTTCCAAACAGGAAAACTTCTCCTGGGGCTGTGTGCAGGCAGAGCCCTGAGGAGAGCAGGTGGCACATGGTGCGCTGGGCTGGGACAGCCAGCTGCAGAGCTCAAGGGAAGAAGCCCAAAGTGTCACAATGGCTCCTTGCCTTCACATGCAACACCTGGGTCACAATGGTCTCCTTGATTCCATGAGGCCCCACTGTGTCACAATGGCTCCTTGGTTCCATCGGGTTCCGCAGTGTCACCATGGTCTCTTTTGATCCGCATTGTCATCATGGACAATTGGTTCCATGAGGCCCCGCAGTGTCACAATGGTCCCTTGCTTCCATAGGTTTGATGTTGTAACAATGGACTCCTTGCTTCTATGAGCTAGCCTGCTTTTTGCAGAGGTGTCTTTGGTTCCAACAAGGCCCCGCTGTGTCTCAGTGCACCCTGGCTTCCATGTGGATCTGGAGTATCACAAAGGCTCCTTGGTTCCACCAGGTCCTGCTGTGTCACAATGGGTCCTGTGGTCCCCGAGGCCCTCCAAAGTCATCATGGAGGCTTGGTTCCATGAGGTTCCATTATGTGCCAGTGGTCATCTTGGTTCCAGGAGTTTCCTTAGTGTCACAATGCTCTCCATGCTTCCATGATTCCCCACAATGTCACAATGCTCTCCATGCTTCCATTAGGCCCTGCTTTGCCACAATGGTCCCCTTGTTTCCATGAGGCCCCGCTGTGTCACAATGGACCTATGGTTCCATGATGTTGCGTGGTGTCACCGTGCTCGTCTTGAATCCGCAGTGTAACCATGGACCATTGGTTCCATGCGGCCTGGCCGTGTCACAATGGGCTCCGTGATTCCATGATTCCCCACGGTGTCACAATGGAGCCTTGTTTCTAGGAGGTTCTGTACTGTCACAATTGCCTCCTTGATGCCATCAGCCCCTGCAGTGTCACAATGGCTCCTTGGTTCCATGAGGAACACAATAGCTTGGCATACGCATTGAGCAACAGCTGCTGAACACACCTGGCAACATCTGCTTGCATCAAAAGAGGGCTTCAAGCTCACAGTGGCACCAGCAGCTTCCATCTGCAACAGAGACCCAGGAAAGGACAGGCTGTGCCGGTTTGGACAAATTTGGAGGAAAATATCCTCTGATAGAAGGCAGGTTACATCCAGCCCTCCCCCACCAGGTTTGGGAAAAAAGAATTTTCCTGGGAAGAAAGTGAAAGAGATAAAAACTATTTTTTTAACAAACACACAGGAAAAGGATAACAATGCTAAATATTAAAAGCTCTCGCTGTGCAGAGAAAGCTGGGATAATTTGAGAGTCCTTCCGTGTTTCGGTGGGGTCTCCTGAAACATCCATAGACAGCGAGGCCCGTGCAAAGAAATAGGGAGCGATTCTTGAGAGAAGTTTCAGAGCTCTTTCTTCTCCAGCCACACGGGCGGGGCACTGCCAAAGAACTGAGCAATCACGGCACAAGCAGGGCCCTCCTGGCACAGGGCAACACAAAATAAGCAGTGCTGAACAGGATTAGGGCACATGTGAGCAGGGAGCAGGGAGGCCCCGTGCCCAGGCCATGCCTCTACCCCAGGGTCCCCTCTCCCATGACCTCATGGCAGGGGGGAGGAACCCCAACACTTCCGTAGGTGTAGTCTCTCTCCTCCTCCTTGCAGCTGGCTCATGGGCCCGCATTCAGGGCCCCCACCTCGGGAGAAAATTCTCCCAATGTGGTCTGATGTTGAAAGAGTCAAGAAGAGAAGAAGGGAAAAAAACCCCCAAAGTCCCAGGAAAACAAAGTTCAACTCTCCATCTCCCCCCAGAGAAAAGGAGCTGAAAACTGGCTAAAAAGAAACAAGGTTGCTTCCTCTGCTCTTGCTGCAAGCAGGATGCAGAGGAGTGTGTATGTGTGTCCTTGAACAAACGCTCTGAGAAGGTTGTCCGGTTTTTTTTCCTCTCCCCCCTCTCAGGCTCAGTTGAAAGGCACAGAAATGCACAAAGTTCACTTCTGGGCATAGAGCAGGATAGGGGATACACATGATCAAGTCACCCCAAGACACAGGGAGAGAGAATTCAGTGGAAAGACTCCGAGAATTCTGCTCCCAGAGATCATTCATTCCTGCTCACCCTGACCCTTGTAGAAAGGGGACATCGTTCCAGGCAGCCTGTACTGAGCATGTGGCTCCTGAGTGGGGTTTGTTGTTTAGGAAACCTGCTCCGGCTTTTCCATTCTTTCCTTCCAAACAGGAAAACTTCTCCTGGGGCTGTGTGCAGGCAGAGCCCTGAGGAGAGCAGGTGGCACATGATGCGCTGGGCTGGGACAGCCAGCTGCAGAGCTCAAGGGAAGAAGCCCAAAGTGTCACAATGGCTCCTTGCCTTCACATGCAACACCTGGGTCACAATGGTCTCCTTGATTCCATGAGGCCCCACTGTGTCACAATGGCTCCTTGGTTCCATCAGGTTCCGCAGTGTCACCATGGTCTCCTTTGATCCGCATTGTCATCATGGACAATTGGTTCCAGGAGGCCCCGCAGTGTCACAATGGTCCCTTGCTTCCACAGCTTTTATGTTGTAACAATGGACTCCTTGCTTCTATGAGCTAGCCTGCTTTTTGCAGAGGTGTCTTTGGTTCCCACAAGGCGCCGCTGTGTCTCAGTGCACCCTGGCTTCCATGTGGATCTGGAGTATCACAAAGGCTCCTTGGTTCCACCAGGTCCTGCTGTGTCACAATGGGTCCTGTGGTCCCTGAGGCCCTCCAAAGTCATCATGGAGGCTTGGTTCCATGAGGTTCCATTATGTGCCAGTGGTCATCTTGGTTCCAGGAGTTTCCTTAGTGTCACAATGCTCTCCATGCTTCCATGATTCCCCACAATGTCCCAATGCTCTCCAGGCTTCCATTAGGCCCTGCTTTGCCACAATGGTCCCCTTGTTTCCATGAGGCCCCGCTGTGTCACAATGGACGTACGGTTCCATGATGTTGCGTGGTGTCACCGTGCTCTTCTTGAATCCGCCGTGTAACCATGGACCATTGGTTCCGTGCGGCCTGGCCGTGTCACAATGGGCTCCTTGATTCCATGATTCCCCACGGTGTCACAATGGAGCCTTGTTTCTAGGAGGTTCTGTACTGTCACAATGGTCTCCTTGATGCCATCAGCCCCTGCAGTGTCACAATGGCTCCTTGGTTCCATGAGGAACACAATAGCTTGGCATAAGCATTGAGCAACAGCTGCTGAACACACCTGGCAACATCTGCTTGCATCAAAAAAGGGGGGGTCAAGCTGAGAATGGCACCAGCAGCTTCCATCTGCAACAGACACCCAGGGAAAGGACAGGCTGTGCCGGTTTGGACAAATTTGGAGGAAAATATCCTCTGATAGAAGGCAGGTTACACCCAGCCCTCCCCCACCAGGTTTGGGAAAAAAGAATTTTCCTGGGAAGAAAGTGAAAGAGATAAAACCTATTTTTTTAACAAACACACAGGAGAAGGATAACAATGCTAAATATTAAAACCTCTCGCTGTGGAGAGAAAGCTGGCATAATTTGAGAGTCCTTCCGTGTTTCGGTGGGGTCTCCTGAAACATCCATAGACAGCGAGGCCCGTGCAAAGAAACAGGGAGCGATTCTTGAGAGAAGTTTCAGAGCTCTTTCTTCTCCAGCCACACGGGCGGGGCACTGCCAAAGAACTGAGCAATCAAGGGACAACCAGGGCCCTCCTGGCACAGGGCAACACAAAATAAGCAGTGCTGAACAGGATTAGGGCACATGTGAGCAGGGAGCAGGGAGACCCCGTGCCCAGGCCATGCCTCTACCCCAGGGTCCCCTCTCCCATGACCTCATGGCAGGGGGGAGGAACCCCAACACTTCCGTAGGTGTAGTCTCTCTCCTCCTCCTTGCAGCTGGCTCATGGGCCCACATTCAGGGCCCCCACCTTGGGAGAAAATTCTCCCAATGTGGTCTGATGTTGAAAGAGTCAAGAAGAGAAGAAGGGAAAAAAACCCCCAAAGTCCCAGGAAAACAAAGTTCAACTCTCCATCTCCCCCCAGAGAAAAGGAGCTGAAAACTGGCTCAAAAGAAACAAGGTTGCTTCCTTCGCTCTTGCTGCAAGCAGGATGCCGAGGAGTGTGTATGTGTGTCCTTGAACAAACGCTCTGAGAAGTTTGTCCGGTTTGTTTTCCTCTCCCCCCTCTCAGGCTCAGTTGAAAGGCACAGAAATGCACAAAGTTCACTTCTGGGCATAGAGCAGCGATAGGGGATACACATGATAAAGTCACCCCAAGACACAGGGAGAGAGAATTCAGTGGAAAGACTCCGAGAATTCTGCTCCCAGAGATCATTCATTCCTGCTCACCCTGACCCTTGTAGAAAGGGGACATCGTTCCAGGCAGCCTGTACTGAGCATGTGGCTCCTGAGTGGGGTTTGTTGTTTAGGAAACCTGCTCAGGCTTTTCCATTCTTTCCTTCCAAACAGGAAAACTTCTCCTGGGGCTGTGTGCAGGCAGAGCCCTGAGGAGAGCAGGTGGCACATGATGCGCTGGGCTGGGACAGCCAGCTGCAGAGCTCAAGGGAAGAAGCCCAAAGTGTCACAATGGCTCCTTGCCTTCACATGCAACACCTGGGTCACAATGGTCTCCTTGATTCCATGAGGCCCCACTGTGTCACAATGGCTCCTTGGTTCCATCAGGTTCCGCAGTGTCACCATGGTCTCCTTTGATCCGCATTGTCATCATGGACAATTGGTTCCAGGAGGCCCCGCAGTGTCACAATGGTCCCTTGCTTCCATAGCTTTTATGTTGTAACAATGGACTCCTTGCTTCTATGAGCTAGCCTGCTTTTTGCAGAGGTGTCTTTGGTTCCCACAAGGCCCCGCTGTGTCTCAGTGCACCCTGGCTTCCATGTGGATCTGGAGTATCACAAAGGCTCCTTGGTTCCACCAGGTCCTGCTGTGTCACAATGGGTCCTGTGGTCCCTGAGGCCCTCCAAAGTCATCATGGAGGCTTGGTTCCATGAGGTTCCATGATGTGCCAGTGGTTCATCTTGGTTCCAGGAGTTTCCTTAGTGTCACAATGCTCTCCATGCTTCCATGATTCCCCACAATGTCCCAATGCTCTCCAGGCTTCCATTAGGCCCTGCTTTGCCACAATGGTCCCCTTGTTTCCATGAGGCCCCGCTGTGTCACAATGGACGTACGGTTCCATGATGTTGCGTGGTGTCACCGTGCTCTTCTTGAATCCGCCGTGTAACAATGGACCATTGGTTCCGTGCGGCCTGGCCGTGTCACAATGGGCTCCTTGATTCCATGATTCCCCACGGTGTCACAATGGAGCCTTGTTTCTAGGAGGTTCTGTACTGTCACAATGGTCTCCTTGATGCCATCAGCCCCTGCAGTGTCACAATGGCTCCTTGGTTCCATGAGGAACACAATAGCTTTGCATAAGCATTGAGCAACAGCTGCTGAACACACCTGGCAACATCTGCTTGCATCAAAAAAGGGGGGGTCAAGCTGAGAATGGCACCAGCAGCTTCCATCTGCAACAGACACCCAGGGAAAGGACAGGCTGTGCCGGTTTGGACAAATGTGGAGGAAAATATCCTCTGATAGAAGGCAGGTTACACCCAGCCCTCCCCCACCAGGTTTGGGAAAAAAGAATTTTCCTGGGAAGAAAGTGAAAGAGATAAAACCTATTTTTTTAACAAACACACAGGAGAAGGATAACAATGCTAAATATTAAAACCTCTCGCTGTGGAGAGAAACCTGGGATAATTTGAGAGTCCTTCCGTGTTTCGGTGGGGTCTCCTGAAACATCCATAGACAGCGAGGCCCGTGCAAAGAAACAGGGAGCGATTCTTGAGAGAAGTTTCAGAGCTCTTTCTTCTCCAGCCACATGGGCGGGGCACTGCCAAAGAACTGAGCAATCAAGGGACAACCAGGGCCCTCCTGGCACAGGGCAACACAAAATAAGCAGTGCTGAACAGGATTAGGGCACATGTGAGCAGGGAGCAGGGAGACCCCGTGCCCAGGCCATGCCTCTACCCCAGGGTCCCCTCTCCCATGACCTCATGGCAGGGGGGAGGAACCCCAACACTTCCGGAGGTGTAGTCTCTCTCCTCCTCCTTGCAGCTGGCTCATGGGCCCACATTCAGGGCCCCCACCTCGGGAGAAAATTCTCCCAATGTGGTCTGATGTTGAAAGAGTCAAGAAGAGAAGAAGGGAAAAAAACCCCCAAAGTCCCAGGAAAACAAAGTTCAACTCTCCATCTCCCCCCAGAGAAAAGGAGCTGAAAACTGGCTAAAAAGAAACAAGGTTGCTTCCTCTGCTCTTGCTGCAAGCAGGATGCAGAGGAGTGTGTATGTGTGTCCTTGAACAAACGCTCTGAGAAGGTTGTCCGGTTTTTTTTCCTCTCCCCCCTCTCAGGCTCAGTTGAAAGGCACAGAAATGCACAAAGTTCACTTCTGGGCATAGAGCAGCAATAGGGGATACACATGATAAAGTCACCCCAAGACACAGGGACAGAGAATTCAGTGGAAAGACTCCGAGAATTCTGCTCCCAGAGATCATTCATTCCTGCTCACACTGACCCTTGTAGAAAGGGGATATCGTTCCCGGCAGCCTGTACTGAGCATGTGGCTCCTGAGTGGGGTTTGTTGTTTAGGAAACCTGCTCCGGCTTTTCCATTCTTTCCTTCCAAACAGGAAAACTTCTCCTGCGGCTGTGTGCAGGCAGAGCCCTGAGGAGAGCAGGTGGCACATGGTGCGCTGGGCTGGGACAGCCAGCTGCAGAGCTCAAGGGAAGAAGCCCAAAGTGTCACAATGGCTCCTTGCCTTCACATGCAACACCTGGGTCACAATGGTCTCCTTGATTCCATGAGGCCCCACTGTGTCACAATGGCTCCTTGGTTCCATCAGGTTCCGCAGTGTCACCATGGTCTCTTTTGATCCGCATTGTCATCATGGACAATTGGTTCCATGAGGCCCCGCAGTGTCACAATGGTCCCTTGCTTCCATAGGTTTGATGTTGTAACAATGGACTCCTTGCTTCTATGAGCTAGCCTGCTTTTTGCAGAGGTGTCTTTGGTTCCAACAAGGCCCCGCTGTGTCTCAGTGCACCCTGGCATCCATGTGGATCTGGAGCATCACAAAGGCTCCTTGGTTCCACCAGGTCCTGCTGTGTCACAATGGGTCCTGTGGTCCCCGAGGCCCTCCAAAGTCATCATGGAGGCTTGGTTCCATGAGGTTCCATTATGTGCCAGTGGTCATCTTGGTTCCAGGAGTTTCCTTAGTGTCACAATGCTCTCCATGCTTCCATGATTCCCCACAATGTCCCAATGCTCTCCAGGCTTCCATTAGGCCCTGCTTTGCCACAATGGTCCCCTTGTTTCCATGAGGCCCCGCTGTGTCACAATGGACCTATGGTTCCATGATGTTGCGTGGTGTCACCGTGCTCTTCTTGAATCCGCAGTGTAACCATGGACCATTGGTTCCATGCGGCCTGGCCGTGTCACAATGGGCTCCGTGATTCCATGATTCCCCACGGTGTCACAATGGAGCCTTGTTTCTAGGAGGTTCTGTACTGTCACAATTGCCTCCTTGATGCCATCAGCCCCTGCAGTGTCACAATGGCTCCTTGGTTCCATGAGGAACACAATAGCTTGGCATAAGCATTGAGCAACAGCTGCTGAACACACCTGGCAACATCTGCTTGCATCAAAAGAGGGCTTCAAGCTGACAATGGCACCAGCAGCTTCCATCTGCAACAGACACCCAGGGAAAGGACAGGCTGTGCCGGTTTGGACAAATGTGGAGGAAAATATCCTCTGATAGAAGGCAGGTTACACCCAGCCCTCCCCCACCAGGTTTGGGAAAAAAGAATTTTCCTGGGAAGAAAGTGAAAGAGATAAAAACCATTTTTTTAACAAACACCCAGGAAAAGGAGAACAATGCTAAATATTAAAAGCTCTCGCTGTGCAGAGAAAGCTGGGATAATTTGAGAGTCCTTCCGTGTTTCGGTGGGGTCTCCTGAAACATCCATAGACAGCGAGGCCCGTGCAAAGAAATAGGGAGCGATTCTTGAGAGAAGTTTCAGAGCTCTTTCTTCTCCAGCCACATGGGCGGGGCACTGCCAAAGAACTGAGCAGTCACGGCACAACCAGGGCCCTCCTGGCACAGGGCAACACAAAATAAGCAGTGCTGAACAGGATTAGGGCACATGTGAGCAGGGAGCAGGGAGGCCCCGTGCCCAGGCCATGCCTCTACCCCAGGGTCCCCTCTCCCATGACCTCATGGCAGGGGGGAGGAACCCCAACACTTCCGTAGGTGTAGTCTCTCTCCTCCTCCTTGCAGCTGGCTCATGGGCCCACATTCAGGGCCCCCACCTCGGGAGAAAATTCTCCCAATGTGGTCTGATGTTGAAAGAGTCAAGAAGAGAAGAAGGGAAAAAAACCCCCAAAGTCCCAGGAAAACAAAGTTCAACTCTCCATCTTCCCCCAGAGAAAAGGAGCTGAAAACTGGCTAAAAAGAAACAAGGTTGCTTCCTCTGCTCTTGCTGCAAGCAGGATGCAGAGGAGTGTGTATGTGTGTCCTTGAACAAACGCTCTGAGAAGTTTGTCCGGTTTTTTTTCCTCTCCCCCCTCTCAGGCTCAGTTGAAAGGCACAGAAATGCACAAAGTTCACTTCTGGGCATAGAGCAGCAATAGGGGATACACATGATAAAGTCACCCCAAGACACAGGGACAGAGAATTCAGTGGAAAGACTCCGAGAATTCTGCTCCCAGAGATCATTCATTCCTGCTCACCCTGACCCTTGTAGAAAGGGGACCTCGTTCCAGGCAGCCTGTACTGAGCATGTGGCTCCTGAGTGGGGTTTGTTGTTTGGGAAACCTGCTCCGGCTTTTCCATTCTTTCCTTCCAAACAGGAAAACTTCTCCTGGGGCTGTGTGCAGGCAGAGCCCTGAGGAGAGCAGGTGGCACATGGTGCGCTGGGCTGGGACAGCCAGCTGCAGAGCTCAAGGGAAGAAGCCCAAAGTGTCACAATGGCTCCTTGCCTTCACATGCAACACCTGGGTCACAATGGTCTCCTTGATTCCATGAGGCCCCACTGTGTCACAATGGCTCCTTGGTTCCATCGGGTTCCGCAGTGTCACCATGGTCTCTTTTGATCCGCACTGTCATCATGGACAATTGGTTCCATGAGGCCCCGCAGTGTCACAATGGTCCCTTGCTTCCATAGGTTTGATATTGTAACAATGGACTCCTTGCTTCTATGAGCTAGCCTGCTTTTTGCAGAGGTGTCTTTGGTTCCAACAAGGCCCCGCTGTGTCTCAGTGCACCCTGGCTTCCATGTGGATCTGGAGTATCACAAAGGCTCCTTGGTTCCACCAGGTCCTGCTGTGTCACAATGGGTCCTGTGGTCCCTGAGGCCCTCCAAAGTCATCATGGAGGCTTGCTTCCATGAGGTTCCATTATGTGCCAGTGGTCATCTTGGTTCCAGGAGTTTCCTTAGTGTCACAATGCTCTCCATGCTTCCATGATTCCCCACAATGTCCCAATGCTCTCCAGGCTTCCATTAGGCCCTGCTTTGCCACAATGGTCCCCTTGTTTCCATGAGGCCCCGCTGTGTCACAATGGACCTATGGTTCCGTGATGTTGCGTGGTGTCACCGTGCTCTTCTTGAATCCGCAGTGTAACCATGGACCATTGGTTCCATGCGGCCTGGCCGTGTCACAGTGGGCTCTGTGATTCCATGATTCCCCACGGTGTCACAATGGAGCCTTGTTTCTAGGAGGTTCTGTACTGTCACAATTGCCTCCTTGATGCCATCAGCCCCTGCAGTGTCACAATGGCTCCTTGGTTCCATGAGGAACACAATAGCTTGGCATAAGCATTGAGCAACAGCTGCTGAACACACCTGGCAACATCTGCTTGCATCAAAAGAGGGCTTCAAGCTGACAATGGCACCAGCAGCTTCCATCTGCAACAGAGACCCCGGGAAAGGACAGGCTGTGCCGGTTTGGACAAATGTGGAGGAAAATATCCTCTGATAGAAGGCAGGTTACACCCAGCCCTCCCCCACCAGGTTTGGGAAAAAAGAATTTTCCTGGGAAGAAAGTGAAAGAGATAAAACCTATTTTTTTAACAAACACACAGGAGAAGGATAACAATGCTAAATATTAAAACCTCTCGCTGTGGAGAGAAACCTGGGATAATTTGAGAGTCCTTCCGTGTTTCGGTGGGGTCTCCTGAAACATCCATAGACAGCGAGGCCCGTGCAAAGAAACAGGGAGCGATTCTTGAGAGAAGTTTCAGAGCTCTTTCTTCTCCAGCCACACGGGCGGGGCACTGCCAAAGAACTGAGCAATCAAGGGACAACCAGGGCCCTCCTGGCACAGGGCAACACAAAATAAGCAGTGCTGAACAGGATTAGGGCACATGTGAGCAGGGAGCAGGGAGACCCCGTGCCCAGGCCATGCCTCTACCCCAGGGTCCCCTCTCCCATGACCTCATGGCAGGGGGGAGGAACCCCAACACTTCCGTAGGTGTAGTCTCTCTCCTCCTCCTCGGAGCTGGCTCATGGGCCCGCATTCAGGGCCCCCACCTCGGTAGAAAATTCTCCCAATGTGGTCTGATGTGGAAACAGTCAAGAAGAGAAGAAGGGAAAAAAACCCCCGAAGTCCCAGGAAAACAAAGTTCAACTCTCCATCTCCCTCCAGAGAAAAGGAGCTGAAAACTGGCTCAAAAGAAACAAGGTTGCTTCCTTCGCTCTTGCTGCAAGCAGGATGCAGAGGAGTGTGTATGTGTGTCCTTGAACAAACGCTCTGAGAAGTTTGTCCGGTTTGTTTTCCTCTCCCCCCTCTCAGGCTCAGTTGAAAGGCACAGAAATGCACAAAGTTCACTTCTGGGCATAGAGCAGCGATAGGGGATACACATGATAAAGTCACCCCAAGACACAGGGAGAGAGAATTCAGTGGAAAGACTCCGAGAATTCTGCTCCCAGAGATCATTCATTCCTGCTCACCCTGACCCTTGTAGAAAGGGGACATCGTTCCAGGCAGCCTGTACTGAGCATGTGGCTCCTGAGTGGGGTTTGTTGTTTAGGAAACCTGCTCCGGCTTTTCCATTCTTTCCTTCCAAACAGGAAAACTTCTCCTGGGGCTGTGTGCAGGCAGAGCCCTGAGGAGAGCCGGTGGCACATGGTGCGCTGGGCTGGGACAGCCAGCTGCAGAGCTCAAGGGAAGAAGCCCAAAGTGTCACAATGGCTCCTTGCCTTCCCATGCAACACCTGGGTCACAATGGTCTCCTTGATTCCATGAGGCCCCACTGTGTCACAATGGCTCCTTGGTTCCATCAGGTTCCGCAGTGTCACCATGGTCTCCTTTGATCCGCATTGTCATCATGGACAATTGGTTCCAGGAGGCCCCGCAGTGTCACAATGGTCCCTTGCTTCCACAGCTTTTATGTTGTAACAATGGACTCCTTGCTTCTATGAGCTAGCCTGCTTTTTGCAGAGGTGTCTTTGGTTCCCACAAGGCGCCGCTGTGTCTCAGTGCACCCTGGCTTCCATGTGGATCTGGAGTATCACAAAGGCTCCTTGGTTCCACCAGGTCCTGCTGTGTCACAATGGGTCCTGTGGTCCCCGAGGCCCTCCAAAGTCATCATGGAGGCTTGGTTCCATGAGGTTCCATTATGTGCCAGTGGTCATCTTGGTTCCAGGAGTTTCCTTAGTGTCACAATGCTCTCCATGCTTCCATGATTCCCCACAATGTCCCAATGCTCTCCAGGCTTCCATTAGGCCCTGCTTTGCCACAATGGTCCCCTTGTTTCCATGAGGCCCCGCTGTGTCACAATGGACGTACGGTTCCATGATGTTGCGTGGTGTCACCGTGCTCTTCTTGAATCCGCCGTGTAACCATGGACCATTGGTTCCGTGCGGCCTGGCCGTGTCACAATGGGCTCCTTGATTCCATGATTCCCCACGGTGTCACAATGGAGCCTTGTTTCTAGGAGGTTCTGTACTGTCACAATGGTCTCCTTGATGCCATCAGCCCCTGCAGTGTCACAATGGCTCCTTGGTTCCATGAGGAACACAATAGCTTTGCATAAGCATTGAGCAACAGCTGCTGAACACACCTGGCAACATCTGCTTGCATCAAAAAAGGGGGGGTCAAGCTGAGAATGGCACCAGCAGCTTCCATCTGCAACAGACACCCAGGGAAAGGACAGGCTGTGCCGGTTTGGACAAATTTGGAGGAAAATATCCTCTGATAGAAGGCAGGTTACACCCAGCCCTCCCCCACCAGGTTTGGGAAAAAAGAATTTTCCTGGGAAGAAAGTGAAAGAGATAAAACCTATTTTTTTAACAAACACACAGGAGAAGGATAACAATGCTAAATATTAAAACCTCTCGCTGTGGAGAGAAACCTGGGATAATTTGAGAGTCCTTCCGTGTTTCGGTGGGGTCTCCTGAAACATCCATAGACAGCGAGGCCCGTGCAAAGAAACAGGGAGCGATTCTTGAGAGAAGTTTCAGAGCTCTTTCTTCTCCAGCCACACGGGCGGGGCACTGCCAAAGAACTGAGCAATCAAGGGACAACCAGGGCCCTCCTGGCACAGGGCAACACAAAATAAGCAGTGCTGAACAGGATTAGGGCACATGTGAGCAGGGAGCAGGGAGACCCCGTGCCCAGGCCATGCCTCTACCCCAGGGTCCCCTCTCCCATGACCTCATGGCAGGGGGGAGGAACCCCAACACTTCCGTAGGTGTAGTCTCTCTCCTCCTCCTTGCAGCTGGCTCATGGGCCCACATTCAGGGCTCCCACCTCGGGAGAAAATTCTCCCAATGTGGTCTGATGTTGAAAGAGTCAAGAAGAGAAGAAGGGAAAAAAACCCCCAAAGTCCCAGGAAAACAAAGTTCAACTCTCCATCTCCCCCCAGAGAAAAGGAGCTGAAAACTGGCTAAAAAGAAACAAGGTTGCTTCCTCTGCTCTTGCTGCAAGCAGGATGCAGAGGAGTGTGTATGTGTGTCCTTGAACAAACGCTCTGAGAAGGTTGTCCGGTTTTTTTTCCTCTCCCCCCTCTCAGGCTCAGTTGAAAGGCACAGAAATGCACAAAGTTCACTTCTGGGCATAGAGCAGCAATAGGGGATACACATGATAAAGTCACCCCAAGACACAGGGACAGAGAATTCAGTGGAAAGACTCCGAGAATTCTGCTCCCAGAGATCATTCATTCCTGCTCACCCTGACCCTTGTAGAAAGGGGACATCGTTCCCGGCAGCCTGTACTGAGCATGTGGCTCCTGAGTGGGGTTTGTTGTTTAGGAAACCTGCTCCGGCTTTTCCATTCTTTCCTTCCAAACAGGAAAACTTCTCCTGGGGCTGTGTGCAGGCAGAGCCCTGAGGAGAGCAGGTGGCACATGGTGCGCTGGGCTGGGACAGCCAGCTGCAGAGCTCAAGGGAAGAAGCCCAAAGTGTCACAATGGCTCCTTGCCTTCACATGCAACACCTGGGTCACAATGGTCTCCTTGATTCCATGAGGCCCCACTGTGTCACAATGGCTCCTTGGTTCCATCAGGTTCCGCAGTGTCACCATGGTCTCTTTTGATCCGCATTGTCATCATGGACAATTGGTTCCATGAGGCCCCGCAGTGTCACAATGGTCCCTTGCTTCCATAGGTTTGATGTTGTAACAATGGACTCCTTGCTTCTATGAGCTAGCCTGCTTTTTGCAGAGGTGTCTTTGGTTCCAACAAGGCCCCGCTGTGTCTCAGTGCACCCTGGCTTCCATGTGGATCTGGAGTATCACAAAGGCTCCTTGGTTCCACCAGGTCCTGCTGTGTCACAATGGGTCCTGTGGTCCCCGAGGCCCTCCAAAGTCATCATGGAGGCTTGGTTCCATGAGGTTCCATGATGTGCCAGTGGTCATCTTGGTTCCAGGAGTTTCCTTAGTGTCACAATGCTCTCCATGCTTCCATGATTCCCCACAATGTCCCAATGCTCTCCAGGCTTCCATTAGGCCCTGCTTTGCCACAATGGTCCCCTTGTTTCCATGAGGCCCCGCTGTGTCACAATGGACCTATGGTTCCATGATGTTGCGTGGTGTCACCGTGCTCGTCTTGAATCCGCAGTGTAACCATGGACCATTGGTTCCATGCGGCCTGGCCGTGTCACAATGGGCTCCGTGATTCCATGATTCCCCACGGTGTCACAATGGAGCCTTGTTTCTAGGAGGTTCTGTACTGTCACAATTGCCTCCTTGATGCCATCAGCCCCTGCAGTGTCACAATGGCTCCTTGGTTCCATGAGGAACACAATAGCTTGGCATAAGCATTGAGCAACAGCTGCTGAACACACCTGGCAACATCTGCTTGCATCAAAAGAGGGCTTCAAGCTGAGAATGGCACCAGCAGCTTCCATCTGCAACAGAGACCCAGGAAAGGACAGGCTGTGCCGGTTTGGACAAATGTGGAGGAAAATATCCTCTGATAGAAGGCAGGTTACACCCAGCCCTCCCCCACCAGCTTCGGGAAAAAAGAATTTTCCTGGGAAGAAATTGAAAGAGATAAAAACCATTTTTTTAACAAACACCCAGGAAAAGGAGAACAATGCTAAATATTAAAAGCTCTCGCTGTGCAGAGAAAGCTGGGATAATTTGAGAGTCCTTCCGTGTTTCGGTGGGGTCTCCTGAAACATCCATAGACAGCGAGGCCCGTGCAAAGAAATAGGGAGCGATTCTTGAGAGAAGTTTCAGAGCTCTTTCTTCTCCAGCCACATGGGCGGGGCACTGCCAAAGAACTGAGCAATCAAGGGACAACCAGGGCCCTCCTGGCACAGGGCAACACAAAATAAGCAGTGCTGAACAGGATTAGGGCACATGTGAGCAGGGAGCAGGGAGACCCCGTGCCCAGGCCATGCCTCTACCCCAGGGTCCCCTCTCCCATGACCTCATGGCAGGGGGGAGGAACCCCAACACTTCCGTAGGTGTAGTCTCTCTCCTCCTCCTTGCAGCTGGCTCATGGGCCCACATTCAGGGCCCCCACCTCGGGAGAAAATTCTCCCAATGTGGTCTGATGTTGAAAGAGTCAAGAAGAGAAGAAGGGAAAAAAACCCCCAAAGTCCCAGGAAAACAAAGTTCAACTCTCCATCTCCCCCCAGAGAAAAGGAGCTGAAAACTGGCTAAAAA
Source organism: Aphelocoma coerulescens (assembly GCF_041296385.1). Classification (NCBI taxonomy): domain Eukaryota; kingdom Metazoa; phylum Chordata; class Aves; order Passeriformes; family Corvidae; genus Aphelocoma; species Aphelocoma coerulescens. Next base: position 3,870,954 of record NC_091038.1, read on the forward strand.
GAAACAAGGTTGCTTCCTCTGCTCTTGCTGCAAGCAGGATGCAGAGGAGTGTGTATGTGTGTCCTTGAACAAACGCTCTGAGAAGGTTGTCCGGTTTTTTTTCCTCTCCCCCCTCTCAGGCTCAGTTGAAAGGCACAGAAATGCACAAAGTTCACTTCTGGGCATAGAGCAGCAATAGGGGATACACATGATAAAGTCACCCCAAGACACAGGGACAGAGAATTCAGTGGAAAGACTCCGAGAATTCTGCTCCCAGAGATCATTCATTCCTGCTCACACTGACCCTTGTAGAAAGGGGATATCGTTCCCGGCAGCCTGTACTGAGCATGTGGCTCCTGAGTGGGGTTTGTTGTTTAGGAAACCTGCTCCGGCTTTTCCATTCTTTCCTTCCAAACAGGAAAACTTCTCCTGCGGCTGTGTGCAGGCAGAGCCCTGAGGAGAGCAGGTGGCACATGGTGCGCTGGGCTGGGACAGCCAGCTGCAGAGCTCAAGGGAAGAAGCCCAAAGTGTCACAATGGCTCCTTGCCTTCACATGCAACACCTGGGTCACAATGGTCTCCTTGATTCCATGAGGCCCCACTGTGTCACAATGGCTCCTTGGTTCCATCAGGTTCCGCAGTGTCACCATGGTCTCTTTTGATCCGCATTGTCATCATGGACAATTGGTTCCATGAGGCCCCGCAGTGTCACAATGGTCCCTTGCTTCCATAGGTTTGATGTTGTAACAATGGACTCCTTGCTTCTATGAGCTAGCCTGCTTTTTGCAGAGGTGTCTTTGGTTCCAACAAGGCCCCGCTGTGTCTCAGTGCACCCTGGCTTCCATGTGGATCTGGAGTATCACAAAGGCTCCTTGGTTCCACCAGGTCCTGCTGTGTCACAATGGGTCCTGTGGTCCCCGAGGCCCTCCAAAGTCATCATGGAGGCTTGGTTCCATGAGGTTCCATGATGTGCCAGTGGTCATCTTGGTTCCAGGAGTTTCCTTAGTGTCACAATGCTCTCCATGCTTCCATGATTCCCCACAATGTCCCAATGCTCTCCATGCTTCCATTAGGCCCTGCTTTGCCACAATGGTCCCCTTGTTTCCATGAGGCCCCGCTGTGTCACAATGGACCTATGGTTCCGTGATGTTGCGTGGTGTCACCGTGCTCGTCTTGAATCCGCAGTGTAACAATGGACCATTGGTTCCATGCGGCCTGGCCGTGTCACAATGGGCTCCGTGATTCCATGATTCCCCACGGTGTCACAATGGAGCCTTGTTTCTAGGAGGTTCTGTACTGTCACAATTGCCTCCTTGATGCCATCAGCCCCTGCAGTGTCACAATGGCTCCTTGGTTCCATGAGGAACACAATAGCTTGGCATAAGCATTGAGCAACAGCTGCTGAACACACCTGGCAACATCTGCTTGCATCAAAAGAGGGCTTCAAGCTGACAATGGCACCAGCAGCTTCCATCTGCAACAGAGACCCAGGGAAAGGACAGGCTGTGCCGGTTTGGACAAATGTGGAGGAAAATATCCTCTGATAGAAGGCAGGTTACACCCAGCCCTCCCCCACCAGCTTCGGGAAAAAAGAATTTTCCTGGGAAGAAAGTGAAAGAGATAAAAACCATTTTTTTAACAAACACCCAGGAAAAGGAGAACAATGCTAAATATTAAAAGCTCTCGCTGTGCAGAGAAAGCTGGGATAATTTGAGAGTCCTTCCGTGTTTCGGTGGGGTCTCCTGAAACATCCATAGACAGCGAGGCCCGTGCAAAGAAATAGGGAGCCATTCATGAGAGAAGTTTCAGAGCTCTTTCTTCTCCAGCCACATGGGCGGGGCACTGCCAAAGAACTGAGCAATCACGGCACAAGCAGGGCCCTCCTGGCACAGGGCAACACAAAATAAGCAGTGCTGAACAGGATTAGGGCACATGTGAGCAGGGAGCAGGGAGGCCCCGTGCCCAGGCCATGCCTCTACCCCAGGGTCCCCTCTCCCATGACCTCATGGCAGGGGGGAGGAACCCCAACACTTCCGTAGGTGTAGTCTCTCTCCTCCTCCTTGCAGCTGGCTCATGGGCCCACATTCAGGGCCCCCACCTCGGGAGAAAATTCTCCCAATGTGGTCTGATGTTGAAAGAGTCAAGAAGAGAAGAAGGGAAAAAAACCCCCAAAGTCCCAGGAAAACAAAGTTCAACTCTCCATCTTCCCCCAGAGAAAAGGAGCTGAAAACTGGCTAAAAAGAAACAAGGTTGCTTCCTCTGCTCTTGCTGCAAGCAGGATGCAGAGGAGTGTGTATGTGTGTCCTTGAACAAACGCTCTGAGAAGGTTGTCCGGTTTTTTTTCCTCTCCCCCCTCTCAGGCTCAGTTGAAAGGCACAGAAATGCACAAAGTTCACTTCTGGGCATAGAGCAGCAATAGGGGATACACATGATAAAGTCACCCCAAGACACAGGGACAGAGAATTCAGTGGAAAGACTCCGAGAATTCTGCTCCCAGAGATCATTCATTCCTGCTCACCCTGACCCTTGTAGAAAGGGGACCTCGTTCCAGGCAGCCTGTACTGAGCATGTGGCTCCTGAGTGGGGTTTGTTGTTTGGGAAACCTGCTCCGGCTTTTCCATTCTTTCCTTCCAAACAGGAAAACTTCTCCTGGGGCTGTGTGCAGGCAGAGCCCTGAGGAGAGCAGGTGGCACATGGTGCGCTGGGCTGGGACAGCCAGCTGCAGAGCTCAAGGGAAGAAGCCCAAAGTGTCACAATGGCTCCTTGCCTTCACATGCAACACCTGGGTCACAATGGTCTCCTTGATTCCATGAGGCCCCACTGTGTCACAATGGCTCCTTGGTTCCATCGGGTTCCGCAGTGTCACCATGGTCTCTTTTGATCCGCACTGTCATCATGGACAATTGGTTCCATGAGGCCCCGCAGTGTCACAATGGTCCCTTGCTTCCATAGGTTTGATGTTGTAACAATGGACTCCTTGCTTCTATGAGCTAGCCTGCTTTTTGCAGAGGTGTCTTTGGTTCCAACAAGGCCCCGCTGTGTCTCAGTGCACCCTGGCTTCCATGTGGATCTGGAGTATCACAAAGGCTCCTTGGTTCCACCAGGTCCTGCTGTGTCACAATGGGTCCTGTGGTCCCTGAGGCCCTCCAAAGTCATCATGGAGGCTTGCTTCCATGAGGTTCCATTATGTGCCAGTGGTCATCTTGGTTCCAGGAGTTTCCTTAGTGTCACAATGCTCTCCATGCTTCCATGATTCCCCACAATGTCCCAATGCTCTCCAGGCTTCCATTAGGCCCTGCTTTGCCACAATGGTCCCCTTGTTTCCATGAGGCCCCGCTGTGTCACAATGGACCTATGGTTCCGTGATGTTGCGTGGTGTCACCGTGCTCTTCTTGAATCCGCAGTGTAACCATGGACCATTGGTTCCATGCGGCCTGGCCGTGTCACAGTGGGCTCCGTGATTCCATGATTCCCCACGGTGTCACAATGGAGCCTTGTTTCTAGGAGGTTCTGTACTGTCACAATTGCCTCCTTGATGCCATCAGCCCCTGCAGTGTCACAATGGCTCCTTGGTTCCATGAGGAACACAATAGCTTGGCATAAGCATTGAGCAACAGCTGCTGAACACACCTGGCAACATCTGCTTGCATCAAAAGAGGGCTTCAAGCTGACAATGGCACCAGCAGCTTCCATCTGCAACAGAGACCCCGGGAAAGGACAGGCTGTGCCGGTTTGGACAAATGTGGAGGAAAATATCCTCTGATAGAAGGCAGGTTACACCCAGCCCTCCCCCACCAGCTTCGGGAAAAAAGAATTTTCCTGGGAAGAAAGTGAAAGAGATAAAAACCATTTTTTTGACAAACACCCAGGAAAAGGAGAACAATGCTAAATATTAAAAGCTCTCGCTGTGCAGAGAAAGCTGGGATAATTTGAGAGTCCTTCCGTGTTTCGGTGGGGTCTCCTGAAACATCCATAGACAGCGAGGCCCGTGCAAAGAAATAGGGAGCGATTCTTGAGAGAAGTTTCAGAGCTCTTTCTTCTCCAGCCACATGGGCGGGGCACTGCCAAAGAACTGAGCAATCACGGCACAAGCAGGGCCCTCCTGGCACAGGGCAACACAAAATAAGCAGTGCTGAACAGGATTAGGGCACATGTGAGCAGGGAGCAGGGAGACCCCGTGCCCAGGCCATGCCTCTACCCCAGGGTCCCCTCTCCCATGACCTCATGGCAGGGGGGAGGAACCCCAACACTTCCGTAGGTGTAGTCTCTCTCCTCCTCCTTGCAGCTGGCTCATGGGCCCACATTCAGGGCCCCCACCTCGGGAGAAAATTCTCCCAATGTGGTCTGATGTTGAAAGAGTCAAGAAGAGAAGAAGGGAAAAAAACCCCCAAAGTCCCAGGAAAACAAAGTTCAACTCTCCATCTCCCCCCAGAGAAAAGGAGCTGAAAACTGGCTAAAAAGAAACAAGGTTGCTTCCTCTGCTCTTGCTGCAAGCAGGATGCAGAGGAGTGTGTATGTGTGTCCTTGAACAAACGCTCTGAGAAGATTGTCCGGTTTTTTTTTCCTCTCCCCCCTCTCAGGCTCAGTTGAAAGGCACAGAAATGCACAAAGTTCACTTCTGGGCATAGAGCAGCAATAGGGGATACACATGATAAAGTCACCCCAAGACACAGGGACAGAGAATTCAGTGGAAAGACTCCGAGAATTCTGCTCCCAGAGATCATTCATTCCTGCTCACACTGACCCTTGTAGAAAGGGGACCTCGTTCCCGGCAGCCTGTACTGAGCATGTGGCTCCTGAGTGGGGTTTGTTGTTTAGGAAACCTGCTCCGGCTTTTCCATTCTTTCCTTCCAAACAGGAAAACTTCTCCTGGGGCTGTGTGCAGGCAGAGCCCTGAGGAGAGCAGGTGGCACATGGTGCGCTGGGCTGGGACAGCCAGCTGCAGAGCTCAAGGGAAGAAGCCCAAAGTGTCACAATGGCTCCTTGCCTTCCCATGCAACACCTGGGTCACAATGGTCTCCTTGATTCCATGAGGCCCCACTGTGTCACAATGGCTCCTTGGTTCCATCGGGTTCCGCAGTGTCACCATGGTCTCTTTTGATCCGCATTGTCATCATGGACAATTGGTTCCATGAGGCCCCGCAGTGTCACAATGGTCCCTTGCTTCCATAGCTTTTATGTTGTAACAATGGACTCCTTGCTTCTATGAGCTAGCCTGCTTTTTGCAGAGGTGTCTTTGGTTCCAACAAGGCCCCGCTGTGTCTCAGTGCACCCTGGCTTCCATGTGGATCTGGAGTATCACAAAGGCTCCTTGGTTCCACCAGGTCCTGCTGTGTCACAATGGGTCCTGTGGTCCCCGAGGCCCTCCAAAGTCATCATGGAGGCTTGGTTCCATGAGGTTCCATGATGTGCCAGTGGTCATCTTGGTTCCAGGAGTTTCCTTAGTGTCACAATGCTCTCCATGCTTCCATGATTCCCCACAATGTCCCAATGCTCTCCATGCTTCCATTAGGCCCTGCTTTGCCACAATGGTCCCCTTGTTTCCATGAGGCCCCGCTGTGTCACAATGGACCTATGGTTCCATGATGTTGCGTGGTGTCACCGTGCTCTTCTTGAATCCGCAGTGTAACCATGGACCATTGGTTCCATGCGGCCTGGCCGTGTCACAATGGGCTCCGTGATTCCATGATTCCCCACGGTGTCACAATGGAGCCTTGTTTCTAGGAGGTTCTGTACTGTCACAATTGCCTCCTTGATGCCATCAGCCCCTGCAGTGTCACAATGGCTCCTTGGTTCCATGAGGAACACAATAGCTTGGCATAAGCATTGAGCAACAGCTGCTGAACACACCTGGCAACATCTGCTTGCATCAAAAGAGGGCTTCAAGCTGAGAATGGCACCAGCAGCTTCCATCTGCAACAGAGAGCCAGGAAAGGACAGGCTGTGCCGGTTTGGACAAATGTGGAGGAAAATATCCTCTGATAGAAGGCAGGTTACATCCAGCCCTCCCCCACCAGCTTCGGGAAAAAAGAATTTTCCTGGGAAGAAAGTGAAAGAGATAAAAACCATTTTTTTAACAAACACCCAGGAAAAGGAGAACAATGCTAAATATTAAAAGCTCTCGCTGTGCAGAGAAAGCTGGGATAATTTGAGAGTCCTTCCGTGTTTCGGTGGGGTCTCCTGAAACATCCATAGACAGCGAGGCCCGTGCAAAGAAATAGGGAGCGATTCTTGAGAGAAGTTTCAGAGCTCTTTCTTCTCCAGCCACATGGGCGGGGCACTGCCAAAGAACTGAGCAATCACGGCACAACCAGGGCCCTCCTCGCACAAGGCAACACAAAATAAGCAGTGCTGAACAGGATTAGGGCACATGTGAGCAGGGAGCAGGGAGACCCCGTGCCCAGGCCATGCCTCTACCCCAGGGTCCACTCTCCCATGACCTCATGGCAGGGGGGAGGAACCCCAACACTTCCGTAGGTGTAGTCTCTCTCCTCCTCCTTGCAGCTGGCTCATGGGCCCACATTCAGGGCCCCCACCTCGGGAGAAAATTCTCCCAATGTGGTCTGATGTTGAAAGAGTCAAGAAGAGAAGAAGGGAAAAAAACCCCCAAAGTCCCAGGAAAACAAAGTTCAACTCTCCATCTCCCCCCAGAGAAAAGGAGCTGAAAACTGGCTCAAAAGAAACAAGGTTGCTTCCTCTGCTCTTGCTGCAAGCAGGATGCAGAGGAGTGTGTATGTGTGTCCTTGAACAAACGCTCTGAGAAGGTTGTCCGGTTTTTTTTCCTCTCCCCCCTCTCAGGCTCAGTTGAAAGGCACAGAAATGCACAAAGTTCACTTCTGGGCATAGAGCAGCAATAGGGGATACACATGATAAAGTCACCCCAAGACACAGGGAGAGAGAATTCAGTGGAAAGACTCCGAGAATTCTGCTCCCAGAGATCATTCATTCCTGCTCACACTGACCCTTGTAGAAAGGGGACCTCGTTCCCGGCAGCCTGTACTGAGCATGTGGCTCCTGAGTGGGGTTTGTTGTTTAGGAAACCTGCTCCGGCTTTTCCATTCTTTCCTTCCAAACAGGAAAACTTCTCCTGGGGCTGTGTGCAGGCAGAGCCCTGAGGAGAGCAGGTGGCACATGGTGCGCTGGGCTGGGACAGCCAGCTGCAGAGCTCAAGGGAAGAAGCCCAAAGTGTCACAATGGCTCCTTGCCTTCACATGCAACACCTGGGTCACAATGGTCTCCTTGATTCCATGAGGCCCCACTGTGTCACAATGGCTCCTTGGTTCCATCAGGTTCCGCAGTGTCACCATGGTCTCTTTTGATCCGCATTGTCATCATGGACAATTGGTTCCATGAGGCCCCGCAGTGTCACAATGGTCCCTTGCTTCCATAGGTTTGATGTTGTAACAATGGACTCCTTGCTTCTATGAGCTAGCCTGCTTTTTGCAGAGGTGTCTTTGGTTCCAACAAGGCCCCGCTGTGTCTCAGTGCACCCTGGCATCCATGTGGATCTGGAGCATCACAAAGGCTCCTTGGTTCCACCAGGTCCTGCTGTGTCACAATGGGTCCTGTGGTCCCCGAGGCCCTCCAAAGTCATCATGGAGGCTTGCTTCCATGAGGTTCCATTATGTGCCAGTGGTCATCTTGGTTCCAGGAGTTTCCTTAGTGTCACAATGCTCTCCATGCTTCCATGATTCCCCACAATGTCACAATGCTCTCCATGCTTCCATTAGGCCCTGCTTTGCCACAATGGTCCCCTTGTTTCCATGAGGCCCCGCTGTGTCACAATGGACCTATGGTTCCATGATGTTGCGTGGTGTCACCGTGCTCTTCTTGAATCCGCAGTGTAACCATGGACCATTGGTTCCATGCGGCCTGGCCGTGTCACAATGGGCTCCGTGATTCCATGATTCCCCACGGTGTCACAATGGAGCCTTGTTTCTAGGAGGTTCTGTACTGTCACAATTGCCTCCTTGATGCCATCAGCCCCTGCAGTGTCACAATGGCTCCTTGGTTCCATGAGGAACACAATAGCTTGGCATAAGCATTGAGCAACAGCTGCTGAACACACCTGGCAACATCTGCTTGCATCAAAAGAGGGCTTCAAGCTGAGAATGGCACCAGCAGCTTCCATCTGCAACAGAGACCCAGGAAAGGACAGGCTGTGCCGGTTTGGACAAATGTGGAGGAAAATATCCTCTGATAGAAGGCAGGTTACACCCAGCCCTCCCCCACCAGGTTTTTGGAAAAAAGAATTTTCCTGGGAAGAAAGTGAAAGAGATAAAAACTATTTTTTTAACAAACACACAGGAAAAGGAGAACAATGCTAAATATTAAAAGCTCTCGCTGTGCAGAGAAAGCTGGGATAATTTGAGAGTCCTTCCATGTTTCGGTGGGGTCTCCTGAAACATCCATAGACAGCGAGGCCCGTGCAAAGAAACAGGGAGCGATTCTTGAGAGAAGTTTCAGAGCTCTTTCTTCTCCAGCCACATGGGCGGGGCACTGCCAAAGAACTGAGCAATCACGGCACAACCAGGGCCCTCCTGGCACAGGGCAACACAAAATAAGCAGTGCTGAACAGGATTAGGGCACATGTGAGCAGGGAGCAGGGAGACCCCGTGCCCAGGCCATGCCTCTACCCCAGGGTCCCCTCTCCCATGACCTCATGGCAGGGGGGAGGAACCCCAACACTTCCGTAGGTGTAGTCTCTCTCCTCCTCCTTGCAGCTGGCTCATGGGCCCACATTCAGGGCCCCCACCTCGGGAGAAAATTCTCCCAATGTGGTCTGATGTTGAAAGAGTCAAGAAGAGAAGAAGGGAAAAAAACCCCCAAAGTCCCAGGAAAACAAAGTTCAACTCTCCATCTCCCCCCAGAGAAAAGGAGCTGAAAACTGGCTAAAAAGAAACAAGGTTGCTTCCTCTGCTCTTGCTGCAAGCAGGATGCAGAGGAGTGTGTATGTGTGTCCTTGAACAAACGCTCTGAGAAGTTTGTCCGGTTTGTTTTCCTCTCCCCCCTCTCAGGCTCAGTTGAAAGGCACAGAAATGCACAAAGTTCACTTCTGGGCATAGAGCAGGATAGGGGATACACATGATAAAGTCACCCCAAGACACAGGGACAGAGAATTCAGTGGAAAGACTCCGAGAATTCTGCTCCCAGAGATCATTCATTCCTGCTCACCCTGACCCTTGTAGAAAGGGGATATCGTTCCCGGCAGCCTGTACTGAGCATGTGGCTCCTGAGTGGGGTTTGTTGTTTGGGAAACCTGCTCCGGCTTTTCCATTCTTTCCTTCCAAACAGGAAAACTTCTCCTGCGGCTGTGTGCAGGCAGAGCCCTGAGGAGAGCAGGTGGCACATGGTGCGCTGGGCTGGGACAGCCAGCTGCAGAGCTCAAGGGAAGAAGCCCAAAGTGTCACAATGGCTCCTTGCCTTCACATGCAACACCTGGGTCACAATGGTCTCCTTGATTCCATGAGGCCCCACTGTGTCACAATGGCTCCTTGGTTCCATCGGGTTCCGCAGTGTCACCATGGTCTCTTTTGATCCGCATTGTCATCATGGACAATTGGTTCCATGAGGCCCCGCAGTGTCACAATGGTCCCTTGCTTCCATAGGTTTGATGTTGTAACAATGGACTCCTTGCTTCTATGAGCTAGCCTGCTTTTTGCAGAGGTGTCTTTGGTTCCAACAAGGCCCCGCTGTGTCTCAGTGCACCCTGGCATCCATGTGGATCTGGAGCATCACAAAGGCTCCTTGGTTCCACCAGGTCCTGCTGTGTCACAATGGGTCCTGTGGTCCCCGAGGCCCTCCAAAGTCATCATGGAGGCTTGCTTCCATGAGGTTCCATGATGTGCCAGTGGTCATCTTGGTTCCAGGAGTTTCCTTAGTGTCACAATGCTCTCCATGCTTCCATGATTCCCCACAATGTCACAATGCTCTCCATGCTTCCATTAGGCCCTGCTTTGCCACAATGGTCCCCTTGTTTCCATGAGGCCCCGCTGTGTCACAATGGACCTATGGTTCCATGATGTTGCGTGGTGTCACCGTGCTCTTCTTGAATCCGCAGTGTAACCATGGACCATTGGTTCCATGCGGCCTGGCCGTGTCACAATGGGCTCCGTGATTCCATGATTCCCCACGGTGTCACAATGGAGCCTTGTTTCTAGGAGGTTCTGTACTGTCACAATTGCCTCCTTGATGCCATCAGCCCCTGCAGTGTCACAATGGCTCCTTGGTTCCATGAGGAACACAATAGCTTGGCATAAGCATTGAGCAACAGCTGCTGAACACACCTGGCAACATCTGCTTGCATCAAAAGAGGGCTTCAAGCTGACAATGGCACCAGCAGCTTCCATCTGCAACAGAGACCCAGGAAAGGACAGGCTGTGCCGGTTTGGACAAATGTGGAGGAAAATATCCTCTGATAGAAGGCAGGTTACACCCAGCCCTCCCCCACCAGCTTCGGGAAAAAAGAATTTTCCTGGGAAGAAAGTGAAAGAGATAAAAACCATTTTTTTAACAAACACACAGGAAAAGGAGAACAATGCTAAATATTAAAAGCTCTCGCTGTGCAGAGAAAGCTGGGATAATTTGAGAGTCCTTCCGTGTTTCGGTGGGGTCTCCTGAAACATCCATAGACAGCGAGGCCCGTGCAAAGAAACAGGGAGCGATTCTTGAGAGAAGTTTCAGAGCTCTTTCTTCTCCAGCCACATGGGCGGGGCACTGCCAAAGAACTGAGCAATCACGGCACAAGCAGGGCCCTCCTGGCACAGGGCAACACAAAATAAGCAGTGCTGAACAGGATTAGGGCACATGTGAGCAGGGAGCAGGGAGACCCCGTGCCCAGGCCATGCCTCTACCCCAGGGTCCCCTCTCCCATGACCTCATGGCAGGGGGGAGGAACCCCAACACTTCCGTAGGTGTAGTCTCTCTCCTCCTCCTTGCAGCTGGCTCATGGGCCCACATTCAGGGCCCCCACCTCGGGAGAAAATTCTCCCAATGTGGTCTGATGTTGAAAGAGTCAAGAAGAGAAGAAGGGAAAAAAAACCCCAAAGTCCCAGGAAAACAAAGTTCAACTCTCCATCTCCCCCCAGAGAAAAGGAGCTGAAAACTGGCTAAAAAGAAACAAGGTTGCTTCCTCTGCTCTTGCTGCAAGCAGGATGCAGAGGAGTGTGTATGTGTGTCCTTGAACAAACGCTCTGAGAAGGTTGTCCGGTTTTTTTTCCTCTCCCCCCTCTCAGGCTCAGTTGAAAGGCACAGAAATGCACAAAGTTCACTTCTGGGCATAGAGCAGCAATAGGGGATACACATGATAAAGTCACCCCAAGACACAGGGAGAGAGAATTCAGTGGAAAGACTCCGAGAATTCTGCTCCCAGAGATCATTCATTCCTGCTCACACTGACCCTTGTAGAAAGGGGACATCGTTCCAGGCAGCCTGTACTGAGCATGTGGCTCCTGAGTGGGGTTTGTTGTTTAGGAAACCTGCTCCGGCTTTTCCATTCTTTCCTTCCAAACAGGAAAACTTCTCCTGGGGCTGTGTGCAGGCAGAGCCCTGAGGAGAGCAGGTGGCACATGGTGCGCTGGGCTGGGACAGCCAGCTGCAGAGCTCAAGGGAAGAAGCCCAAAGTGTCACAATGGCTCCTTGCCTTCACATGCAACACCTGGGTCACAATGGTCTCCTTGATTCCATGAGGCCCCACTGTGTCACAATGGCTCCTTGGTTCCATCGGGTTCCGCAGTGTCACCATGGTCTCTTTTGATCCGCATTGTCATCATGGACAATTGGTTCCATGAGGCCCCGCAGTGTCACAATGGTCCCTTGCTTCCATAGGTTTGATGTTGTAACAATGGACTCCTTGCTTCTATGAGCTAGCCTGCTTTTTGCAGAGGTGTCTTTGGTTCCAACAAGGCCCCGCTGTGTCTCAGTGCACCCTGGCTTCCATGTGGATCTGGAGCATCACAAAGGCTCCTTGGTTCCACCAGGTCCTGCTGTGTCACAATGGGTCCTGTGGTCCCCGAGGCCCTCCAAAGTCATCATGGAGGCTTGGTTCCATGAGGTTCCATGATGTGCCAGTGGTCATCTTGGTTCCAGGAGTTTCCTTAGTGTCACAATGCTCTCCATGCTTCCATGATTCCCCACAATGTCCCAATGCTCTCCAGGCTTCCATTAGGCCCTGCTTTGCCACAATGGTCCCCTTGTTTCCATGAGGCCCCGCTGTGACACAATGGACCTATGGTTCCGTGATGTTGCGTGGTGTCACCGTGCTCTTCTTGAATCCGCAGTGTAACCATGGACCATTGGTTCCATGCGGCCTGGCCGTGTCACAATGGGCTCCTTGATTCCATGATTCCCCACGGTGTCACAATGGAGCCTTGTTTCTAGGAGGTTCTGTACTGTCACAATTGCCTCCTTGATGCCATCAGCCCCTGCAGTGTCACAATGGCTCCTTGGTTCCATGAGGAACACAAAAGCTTTGCATAAGCATTGAGCAACAGCTGCTGAACACACCTGGCAACATCTGCTTGCATCAAAAGAGGGCTTCAAGCTGACAATGGCACCAGCAGCTTCCATCTGCAACAGAGAGCCAGGAAAGGACAGGCTGTGCCGGTTTGGACAAATGTGGAGGAAAATATCCTCTGATAGAAGGCAGGTTACATCCAGCCCTCCCCCACCAGGTTTGGGAAAAAAGAATTTTCCTGGGAAGAAAGTGAAAGAGATAAAAACCATTTTTTTAACAAACACCCAGGAAAAGGAGAACAATGCTAAATATTAAAAGCTCTCGCTGTGCAGAGAAAGCTGGGATAATTTGAGAGTCCTTCCGTGTTTCGGTGGGGTCTCCTGAAACATCCATAGACAGCGAGGCCCGTGCAAAGAAATAGGGAGCGATTCTTGAGAGAAGTTTCAGAGCTCTTTCTTCTCCAGCCACATGGGCGGGGCACTGCCAAAGAACTGAGCAATCAAGGGACAAGCAGGGCCCTCCTGGCACAGGGCAACACAAAATAAGCAGTGCTGAACAGGATTAGGGCACATGTGAGCAGGGAGCAGGGAGACCCCGTGCCCAGGCCATGCCTCTACCCCAGGGTCCACTCTCCCATGACCTCATGGCAGGGGGGAGGAACCCCAACACTTCCGTAGGTGTAGTCTCTCTCCTCCTCCTTGCAGCTGGCTCATGGGCCCACATTCAGGGCCCCCACCTCGGGAGAAAATTCTCCCAATGTGGTCTGATGTTGAAAGAGTCAAGAAGAGAAGAAGGGAAAAAAACCCCCAAAGTCCCAGGAAAACAAAGTTCAACTCTCCATCTTCCCCCAGAGAAAAGGAGCTGAAAACTGGCTAAAAAGAAACAAGGTTGCTTCCTCTGCTCTTGCTGCAAGCAGGATGCAGAGGAGTGTGTATGTGTGTCCTTGAACAAACGCTCTGAGAAGGTTGTCCGGTTTTTTTTCCTCTCCCCCCTCTCAGGCTCAGTTGAAAGGCACAGAAATGCACAAAGTTCACTTCTGGGCATAGAGCAGGATAGGGGATACACATGATAAAGTCACCCCAAGACACAGGGACAGAGAATTCAGTGGAAAGACTCCGAGAATTCTGCTCCCAGAGATCATTCATTCCTGCTCACACTGACCCTTGTAGAAAGGGGATATCGTTCCCGGCAGCCTGTACTGAGCATGTGGCTCCTGAGTGGGGTTTGTTGTTTAGGAAACCTGCTCCGGCTTTTCCATTCTTTCCTTCCAAACAGGAAAACTTCTCCTGCGGCTGTGTGCAGGCAGAGCCCTGAGGAGAGCAGGTGGCACATGGTGCGCTGGGCTGGGACAGCCAGCTGCAGAGCTCAAGGGAAGAAGCCCAAAGTGTCACAATGGCTCCTTGCCTTCACATGCAACACCTGGGTCACAATGGTCTCCTTGATTCCATGAGGCCCCACTGTGTCACAATGGCTCCTTGGTTCCATCAGGTTCCGCAGTGTCACCATGGTCTCTTTTGATCCGCATTGTCATCATGGACAATTGGTTCCATGAGGCCCCGCAGTGTCACAATGGTCCCTTGCTTCCATAGGTTTGATGTTGTAACAATGGACTCCTTGCTTCTATGAGCTAGCCTGCTTTTTGCAGAGGTGTCTTTGGTTCCAACAAGGCCCCGCTGTGTCTCAGTGCACCCTGGCATCCATGTGGATCTGGAGCATCACAAAGGCTCCTTGGTTCCACCAGGTCCTGCTGTGTCACAATGGGTCCTGTGGTCCCCGAGGCCCTCCAAAGTCATCATGGAGGCTTGCTTCCATGAGGTTCCATTATGTGCCAGTGGTCATCTTGGTTCCAGGAGTTTCCTTAGTGTCACAATGCTCTCCATGCTTCCATGATTCCCCACAATGTCACAATGCTCTCCATGCTTCCATTAGGCCCTGCTTTGCCACAATGGTCCCCTTGTTTCCATGAGGCCCCGCTGTGTCACAATGGACCTATGGTTCCATGATGTTGCGTGGTGTCACCGTGCTCTTCTTGAATCCGCAGTGTAACCATGGACCATTGGTTCCATGCGGCCTGGCCGTGTCACAATGGGCTCCGTGATTCCATGATTCCCCACGGTGTCACAATGGAGCCTTGTTTCTAGGAGGTTCTGTACTGTCACAATTGCCTCCTTGATGCCATCAGCCCCTGCAGTGTCACAATGGCTCCTTGGTTCCATGAGGAACACAATAGCTTGGCATAAGCATTGAGCAACAGCTGCTGAACACACCTGGCAACATCTGCTTGCATCAAAAGAGGGCTTCAAGCTGACAATGGCACCAGCAGCTTCCATCTGCAACAGAGACCCAGGGAAAGGACAGGCTGTGCCGGTTTGGACAAATGTGGAGGAAAATATCCTCTGATAGAAGGCAGGTTACACCCAGCCCTCCCCCACCAGCTTCGGGAAAAAAGAATTTTCCTGGGAAGAAAGTGAAAGAGATAAAAACCATTTTTTTAACAAACACCCAGGAAAAGGAGAACAATGCTAAATATTAAAAGCTCTCGCTGTGCAGAGAAAGCTGGGATAATTTGAGAGTCCTTCCGTGTTTCGGTGGGGTCTCCTGAAACATCCATAGACAGCGAGGCCCGTGCAAAGAAACAGGGAGCGATTCTTGAGAGAAGTTTCAGAGCTCTTTCTTCTCCAGCCACATGGGCGGGGCACTGCCAAAGAACTGAGCAATCACGGCACAAGCAGGGCCCTCCTGGCACAGGGCAACACAAAATAAGCAGTGCTGAACAGGATTAGGGCACATGTGAGCAGGGAGCAGGGAGACCCCGTGCCCAGGCCATGCCTCTACCCCAGGGTCCCCTCTCCCATGACCTCATGGCAGGGGGGAGGAACCCCAACACTTCCGTAGGTGTAGTCTCTCTCCTCCTCCTTGCAGCTGGCTCATGGGCCCACATTCAGGGCCCCCACCTCGGGAGAAAATTCTCCCAATGTGGTCTGATGTTGAAAGAGTCAAGAAGAGAAGAAGGGAAAAAAACCCCCAAAGTCCCAGGAAAACAAAGTTCAACTCTCCATCTTCCCCCAGAGAAAAGGAGCTGAAAACTGGCTAAAAAGAAACAAGGTTGCTTCCTCTGCTCTTGCTGCAAGCAGGATGCAGAGGAGTGTGTATGTGTGTCCTTGAACAAACGCTCTGAGAAGGTTGTCCGGTTTTTTTTCCTCTCCCCCCTCTCAGGCTCAGTTGAAAGGCACAGAAATGCACAAAGTTCACTTCTGGGCATAGAGCAGCAATAGGGGATACACATGATAAAGTCACCCCAAGACACAGGGACAGAGAATTCAGTGGAAAGACTCCGAGAATTCTGCTCCCAGAGATCATTCATTCCTGCTCACCCTGACCCTTGTAGAAAGGGGACCTCGTTCCAGGCAGCCTGTACTGAGCATGTGGCTCCTGAGTGGGGTTTGTTGTTTGGGAAACCTGCTCCGGCTTTTCCATTCTTTCCTTCCAAACAGGAAAACTTCTCCTGGGGCTGTGTGCAGGCAGAGCCCTGAGGAGAGCAGGTGGCACATGATGCGCTGGGCTGGGACAGCCAGCTGCAGAGCTCAAGGGAAGAAGCCCAAAGTGTCACAATGGCTCCTTGCCTTCACATGCAACACCTGGGTCACAATGGTCTCCTTGATTCCATGAGGCCCCACTGTGTCACAATGGCTCCTTGGTTCCATCGGGTTCCGCAGTGTCACCATGGTCTCTTTTGATCCGCACTGTCATCATGGACAATTGGTTCCATGAGGCCCCGCAGTGTCACAATGGTCCCTTGCTTCCATAGGTTTGATATTGTAACAATGGACTCCTTGCTTCTATGAGCTAGCCTGCTTTTTGCAGAGGTGTCTTTGGTTCCAACAAGGCCCCGCTGTGTCTCAGTGCACCCTGGCTTCCATGTGGATCTGGAGTATCACAAAGGCTCCTTGGTTCCACCAGGTCCTGCTGTGTCACAATGGGTCCTGTGGTCCCTGAGGCCCTCCAAAGTCATCATGGAGGCTTGCTTCCATGAGGTTCCATTATGTGCCAGTGGTCATCTTGGTTCCAGGAGTTTCCTTAGTGTCACAATGCTCTCCATGCTTCCATGATTCCCCACAATGTCCCAATGCTCTCCAGGCTTCCATTAGGCCCTGCTTTGCCACAATGGTCCCCTTGTTTCCATGAGGCCCCGCTGTGTCACAATGGACCTATGGTTCCATGATGTTGCGTGGTGTCACCGTGCTCTTCTTGAATCCGCCGTGTAACAATGGACCATTGGTTCCATGCGGCCTGGCCGTGTCACAATGGGCTCCGTGATTCCATGATTCCCCACGGTGTCACAATGGAGCCTTGTTTCTAGGAGGTTCTGTACTGTCACAATTGCCTCCTTGATGCCATCAGCCCCTGCAGTGTCACAATGGCTCCTTGGTTCCATGAGGAACACAATAGCTTGGCATAAGCATTGAGCAACAGCTGCTGAACACACCTGGCAACATCTGCTTGCATCAAAAGAGGGCTTCAAGCTGACAATGGCACCAGCAGCTTCCATCTGCAACAGAGAGCCAGGAAAGGACAGGCTGTGCCGGTTTGGACAAATTTGGAGGAAAATATCCTCTGATAGAAGGCAGGTTACATCCAGCCCTCCCCCACCAGCTTCGGGAAAAAAGAATTTTCCTGGGAAGAAAGTGAAAGAGATAAAAACCATTTTTTTAACAAACACCCAGGAAAAGGAGAACAATGCTAAATATTAAAAGCTCTCGCTGTGCAGAGAAAGCTGGGATAATTTGAGAGTCCTTCCGTGTTTCGGTGGGGTCTCCTGAAACATCCATAGACAGCGAGGCCCGTGCAAAGAAATAGGGAGCGATTCTTGAGAGAAGTTTCAGAGCTCTTTCTTCTCCAGCCACATGGGCGGGGCACTGCCAAAGAACTGAGCAATCACGGCACAACCAGGGCCCTCCTCGCACAAGGCAACACAAAATAAGCAGTGCTGAACAGGATTAGGGCACATGTGAGCAGGGAGCAGGGAGACCCCGTGCCCAGGCCATGCCTCTACCCCAGGGTCCACTCTCCCATGACCTCATGGCAGGGGGGAGGAACCCCAACACTTCCGTAGGTGTAGTCTCTCTCCTCCTCCTTGCAGCTGGCTCATGGGCCCACATTCAGGGCCCCCACCTCGGGAGAAAATTCTCCCAATGTGGTCTGATGTTGAAAGAGTCAAGAAGAGAAGAAGGGAAAAAAACCCCCAAAGTCCCAGGAAAACAAAGTTCAACTCTCCATCTCCCCCCAGAGAAAAGGAGCTGAAAACTGGCTCAAAAGAAACAAGGTTGCTTCCTCTGCTCTTGCTGCAAGCAGGATGCAGAGGAGTGTGTATGTGTGTCCTTGAACAAACGCTCTGAGAAGGTTGTCCGGTTTTTTTTCCTCTCCCCCCTCTCAGGCTCAGTTGAAAGGCACAGAAATGCACAAAGTTCACTTCTGGGCATAGAGCAGCAATAGGGGATACACATGATAAAGTCACCCCAAGACACAGGGACAGAGAATTCAGTGGAAAGACTCCGAGAATTCTGCTCCCAGAGATCATTCATTCCTGCTCACACTGACCCTTGTAGAAAGGGGACCTCGTTCCCGGCAGCCTGTACTGAGCATGTGGCTCCTGAGTGGGGTTTGTTGTTTAGGAAACCTGCTCCGGCTTTTCCATTCTTTCCTTCCAAACAGGAAAACTTCTCCTGGGGCTGTGTGCAGGCAGAGCCCTGAGGAGAGCAGGTGGCACATGGTGCGCTGGGCTGGGACAGCCAGCTGCAGAGCTCAAGGGAAGAAGCCCAAAGTGTCACAATGGCTCCTTGCCTTCACATGCAACACCTGGGTCACAATGGTCTCCTTGATTCCATGAGGCCCCACTGTGTCACAATGGCTCCTTGGTTCCATCGGGTTCCGCAGTGTCACCATGGTCTCTTTTGATCCGCATTGTCATCATGGACAATTGGTTCCATGAGGCCCCGCAGTGTCACAATGGTCCCTTGCTTCCATAGGTTTGATGTTGTAACAATGGACTCCTTGCTTCTATGAGCTAGCCTGCTTTTTGCAGAGGTGTCTTTGGTTCCAACAAGGCCCCGCTGTGTCTCAGTGCACCCTGGCATCCATGTGGATCTGGAGCATCACAAAGGCTCCTTGGTTCCACCAGGTCCTGCTGTGTCACAATGGGTCCTGTGGTCCCCGAGGCCCTCCAAAGTCATCATGGAGGCTTGCTTCCATGAGGTTCCATTATGTGCCAGTGGTCATCTTGGTTCCAGGAGTTTCCTTAGTGTCACAATGCTCTCCATGCTTCCATGATTCCCCACAATGTCACAATGCTCTCCATGCTTCCATTAGGCCCTGCTTTGCCACAATGGTCCCCTTGTTTCCATGAGGCCCCGCTGTGTCACAATGGACCTATGGTTCCATGATGTTGCGTGGTGTCACCGTGCTCTTCTTGAATCCGCAGTGTAACCATGGACCATTGGTTCCATGCGGCCTGGCCGTGTCACAATGGGCTCCGTGATTCCATGATTCCCCACGGTGTCACAATGGAGCCTTGTTTCTAGGAGGTTCTGTACTGTCACAATTGCCTCCTTGATGCCATCAGCCCCTGCAGTGTCACAATGGCTCCTTGGTTCCATGAGGAACACAATAGCTTGGCATAAGCATTGAGCAACAGCTGCTGAACACACCTGGCAACATCTGCTTGCATCAAAAGAGGGCTTCAAGCTGACAATGGCACCAGCAGCTTCCATCTGCAACAGAGACCCAGGAAAGGACAGGCTGTGCCGGTTTGGACAAATGTGGAGGAAAATATCCTCTGATAGAAGGCAGGTTACACCCAGCCCTCCCCCACCAGCTTCGGGAAAAAAGAATTTTCCTGGGAAGAAAGTGAAAG
The DNA here is from genome assembly GCF_041296385.1 of Aphelocoma coerulescens. NCBI lineage: Eukaryota > Metazoa > Chordata > Aves > Passeriformes > Corvidae > Aphelocoma > Aphelocoma coerulescens. The sequence goes on from NC_091038.1 coordinate 3,890,296, forward strand.
AGATAAAAACCATTTTTTTAACAAACACCCAGGAAAAGGAGAACAATGCTAAATATTAAAAGCTCTCGCTGTGCAGAGAAAGCTGGGATAATTTGAGAGTCCTTCCGTGTTTCGGTGGGGTCTCCTGAAACATCCATAGACAGCGAGGCCCGTGCAAAGAAATAGGGAGCGATTCTTGAGAGAAGTTTCAGAGCTCTTTCTTCTCCAGCCACATGGGCGGGGCACTGCCAAAGAACTGAGCAATCACGGCACAAGCAGGGCCCTCCTGGCACAGGGCAACACAAAATAAGCAGTGCTGAACAGGATTAGGGCACATGTGAGCAGGGAGCAGGGAGACCCCGTGCCCAGGCCATGCCTCTACCCCAGGGTCCACTCTCCCATGACCTCATGGCAGGGGGGAGGAACCCCAACACTTCCGTAGGTGTAGTCTCTCTCCTCCTCCTTGCAGCTGGCTCATGGGCCCACATTCAGGGCCCCCACCTCGGGAGAAAATTCTCCCAATGTGGTCTGATGTTGAAAGAGTCAAGAAGAGAAGAAGGGAAAAAAACCCCCAAAGTCCCAGGAAAACAAAGTTCAACTCTCCATCTCCCCCCAGAGAAAAGGAGCTGAAAACTGGCTAAAAAGAAACAAGGTTGCTTCCTCTGCTCTTGCTGCAAGCAGGATGCAGAGGAGTGTGTATGTGTGTCCTTGAACAAACGCTCTGAGAAGGTTGTCCGGTTTTTTTTCCTCTCCCCCCTCTCAGGCTCAGTTGAAAGGCACAGAAATGCACAAAGTTCACTTCTGGGCATAGAGCAGGATAGGGGATACACATGATAAAGTCACCCCAAGACACAGGGACAGAGAATTCAGTGGAAAGACTCCGAGAATTCTGCTCCCAGAGATCATTCATTCCTGCTCACACTGACCCTTGTAGAAAGGGGATATCGTTCCCGGCAGCCTGTACTGAGCATGTGGCTCCTGAGTGGGGTTTGTTGTTTAGGAAACCTGCTCCGGCTTTTCCATTCTTTCCTTCCAAACAGGAAAACTTCTCCTGGGGCTGTGTGCAGGCAGAGCCCTGAGGAGAGCAGGTGGCACATGGTGCGCTGGGCTGGGACAGCCAGCTGCAGAGCTCAAGGGAAGAAGCCCAAAGTGTCACAATGGCTCCTTGCCTTCACATGCAACACCTGGGTCACAATGGTCTCCTTGATTCCATGAGGCCCCACTGTGTCACAATGGCTCCTTGGTTCCATCAGGTTCCGCAGTGTCACCATGGTCTCCTTTGATCCGCATTGTCATCATGGACAATTGGTTCCATGAGGCCCCGCAGTGTCACAATGGTCCCTTGCTTCCATAGGTTTGATGTTGTAACAATGGACTCCTTGCTTCTATGAGCTAGCCTGCTTTTTGCAGAGGTGTCTTTGGTTCCAACAAGGCCCCGCTGTGTCTCAGTGCACCCTGGCATCCATGTGGATCTGGAGCATCACAAAGGCTCCTTGGTTCCACCAGGTCCTGCTGTGTCACAATGGGTCCTGTGGTCCCCGAGGCCCTCCAAAGTCATCATGGAGGCTTGCTTCCATGAGGTTCCATTATGTGCCAGTGGTCATCTTGGTTCCAGGAGTTTCCTTAGTGTCACAATGCTCTCCATGCTTCCATGATTCCCCACAATGTCACAATGCTCTCCATGCTTCCATTAGGCCCTGCTTTGCCACAATGGTCCCCTTGTTTCCATGAGGCCCCGCTGTGTCACAATGGACCTATGGTTCCATGATGTTGCGTGGTGTCACCGTGCTCTTCTTGAATCCGCAGTGTAACCATGGACCACTGGTTCCATGCGGCCTGGCCGTGTCACAATGGGCTCCGTGATTCCATGATTCCCCACGGTGTCACAATGGAGCCTTGTTTCTAGGAGGTTCTGTACTGTCACAATTGCCTCCTTGATGCCATCAGCCCCTGCAGTGTCACAATGGCTCCTTGGTTCCATGAGGAACACAATAGCTTGGCATAAGCATTGAGCAACAGCTGCTGAACACACCTGGCAACATCTGCTTGCATCAAAAGAGGGCTTCAAGCTGACAATGGCACCAGCAGCTTCCATCTGCAACAGAGACCCAGGAAAGGACAGGCTGTGCCGGTTTGGACAAATGTGGAGGAAAATATCCTCTGATAGAAGGCAGGTTACACCCAGCCCTCCCCCACCAGGTTTTTGGAAAAAAGAATTTTCCTGGGAAGAAAGTGAAAGAGATAAAAACCATTTTTTTAACAAACACACAGGAAAAGGAGAACAATGCTAAATATTAAAAGCTCTCGCTGTGCAGAGAAAGCTGGGATAATTTGAGAGTCCTTCCGTGTTTCGGTGGGGTCTCCTGAAACATCCATAGACAGCGAGGCCCGTGCAAAGAAACAGGGAGCGATTCTTGAGAGAAGTTTCAGAGCTCTTTCTTCTCCAGCCACATGGGCGGGGCACTGCCAAAGAACTGAGCAATCACGGCACAACCAGGGCCCTCCTGGCACAGGGCAACACAAAATAAGCAGTGCTGAACAGGATTAGGGCACATGTGAGCAGGGAGCAGGGAGACCCCGTGCCCAGGCCATGCCTCTACCCCAGGGTCCACTCTCCCATGACCTCATGGCAGGGGGGAGGAACCCCAACACTTCCGTAGGTGTAGTCTCTCTCCTCCTCCTTGCAGCTGGCTCATGGGCCCACATTCAGGGCCCCCACCTCGGGAGAAAATTCTCCCAATGTGGTCTGATGTTGAAAGAGTCAAGAAGAGAAGAAGGGAAAAAAACCCCCAAAGTCCCAGGAAAACAAAGTTCAACTCTCCATCTCCCCCCAGAGAAAAGGAGCTGAAAACTGGCTAAAAAGAAACAAGGTTGCTTCCTCTGCTCTTGCTGCAAGCAGGATGCAGAGGAGTGTGTATGTGTGTCCTTGAACAAACGCTCTGAGAAGGTTGTCCGGTTTTTTTTCCTCTCCCCCCTCTCAGGCTCAGTTGAAAGGCACAGAAATGCACAAAGTTCACTTCTGGGCATAGAGCAGGATAGGGGATACACATGATAAAGTCACCCCAAGACACAGGGACAGAGAATTCAGTGGAAAGACTCCGAGAATTCTGCTCCCAGAGATCATTCATTCCTGCTCACACTGACCCTTGTAGAAAGGGGATATCGTTCCCGGCAGCCTGTACTGAGCATGTGGCTCCTGAGTGGGGTTTGTTGTTTAGGAAACCTGCTCCGGCTTTTCCATTCTTTCCTTCCAAACAGGAAAACTTCTCCTGGGGCTGTGTGCAGGCAGAGCCCTGAGGAGAGCAGGTGGCACATGGTGCGCTGGGCTGGGACAGCCAGCTGCAGAGCTCAAGGGAAGAAGCCCAAAGTGTCACAATGGCTCCTTGCCTTCACATGCAACACCTGGGTCACAATGGTCTCCTTGATTCCATGAGGCCCCACTGTGTCACAATGGCTCCTTGGTTCCATCAGGTTCCGCAGTGTCACCATGGTCTCTTTTGATCCGCATTGTCATCATGGACAATTGGTTCCATGAGGCCCCGCAGTGTCACAATGGTCCCTTGCTTCCATAGGTTTGATGTTGTAACAATGGACTCCTTGCTTCTATGAGCTAGCCTGCTTTTTGCAGAGGTGTCTTTGGTTCCAACAAGGCCCCGCTGTGTCTCAGTGCACCCTGGCATCCATGTGGATCTGGAGCATCACAAAGGCTCCTTGGTTCCACCAGGTCCTGCTGTGTCACAATGGGTCCTGTGGTCCCCGAGGCCCTCCAAAGTCATCATGGAGGCTTGCTTCCATGAGGTTCCATTATGTGCCAGTGGTCATCTTGGTTCCAGGAGTTTCCTTAGTGTCACAATGCTCTCCATGCTTCCATGATTCCCCACAATGTCACAATGCTCTCCATGCTTCCATTAGGCCCTGCTTTGCCACAATGGTCCCCTTGTTTCCATGAGGCCCCGCTGTGTCACAATGGACCTATGGTTCCATGATGTTGCGTGGTGTCACCGTGCTCTTCTTGAATCCGCAGTGTAACCATGGACCACTGGTTCCATGCGGCCTGGCCGTGTCACAATGGGCTCCGTGATTCCATGATTCCCCACGGTGTCACAATGGAGCCTTGTTTCTAGGAGGTTCTGTACTGTCACAATTGCCTCCTTGATGCCATCAGCCCCTGCAGTGTCACAATGGCTCCTTGGTTCCATGAGGAACACAATAGCTTGGCATAAGCATTGAGCAACAGCTGCTGAACACACCTGGCAACATCTGCTTGCATCAAAAGAGGGCTTCAAGCTGACAATGGCACCAGCAGCTTCCATCTGCAACAGAGACCCAGGAAAGGACAGGCTGTGCCGGTTTGGACAAATGTGGAGGAAAATATCCTCTGATAGAAGGCAGGTTACACCCAGCCCTCCCCCACCAGGTTTTTGGAAAAAAGAATTTTCCTGGGAAGAAAGTGAAAGAGATAAAAACCATTTTTTTAACAAACACACAGGAAAAGGAGAACAATGCTAAATATTAAAAGCTCTCGCTGTGCAGAGAAAGCTGGGATAATTTGAGAGTCCTTCCGTGTTTCGGTGGGGTCTCCTGAAACATCCATAGACAGCGAGGCCCGTGCAAAGAAACAGGGAGCGATTCTTGAGAGAAGTTTCAGAGCTCTTTCTTCTCCAGCCACATGGGCGGGGCACTGCCAAAGAACTGAGCAATCAAGGGACAAGCAGGGCCCTCCTGGCACAGGGCAACACAAAATAAGCAGTGCTGAACAGGATTAGGGCACATGTGAGCAGGGAGCAGGGAGACCCCGTGCCCAGGCCATGCCTCTACCCCAGGGTCCACTCTCCCATGACCTCATGGCAGGGGGGAGGAACCCCAACACTTCCGTAGGTGTAGTCTCTCTCCTCCTCCTTGCAGCTGGCTCATGGGCCCACATTCAGGGCCCCCACCTCGGGAGAAAATTCTCCCAATGTGGTCTGATGTTGAAAGAGTCAAGAAGAGAAGAAGGGAAAAAAACCCCCAAAGTCCCAGGAAAACAAAGTTCAACTCTCCATCTTCCCCCAGAGAAAAGGAGCTGAAAACTGGCTAAAAAGAAACAAGGTTGCTTCCTCTGCTCTTGCTGCAAGCAGGATGCAGAGGAGTGTGTATGTGTGTCCTTGAACAAACGCTCTGAGAAGGTTGTCCGGTTTTTTTTCCTCTCCCCCCTCTCAGGCTCAGTTGAAAGGCACAGAAATGCACAAAGTTCACTTCTGGGCATAGAGCAGGATAGGGGATACACATGATAAAGTCACCCCAAGACACAGGGACAGAGAATTCAGTGGAAAGACTCCGAGAATTCTGCTCCCAGAGATCATTCATTCCTGCTCACACTGACCCTTGTAGAAAGGGGATATCGTTCCCGGCAGCCTGTACTGAGCATGTGGCTCCTGAGTGGGGTTTGTTGTTTAGGAAACCTGCTCCGGCTTTTCCATTCTTTCCTTCCAAACAGGAAAACTTCTCCTGCGGCTGTGTGCAGGCAGAGCCCTGAGGAGAGCAGGTGGCACATGGTGCGCTGGGCTGGGACAGCCAGCTGCAGAGCTCAAGGGAAGAAGCCCAAAGTGTCACAATGGCTCCTTGCCTTCACATGCAACACCTGGGTCACAATGGTCTCCTTGATTCCATGAGGCCCCACTGTGTCACAATGGCTCCTTGGTTCCATCAGGTTCCGCAGTGTCACCATGGTCTCTTTTGATCCGCATTGTCATCATGGACAATTGGTTCCATGAGGCCCCGCAGTGTCACAATGGTCCCTTGCTTCCATAGGTTTGATGTTGTAACAATGGACTCCTTGCTTCTATGAGCTAGCCTGCTTTTTGCAGAGGTGTCTTTGGTTCCAACAAGGCCCCGCTGTGTCTCAGTGCACCCTGGCATCCATGTGGATCTGGAGCATCACAAAGGCTCCTTGGTTCCACCAGGTCCTGCTGTGTCACAATGGGTCCTGTGGTCCCCGAGGCCCTCCAAAGTCATCATGGAGGCTTGCTTCCATGAGGTTCCATTATGTGCCAGTGGTCATCTTGGTTCCAGGAGTTTCCTTAGTGTCACAATGCTCTCCATGCTTCCATGATTCCCCACAATGTCACAATGCTCTCCATGCTTCCATTAGGCCCTGCTTTGCCACAATGGTCCCCTTGTTTCCATGAGGCCCCGCTGTGTCACAATGGACCTATGGTTCCATGATGTTGCGTGGTGTCACCGTGCTCTTCTTGAATCCGCAGTGTAACCATGGACCATTGGTTCCATGCGGCCTGGCCGTGTCACAATGGGCTCCGTGATTCCATGATTCCCCACGGTGTCACAATGGAGCCTTGTTTCTAGGAGGTTCTGTACTGTCACAATTGCCTCCTTGATGCCATCAGCCCCTGCAGTGTCACAATGGCTCCTTGGTTCCATGAGGAACACAATAGCTTGGCATAAGCATTGAGCAACAGCTGCTGAACACACCTGGCAACATCTGCTTGCATCAAAAGAGGGCTTCAAGCTGAGAATGGCACCAGCAGCTTCCATCTGCAACAGAGAGCCAGGAAAGGACAGGCTGTGCCGGTTTGGACAAATGTGGAGGAAAATATCCTCTGATAGAAGGCAGGTTACACCCAGCCCTCCCCCACCAGGTTTTTGGAAAAAAGAATTTTCCTGGGAAGAAAGTGAAAGAGATAAAAACCATTTTTTTAACAAACACACAGGAAAAGGAGAACAATGCTAAATATTAAAAGCTCTCGCTGTGCAGAGAAAGCTGGGATAATTTGAGAGTCCTTCCGTGTTTCGGTGGGGTCTCCTGAAACATCCATAGACAGCGAGGCCCGTGCAAAGAAACAGGGAGCGATTCTTGAGAGAAGTTTCAGAGCTCTTTCTTCTCCAGCCACATGGGCGGGGCACTGCCAAAGAACTGAGCAATCACGGCACAAGCAGGGCCCTCCTCGCACAGGGCAACACAAAATAAGCAGTGCTGAACAGGATTAGGGCACATGTGAGCAGGGAGCAGGGAGACCCCGTGCCCAGGCCATGCCTCTACCCCAGGGTCCCCTCTCCCATGACCTCATGGCAGGGGGGAGGAACCCCAACACTTCCGTAGGTGTAGTCTCTCTCCTCCTCCTTGCAGCTGGCTCATGGGCCCACATTCAGGGCCCCCACCTCGGGAGAAAATTCTCCCAATGTGGTCTGATGTTGAAAGAGTCAAGAAGAGAAGAAGGGAAAAAAACCCCCAAAGTCCCAGGAAAACAAAGTTCAACTCTCCATCTCCCCCCAGAGAAAAGGAGCTGAAAACTGGCTAAAAAGAAACAAGGTTGCTTCCTCTGCTCTTGCTGCAAGCAGGATGCAGAGGAGTGTGTATGTGTGTCCTTGAACAAACGCTCTGAGAAGGTTGTCCGGTTTTTTTTCCTCTCCCCCCTCTCAGGCTCAGTTGAAAGGCACAGAAATGCACAAAGTTCACTTCTGGGCATAGAGCAGCAATAGGGGATACACATGATAAAGTCACCCCAAGACACAGGGACAGGGAATTCAGTGGAAAGACTCCGAGAATTCTGCTCCCAGAGATCATTCATTCCTGCTCACACTGACCCTTGTAGAAAGGGGACATCGTTCCAGGCAGCCTGTACTGAGCATGTGGCTCCTGAGTGGGGTTTGTTGTTTAGGAAACCTGCTCCGGCTTTTCCATTCTTTCCTTCCAAACAGGAAAACTTCTCCTGGGGCTGTGTGCAGGCAGAGCCCTGAGGAGAGCAGGTGGCACATGGTGCGCTGGGCTGGGACAGCCAGCTGCAGAGCTCAAGGGAAGAAGCCCAAAGTGTCACAATGGCTCCTTGCCTTCACATGCAACACCTGGGTCACAATGGTCTCCTTGATTCCATGAGGCCCCACTGTGTCACAATGGCTCCTTGGTTCCATCGGGTTCCGCAGTGTCACCATGGTCTCTTTTGATCCGCATTGTCATCATGGACAATTGGTTCCATGAGGCCCCGCAGTGTCACAATGGTCCCTTGCTTCCATAGGTTTGATGTTGTAACAATGGACTCCTTGCTTCTATGAGCTAGCCTGCTTTTTGCAGAGGTGTCTTTGGTTCCAACAAGGCCCCGCTGTGTCTCAGTGCACCCTGGCTTCCATGTGGATCTGGAGTATCACAAAGGCTCCTTGGTTCCACCAGGTCCTGCTGTGTCACAATGGGTCCTGTGGTCCCCGAGGCCCTCCAAAGTCATCATGGAGGCTTGCTTCCATGAGGTTCCATTATGTGCCAGTGGTCATCTTGGTTCCAGGAGTTTCCTTAGTGTCACAATGCTCTCCATGCTTCCATGATTCCCCACAATGTCACAATGCTCTCCATGCTTCCATTAGGCCCTGCTTTGCCACAATGGTCCCCTTGTTTCCATGAGGCCCCGCTGTGTCACAATGGACCTATGGTTCCATGATGTTGCGTGGTGTCACCGTGCTCTTCTTGAATCCGCAGTGTAACCATGGACCATTGGTTCCATGCGGCCTGGCCGTGTCACAATGGGCTCCGTGATTCCATGATTCCCCACGGTGTCACAATGGAGCCTTGTTTCTAGGAGGTTCTGTACTGTCACAATTGCCTCCTTGATGCCATCAGCCCCTGCAGTGTCACAATGGCTCCTTGGTTCCATGAGGAACACAATAGCTTGGCATACGCATTGAGCAACAGCTGCTGAACACACCTGGCAACATCTGCTTGCATCAAAAGAGGGCTTCAAGCTGAGAATGGCACCAGCAGCTTCCATCTGCAACAGAGACCCAGGGAAAGGACAGGCTGTGCCGGTTTGGACAAATGTGGAGGAAAATATCCTCTGATAGAAGGCAGGTTACACCCAGCCCTCCCCCACCAGCTTCGGGAAAAAAGAATTTTCCTGGGAAGAAAGTGAAAGAGATAAAAACCATTTTTTTGACAAACACCCAGGAAAAGGAGAACAATGCTAAATATTAAAAGCTCTCGCTGTGCAGAGAAAGCTGGGATAATTTGAGAGTCCTTCCGTGTTTCGGTGGGGTCTCCTGAAACATCCATAGACAGCGAGGCCCGTGCAAAGAAACAGGGAGCGATTCTTGAGAGAAGTTTCAGAGCTCTTTCTTCTCCAGCCACATGGGCGGGGCACTGCCAAAGAACTGAGCAATCACGGCATAACCAGGGCCCTCCTGGCACAGGGCAACACAAAATAAGCAGTGCTGAACAGGATTAGGGCACATGTGAGCAGGGAGCAGGGAGACCCCGTGCCCAGGCCATGCCTCTACCCCAGGGTCCCCTCTCCCATGACCTCATGGCAGGGGGGAGGAACCCCAACACTTCCGTAGGTGTAGTCTCTCTCCTCCTCCTTGCAGCTGGCTCATGGGCCCGCATTCAGGGCCCCCACCTCGGGAGAAAATTCTCCCAATGTGGTCTGATGTTGAAAGAGTCAAGAAGAGAAGAAGGGAAAAAAACCCCCAAAGTCCCAGGAAAACAAAGTTCAACTCTCCATCTCCCCCCAGAGAAAAGGAGCTGAAAACTGGCTAAAAAGAAACAAAGTTGCTTCCTCTGCTCTTGCTGCAAGCAGGATGCAGAGGAGTGTGTATGTGTGTCCTTGAACAAACGCTCTGAGAAGATTGTCCGGTTTTTTTTTCCTCTCCCCCCTCTCAGGCTCAGTTGAAAGGCACAGAAATGCACAAAGTTCACTTCTGGGCATAGAGCAGCAATAGGGGATACACATGATAAAGTCACCCCAAGACACAGGGACAGAGAATTCAGTGGAAAGACTCCGAGAATTCTGCACCCAGAGATCATTCATTCCTGCTCACACTGACCCTTGTAGAAAGGGGACCTCGTTCCCGGCAGCCTGTACTGAGCATGTGGCTCCTGAGTGGGGTTTGTTGTTTAGGAAACCTGCTCCGGCTTTTCCATTCTTTCCTTCCAAACAGGAAAACTTCTCCTGCGGCTGTGTGCAGGCAGAGCCCTGAGGAGAGCAGGTGGCACATGGTGCGCTGGGCTGGGACAGCCAGCTGCAGAGCTCAAGGGAAGAAGCCCAAAGTGTCACAATGGCTCCTTGCCTTCACATGCAACACCTGGGTCACAATGGTCTCCTTGATTCCATGAGGCCCCACTGTGTCACAATGGCTCCTTGGTTCCATCGGGTTCCGCAGTGTCACCATGGTCTCTTTTGATCCGCACTGTCATCACGGACAATTGGTTCCATGAGGCCCCGCAGTGTCACAATGGTCCCTTGCTTCCATAGCTTTTATGTTGTAACAATGGACTCCTTGCTTCTATGAGCTAGCCTGCTTTTTGCAGAGGTGTCTTTGGTTCCAACAAGGCCCCGCTGTGTCTCAGTGCACCCTGGCTTCCATGTGGATCTGGAGTATCACAAAGGCTCCTTGGTTCCACCAGGTCCTGCTGTGTCACAATGGGTCCTGTGGTCCCCGAGGCCCTCCAAAGTCATCATGGAGGCTTGGTTCCATGAGGTTCCATGATGTGCCAGTGGTCATCTTGGTTCCAGGAGTTTCCTTAGTGTCACAATGCTCTCCATGCTTCCATGATTCCCCACAATGTCACAATGCTCTCCATGCTTCCATTAGGCCCTGCTTTGCCACAATGGTCCCCTTGTTTCCATGAGGCCCCGCTGTGTCACAATGGACCTATGGTTCCATGATGTTGCGTGGTGTCACCGTGCTCTTCTTGAATCCGCAGTGTAACTGTACTAGTTTGAAAATAAACCAGTGAGAGGCACCAAGTCAGAATAACAATTTAATGGAAATTAAAGAAAAGGAAAAGAAAGTAAAAGAAAACACTGACAGATCCAAGATACAACCTGAATCCCTATTAGGCAGGGTAGTGGTAGCAGTCTGGTGGAATGGTGGCTGCAATCCTCTGAAGTGGTGATCCTGTAGTAGAAGGGGTCTGCTCTTCCTCAGAAAGTCCAGCGGTGGCTGTGTAGCTCCTGTCCTCTGGAAATCCAGTGGAGCCTGTCCCTTTGATGCTCAGAGTCCCAGTTATATCCATGATGGGATGCTTGGTTCCTCCCTCTGGGTGGAGCATCTCACAATGAGGTAATGAGTCATGAGGCCAGGTGTTGATTAGGCTCGTTAACAGAAGATAGTCCAGAGGGAGTTATCTCTGAGTCATGCAGCAGGACAATGATGGGCCATTAACAGAAAGATAGTCTGGGGGGAGAAGGCAAGGAAAACACTGCCCCACCTAATTTCAACAGCTCATGAGGATGGTAATAGAATACACCTCAACCCAGGACATTATCCACCCCTTATTCTATTACCATCTACATCATCCCAAATCAATACCTTCTTAAACTCTAAACACACATACATATATATATATATATATATACAATGAAACCCTACACACCGTTCTCACCTAAGATTAGGTCTCCCTGTGGTACACAACGGGTTTCCCCATCTTTTTGCATTACCCACCAAGTGCAACCAGGTCCTTGAGCAAAGACAATCCCACGGATGGGTTTGCCTTTGCCTGAGGTGGGATTAATCCAAACAGTCTTTCCTAAAATACCTCTCAGGTGTACCACAGGGACTCTATCTCCATCCACTGTGTGCAAGGGTTCAGACTCGGCAGGACCAGCTCGATTGATGGACCCTCGGGTATTGACCATCCAGGTAGCCTTCGCTAAGTTCGCTTCCCAATTTTTGAAGGTTCCCCCACCAAGTGCCTTTAGGGTGGTTTTAAGTAGTCCATTGCAGCGTTCAACTTTTCCGGCAGCTGGTGCATGATAAGGAATGTGATATATCCATTCGATACCGTGTTCTCTGGCCCAGGTGTTGATGAGGCTGTTCTTAAAATGAGTCCCGTTGTCTGACTCGATCCTGTCCGGGGTGCCATGTCTCCACAGGACTTGCTTTTCCAGGCCCAAGATGGTGTTCCGGGCTGTAGCATGAGGCACAGGGTAGGTCTCCAGCCATCCAGTGGTTGCTTCAACCATGGTCAACACGTAGCGCTTGCCTTGGCGAGTTTGGGGAAGGGTGATGTAATCAACTTGCCAGGCTTCCCCATACCTGTACTTTGACCATCGTCCACCGTACCACAGAGGCTTCACCCGCTTGGCCTGTTTGATTGCAGCACAGGTCTCACAACTGTGGATGACCTGTGAGATGCTGTCCATGGTAAGGTCCACCCCTCGGTCACGGGCCCATTGGTATGTTGCATCTCTCCCCTGATGACCAGAGGCATCATGGGCCCAACGAGCTAGGAATAATTCTCCCTTGTGCTGCCAGTCCAGATCCACCTGTGATACTTTCACCTTGGCAGCTCGGTCCACCTGCTCGTTGTTGCGATGTTCTTCATTAGCCCGACTCTTGGGTACGTGTGCATCCACGTGTCGAACCTTCACGGTCAGCTTCTCTACTCGGGCGGCGATGTCCTGCCAAATCTCAGCGGCCCAGATGGGTTTCCCTCTGCGCTGCCAGTTGGCTTTTCTCCAGCGAACCAGCCATCCCCACAGAGCGTTAGCTACCATCCACGAGTCGGTGTAGAGATAAAGCCTCGGCCACTTCTCTCGTTCAGCAATATCCAAAGCCAGCTGGACGGCTTTAAGCTCTGCAACCTGACTCGATCCACCTTGTCCCTCGGTAGCTTGTGCAACTTGCCGTGTGGGGCTCCATACTGCAGCTTTCCACTTCCTGTTAGTGCCTACAATTCGGCAGGAACCATCAGTGAAGAGGGCATAACGTCTTTCAGTCTCCGGTAGCTCATTATATGGTGGGGCTTCCTCAGCACGAGTCACTTGCTCTTCCTCTTCTTCAGAAGATAATCCAAAAGTCTCACCTTCAGGCCAGTTTGTTATAATTTCCAGAATCCCAGGGCGATTCGGGTTTCCAATACGGGCACGCTGTGTGATGAGAGCAATCCATTTGCTCCATGTGGTGTCGGTGGCGTGATGCATGGCAGGAACCTTTCCCTTGAACATCCACCCCAGCACTGGTAGTCGGGGTGCCAGGAGGAGTTGTGCCTCTGTGCCGATTACCTCTGAGGCAGCTTGGACTCCTTCATAGGCGGCCAAGATTTCCTTCTCTGTGGGAGTGTAGTTAGCTTCAGATCCTCTGTAGCTTCGGCTCCAGAATCCCAGTGGTCGGCCACGAGTCTCACCAGGCACCTTCTGCCAGAGGCTCCAGGACAGACCATGGCTCCCGGCTGCAGAGTAGAGCACATTCTTCACCTCTGGTCCTGTCCTGACTGGGCCAAGGGCTACCGCATGAGCGATTTCCTGTTTGATCTGGGCGAAGGCTTGCTGCTGTTCAGGGCCCCAGTGGAAATCGTTCTTCTTGCGGGTAACCAGGTAGAGAGGGCTCACAATCTGGCTGTACTCAGGAATGTGCATTCTCCAAAAACCTATGGCGCCTAGGAAAGCTTGTGTTTCCTTCTTACTGGTCGGTGGAGACATCGCAGTGATCTTGTTGACGACCTCGGTGGGAATCTGACGTCGTCCATCTTGCCACTTTACTCCCAGGAACTGGATCTCTTGGGCAGGTCCCTTGACTTTGCTCCTTTTGATGGCAAAGCCAGCTTCCAGGAGAATCTGGATGATTTTCTCTCCTTTCTCAAATACTTCCTTTGCTGTGTTTCCCCACACGATGATGTCGTCGATGTATTGCAGATGTTCTGGGGCCTCACCCTTTTCCAGTGCAGTCTGGATCAGTCCATGGCAAATGGTGGGACTGTGCTTCCACCCCTGGGGCAGTCGGTTCCAGGTGTATTGCACACCCCTCCAAGTGAAAGCAAACTGGGGCCTGCATTCTGCTGCCAAAGGAATGGAGAAGAAGGCGTTGGCAATGTCAATAGTGGAGTACCACTTCGCTGCTTTGGACTCCAGCTCGTACTGAAGTTCCAACATGTCCGGCACAGCAGCGCTCAATGGTGGTGTGACTTCATTCAGGCCACGGTAATCCACTGTCAGTCTCCATTCCCCGTTGGACTTACGCACTGGCCATATAGGGCTGTTGAAAGGTGAATGGGCCTTGCTGACCACCCCTTGGCTCTCCAGTTTACGAATCATCTCATGGACAGGAACCACAGAGTCTCTGTCGGTGCGGTATTGCCGACGGTGTACTGTTGCTGTGGCGATTGGTACCTGTTGTTCTTCAACTCTTAGCAGTCCCACGGCAGACGGGTCATCTGAGAGGCCAGGCAATGTACTCAGTTGTCTGATATCTTCTGTCTCCACAGCAGCTATCCCAAAAGCCCAACGATGTCCTTTTGGGTCCTTGAAATATCCATTTCTGAGATAGTCTATGCCGAGAATGCACGGGGCCTCCGGGCCAGTCACGATGGGGTGTTTCTGCCACTCGTTCCCAGTTAAACTCACTTCAGCTTCCAGTACAGTCAGCTGCTGGGATCCTCCTGTCACCCCACAAATAGAAATGGGTTCTGCTCCCACATACCTTGATGGCATCAGAGTACATTGAGCGCCTGTGTCAACCAAAGCCGTGTATTTTTGTGGGTCAGCTGTGCCAGGCCATCGGACCCACACAGTCCAAAAGACCCGATTATCCCTTTCCTCTACCTGGCTAGAGGCAGGGCCCCTCTATTCCTGGTTCTGGTGCATGTTGCTCCCTTCCGGTGAGTATGTTCCTGAGGTCCCTTCAAGAGGATCAGTCATACTATCATTCTGGTATCGTCTGGAGTTCTGTGTGCGAGAGACCGGAGCAATGTTGACTCTAGATGCGCTTCTTGTGGTAGTTGTCCCTCTTTTTAGTTCACGTACCCTGGCTGCTAAGGAGGAGGTGGGTTTTCCATGCCACTTACTCATGTCTTCTCCATGTTCCTGAAGGAAAAACCAGAGATTACCTCGTGGCGTGTATCCTCTCTCCCTGGTTGGGGGGCGCCGGCTCCTAATGGCAGAGACTCTTGTTGGTTCTGGCGAGATGTGATAAATCTCTTCCTTAAGCTCCTTTTTCAATTTCTGATGGCCTTCTTCAACCAAGCTCCGGACTTGCTCAGCCAAAAGACTTGTTTCCACGGATGAGACATGGGTGCGAAATGGGGCTGTGACAGTGTCCTCGTAAATCCTCAGCTTGTTCACCAAGACGCCCACCCTGTCCTCGCCTTCCCTCCATTGCAGCGTTGCCAGGTAACGGGAGTATATCTCTGGTCCAAGGCGTGCGAACCTCAACCACATCTGTGATGTGCACTGGACACCATCTGGGCTCTTAGGAAATCTCTCATCTTCTGAGAAAATGATCTCCAGCACAGCCAATTCCCTCAGGCACCGGATACCTTGTTCCATTGTGCTCCATTTTCCTTGGTGTACCTGGAGGTCTTCTTTACAAAGGTACCTGTCCCTGACACTTGTAAGCAGTCGCCGCCAGAGGCTGAGGGTTTCTTGGGTTCTCCCGATCCCCTGGTCAATGACCACATCCCGGGACAGAGATCCCAGTTGCCTGGCCTCACTTCCGTCTAGAATAGTGTCATTGGCTGCAGCGTCCCAGATGCGGAGCAGCCAGGTCAGGATGGACTCATTCGTCTGGCGGGTGAATTCCCTCCGCAGGTCACGCAGCTCACCCAGGGATAGTGACCGAGTGATGATCTCTGGCTCTGCCTCTTCTGCTGGGTGCGAAGGTCCTGCTGCATCCTCGTCAGTCACTATGCGGACTGACTTGCTTTTTGATTTCTTCTTCTGCACGGGGGCAACTGCAATCGGTTTGGGCTGTTCTGGTTCAGTGATGGTTTGCGTGGGGATGCTGACAGTGCTTTTGGTTCCTTTCTCCTCTGTGTCAGTCTGCGTAGACATGGGCGCTGTTGTCTTGCGTCTGGCTTCTTTCTCCTCTGTGTCAGTCTGCGTAGACATGGATGCTGTCGTTTTGCATTTGGTTTCTTTCTCCTCTGTGTCAGTCTGCGTAGAGATGGACACTGTTGCTTTGCGTTTGGTTCCTTTTTCCTTTGTGTCAGTCTGCGTAGACATGGACGCTGTTGTTTTGCATTTGGTTTCTTTCTTCTCTGCGACAGTCTGTGCAGACATGGTGTTTGTTGCTCTGCTCTTCTTCCCTCCC
Organism: Aphelocoma coerulescens; assembly: GCF_041296385.1. Taxonomy (NCBI): domain Eukaryota; kingdom Metazoa; phylum Chordata; class Aves; order Passeriformes; family Corvidae; genus Aphelocoma; species Aphelocoma coerulescens. The sequence continues at coordinate 3,906,280 of NC_091038.1, forward strand.
TCATCCTGAGGATGCTGTGCCATAGCTCTGATTCTGAGCATGGTGTACATGGTGCAGGCTGTACAGAGAAGACAAAGCAGAACTGACAGCAAGTTTATGCTATCTTTGACATCCAGAGGGAGTTCAATATTTTCAAAAACTGCTGTGCCTGGCCTGAAAGGCTGGAAGAAACCACTCTCTACTCCTCCCACCAGGGGCTGGGTGCGATTGTTGAGGAGATCCCAGAAATAGGAGCCCAGACTAGGACAGCCAAACAAAATGGAGTATATTTTCCGAATGGCATTCATCGCCTCGCAGGTTATTATGCTATAGACATAATAAACCATTAAAGCAATTCTCATACCATTCCCTGGTTTTAACAGGAGTAATACTACAGGCAGGTAGTTCCCCATGTGAGGAAAGATATAGAGAGCAAGATACAGTACCCATGCAGACAAGCTGAGCACCATGGTGAATACAAAATTGTAATTCTGACTTTCTCTCAGAGCAGGCCCCACGTTGGGCGCCAAATTATGTACTAGTTTGAAAATAAACCAGTGAGAGGCACCAAGTCAGAATAACAATTTAATGGAAATTAAAGAAAAGGAAAAGAAAGTAAAAGAAAACACTGACAGATCCAAGATACAACCTGAATCCCTATTAGGCAGGGTAGTGGTAGCAGTCTGGTGGAATGGTGGCTGCAATCCTCTGAAGTGGTGATCCTGTAGTAGAAGGGGTCTGCTCTTCCTCAGAAAGTCCAGCGGTGGCTGTGTAGCTCCTGTCCTCTGGAAATCCAGTGGAGCCTGTCCCTTTGATGCTCAGAGTCCCAGTTATATCCATGATGGGATGCTTGGTTCCTCCCTCTGGGTGGAGCATCTCACAATGAGGTAATGAGTCATGAGGCCAGGTGTTGATTAGGCTCGTTAACAGAAGATAGTCCAGAGGGAGTTATCTCTGAGTCATGCAGCAGGACAATGATGGGCCATTAACAGAAAGATAGTCTGGGGGGAGAAGGCAAGGAAAACACTGCCCCACCTAATTTCAACAGCTCATGAGGATGGTAATAGAATACACCTCAACCCAGGACAGTAACCATGGACCATTGGTTCCATGCGGCCTGGCCGTGTCACAATGGGCTCCGTGATTCCATGATTCCCCACGGTGTCACAATGGAGCCTTGTTTCTAGGAGGTTCTGTACTGTCACAATTGCCTCCTTGATGCCATCAGCCCCTGCAGTGTCACAATGGCTCCTTGGTTCCATGAGGAACACAATAGCTTGGCATACGCATTGAGCAACAGCTGCTGAACACACCTGGCAACATCTGCTTGCATCAAAAGAGGGCTTCAAGCTGAGAATGGCACCAGCAGCTTCCATCTGCAACAGAGACCCAGGGAAAGGACAGGCTGTGCCGGTTTGGACAAATGTGGAGGAAAATATCCTCTGATAGAAGGCAGGTTACACCCAGCCCTCCCCCACCAGCTTCGGGAAAAAAGAATTTTCCTGGGAAGAAAGTGAAAGAGATAAAAACCATTTTTTTGACAAACACCCAGGAAAAGGAGAACAATGCTAAATATTAAAAGCTCTCGCTGTGCAGAGAAAGCTGGGATAATTTGAGAGTCCTTCCATGTTTCGGTGGGGTCTCCTGAAACATCCATAGACAGCGAGGCCCGTGCAAAGAAACAGGGAGCGATTCTTGAGAGAAGTTTCAGAGCTCTTTCTTCTCCAGCCACATGGGCGGGGCACTGCCAAAGAACTGAGCAATCACGGCATAACCAGGGCCCTCCTGGCACAGGGCAACACAAAATAAGCAGTGCTGAACAGGATTAGGGCACATGTGAGCAGGGAGCAGGGAGACCCCGTGCCCAGGCCATGCCTCTACCCCAGGGTCCCCTCTCCCATGACCTCATGGCAGGGGGGAGGAACCCCAACACTTCCGTAGGTGTAGTCTCTCTCCTCCTCCTTGCAGCTGGCTCATGGGCCCGCATTCAGGGCCCCCACCTCGGGAGAAAATTCTCCCAATGTGGTCTGATGTTGAAAGAGTCAAGAAGAGAAGAAGGGAAAAAAACCCCCAAAGTCCCAGGAAAACAAAGTTCAACTCTCCATCTCCCCCCAGAGAAAAGGAGCTGAAAACTGGCTAAAAAGAAACAAAGTTGCTTCCTCTGCTCTTGCTGCAAGCAGGATGCAGAGGAGTGTGTATGTGTGTCCTTGAACAAACGCTCTGAGAAGATTGTCCGGTTTTTTTTTCCTCTCCCCCCTCTCAGGCTCAGTTGAAAGGCACAGAAATGCACAAAGTTCACTTCTGGGCATAGAGCAGCAATAGGGGATACACATGATAAAGTCACCCCAAGACACAGGGACAGAGAATTCAGTGGAAAGACTCCGAGAATTCTGCACCCAGAGATCATTCATTCCTGCTCACACTGACCCTTGTAGAAAGGGGACCTCGTTCCCGGCAGCCTGTACTGAGCATGTGGCTCCTGAGTGGGGTTTGTTGTTTAGGAAACCTGCTCCGGCTTTTCCATTCTTTCCTTCCAAACAGGAAAACTTCTCCTGCGGCTGTGTGCAGGCAGAGCCCTGAGGAGAGCAGGTGGCACATGGTGCGCTGGGCTGGGACAGCCAGCTGCAGAGCTCAAGGGAAGAAGCCCAAAGTGTCACAATGGCTCCTTGCCTTCACATGCAACACCTGGGTCACAATGGTCTCCTTGATTCCATGAGGCCCCACTGTGTCACAATGGCTCCTTGGTTCCATCGGGTTCCGCAGTGTCACCATGGTCTCTTTTGATCCGCATTGTCATCATGGACAATTGGTTCCATGAGGCCCCGCAGTGTCACAATGGTCCCTTGCTTCCATAGGTTTGATGTTGTAACAATGGACTCCTTGCTTCTATGAGCTAGCCTGCTTTTTGCAGAGGTGTCTTTGGTTCCAACAAGGCCCCGCTGTGTCTCAGTGCACCCTGGCTTCCATGTGGATCTGGAGTATCACAAAGGCTCCTTGGTTCCACCAGGTCCTGCTGTGTCACAATGGGTCCTGTGGTCCCCGAGGCCCTCCAAAGTCATCATGGAGGCTTGGTTCCATGAGGTTCCATTATGTGCCAGTGGTCATCTTGGTTCCAGGAGTTTCCTTTGTGTCACAATGCTCTCCATGCTTCCATGATTCCCCACAATGTCACAATGCTCTCCATGCTTCCATTAGGCCCTGCTTTGCCACAATGGTCCCCTTGTTTCCATGAGGCCCCGCTGTGTCACAATGGACCTATGGTTCCATGATGTTGCGTGGTGTCACCGTGCTCGTCTTGAATCCGCAGTGTAACCATGGACCATTGGTTCCATGCGGCCTGGCCGTGTCACAATGGGCTCCGTGATTCCATGATTCCCCACGGTGTCACAATGGAGCCTTGTTTCTAGGAGGTTCTGTACTGTCACAATTGCCTCCTTGATGCCATCAGCCCCTGCAGTGTCACAATGGCTCCTTGGTTCCATGAGGAACACAATAGCTTGGCATAAGCATTGAGCAACAGCTGCTGAACACACCTGGCAACATCTGCTTGCATCAAAAGAGGGCTTCAAGCTGAGAATGGCACCAGCAGCTTCCATCTGCAACAGAGACCCAGGAAAGGACAGGCTGTGCCGGTTTGGACAAATGTGGAGGAAAATATCCTCTGATAGAAGGCAGGTTACATCCAGCCCTCCCCCACCAGGTTTGGGAAAAAAGAATTTTCCTGGGAAGAAAGTGAAAGAGATAAAAACTATTTTTTTAACAAACACCCAGGAAAAGGAGAACAATGCTAAATATTAAAAGCTCTCGCTGTGCAGAGAAAGCTGGGATAATTTGAGAGTCCTTCCGTGTTTCGGTGGGGTCTCCTGAAACATCCATAGACAGCGAGGCCCGTGCAAAGAAATAGGGAGCGATTCTTGAGAGAAGTTTCAGAGCTCTTTCTTCTCCAGCCACATGGGCGGGGCACTGCCAAAGAACTGAGCAATCACGGCACAACCAGGGCCCTCCTGGCACAGGGCAACACAAAATAAGCAGTGCTGAACAGGATTAGGGCACATGTGAGCAGGGAGCAGGGAGACCCCGTGCCCAGGCCATGCCTCTACCCCAGGGTCCCCTCTCCCATGACCTCATGGCAGGGGGGAGGAACCCCAACACTTCCGTAGGTGCAGTCTCTCTCCTCCTCCTTGCAGCTGGCTCATGGGCCCACATTCAGGGCCCCCACCTCGGGAGAAAATTCTCCCAATGTGGTCTGATGTTGAAAGAGTCAAGAAGAGAAGAAGGGAAAAAAACCCCCAAAGTCCCAGGAAAACAAAGTTCAACTCTCCATCTCCCCCCAGAGAAAAGGAGCTGAAAACTGGCTAAAAAGAAACAAGGTTGCTTCCTCTGCTCTTGCTGCAAGCAGGATGCAGAGGAGTGTGTATGTGTGTCCTTGAACAAACGCTCTGAGAAGGTTGTCCGGTTTTTTTTCCTCTCCCCCCTCTCAGGCTCAGTTGAAAGGCACAGAAATGCACAAAGTTCACTTCTGGGCATAGAGCAGGATAGGGGATACACATGATAAAGTCACCCCAAGACACAGGGACAGAGAATTCAGTGGAAAGACTCCGAGAATTCTGCTCCCAGAGATCATTCATTCCTGCTCACACTGACCCTTGTAGAAAGGGGACATCGTTCCAGGCAGCCTGTACTGAGCATGTGGCTCCTGAGTGGGGTTTGTTGTTTAGGAAACCTGCTCCGGCTTTTCCATTCTTTCCTTCCAAACAGGAAAACTTCTCCTGCGGCTGTGTGCAGGCAGAGCCCTGAGGAGAGCAGGTGGCACATGGTGCGCTGGGCTGGGACAGCCAGCTGCAGAGCTCAAGGGAAGAAGCCCAAAGTGTCACAATGGCTCCTTGCCTTCACATGCAACACCTGGGTCACAATGGTCTCCTTGATTCCATGAGGCCCCACTGTGTCACAATGGCTCCTTGGTTCCATCAGGTTCCGCAGTGTCACCATGGTCTCTTTTGATCCGCATTGTCATCATGGACAATTGGTTCCATGAGGCCCCGCAGTGTCACAATGGTCCCTTGCTTCCATAGGTTTGATGTTGTAACAATGGACTCCTTGCTTCTATGAGCTAGCCTGCTTTTTGCAGAGGTGTCTTTGGTTCCAACAAGGCCCCGCTGTGTCTCAGTGCACCCTGGCATCCATGTGGATCTGGAGCATCACAAAGGCTCCTTGGTTCCACCAGGTCCTGCTGTGTCACAATGGGTCCTGTGGTCCCCGAGGCCCTCCAAAGTCATCATGGAGGCTTGGTTCCATGAGGTTCCATTATGTGCCAGTGGTCATCTTGGTTCCAGGAGTTTCCTTAGTGTCACAATGCTCTCCATGCTTCCATGATTCCCCACAATGTCACAATGCTCTCCATGCTTCCATTAGGCCCTGCTTTGCCACAATGGTCCCCTTGTTTCCATGAGGCCCCGCTGTGTCACAATGGACCTATGGTTCCATGATGTTGCGTGGTGTCACCGTGCTCTTCTTGAATCCGCCGTGTAACCATGGACCATTGGTTCCATGCAGCCGTGTCACAATGGGCTCCGTGATTCCATGATTCCCCACGGTGTCACAATGGAGCCTTGTTTCTAGGAGGTTCTGTACTGTCACAATTGCCTCCTTGATGCCATCAGCCCCTGCAGTGTCACAATGGCTCCTTGGTTCCATGAGGAACACAATAGCTTGGCATAAGCATTGAGCAACAGCTGCTGAACACACCTGGCAACATCTGCTTGCATCAAAAGAGGGCTTCAAGCTGACAATGGCACCAGCAGCTTCCATCTGCAACAGAGAGCCAGGAAAGGACAGGCTGTGCCGGTTTGGACAAATGTGGAGGAAAATATCCTCTGATAGAAGGCAGGTTACACCCAGCCCTCCCCCACCAGCTTCGGGAAAAAAGAATTTTCCTGGGAAGAAAGTGAAAGAGATAAAAACCATTTTTTTAACAAACACCCAGGAAAAGGAGAACAATGCTAAATATTAAAAGCTCTCGCTGTGCAGAGAAAGCTGGGATAATTTGAGAGTCCTTCCGTGTTTCGGTGGGGTCTCCTGAAACATCCATAGACAGCGAGGCCCGTGCAAAGAAATAGGGAGCGATTCTTGAGAGAAGTTTCAGAGCTCTTTCTTCTCCAGCCACATGGGCGGGGCACTGCCAAAGAACTGAGCAATCACGGCACAAGCAGGGCCCTCCTGGCACAGGGCAACACAAAATAAGCAGTGCTGAACAGGATTAGGGCACATGTGAGCAGGGAGCAGGGAGACCCCGTGCCCAGGCCATGCCTCTACCCCAGGGTCCCCTCTCCCATGACCTCATGGCAGGGGGGAGGAACCCCAACACTTCCGTAGGTGTAGTCTCTCTCCTCCTCCTTGCAGCTGGCTCATGGGCCCACATTCAGGGCCCCCACCTCGGGAGAAAATTCTCCCAATGTGGTCTGATGTTGAAAGAGTCAAGAAGAGAAGAAGGGAAAAAAACCCCCAAAGTCCCAGGAAAACAAAGTTCAACTCTCCATCTCCCCCCAGAGAAAAGGAGCTGAAAACTGGCTAAAAAGAAACAAGGTTGCTTCCTCTGCTCTTGCTGCAAGCAGGATGCAGAGGAGTGTGTATGTGTGTCCTTGAACAAACGCTCTGAGAAGGTTGTCCGGTTTTTTTTCCTCTCCCCCCTCTCAGGCTCAGTTGAAAGGCACAGAAATGCACAAAGTTCACTTCTGGGCATAGAGCAGGATAGGGGATACACATGATAAAGTCACCCCAAGACACAGGGACAGAGAATTCAGTGGAAAGACTCCGAGAATTCTGCTCCCAGAGATCATTCATTCCTGCTCACACTGACCCTTGTAGAAAGGGGATATCGTTCCCGGCAGCCTGTACTGAGCATGTGGCTCCTGAGTGGGGTTTGTTGTTTAGGAAACCTGCTCCGGCTTTTCCATTCTTTCCTTCCAAACAGGAAAACTTCTCCTGGGGCTGTGTGCAGGCAGAGCCCTGAGGAGAGCAGGTGGCACATGGTGCGCTGGGCTGGGACAGCCAGCTGCAGAGCTCAAGGGAAGAAGCCCAAAGTGTCACAATGGCTCCTTGCCTTCACATGCAACACCTGGGTCACAATGGTCTCCTTGATTCCATGAGGCCCCACTGTGTCACAATGGCTCCTTGGTTCCATCGGGTTCCGCAGTGTCACCATGGTCTCTTTTGATCCGCATTGTCATCATGGACAATTGGTTCCATGAGGCCCCGCAGTGTCACAATGGTCCCTTGCTTCCATAGGTTTGATGTTGTAACAATGGACTCCTTGCTTCTATGAGCTAGCCTGCTTTTTGCAGAGGTGTCTTTGGTTCCAACAAGGCCCCGCTGTGTCTCAGTGCACCCTGGCTTCCATGTGGATCTGGAGTATCACAAAGGCTCCTTGGTTCCACCAGGTCCTGCTGTGTCACAATGGGTCCTGTGGTCCCCGAGGCCCTCCAAAGTCATCATGGAGGCTTGGTTCCATGAGGTTCCATTATGTGCCAGTGGTCATCTTGGTTCCAGGAGTTTCCTTTGTGTCACAATGCTCTCCATGCTTCCATGATTCCCCACAATGTCACAATGCTCTCCATGCTTCCATTAGGCCCTGCTTTGCCACAATGGTCCCCTTGTTTCCATGAGGCCCCGCTGTGTCACAATGGACCTATGGTTCCGTGATGTTGCGTGGTGTCACCGTGCTCTTCTTGAATCCGCAGTGTAACCATGGACCATTGGTTCCATGCGGCCTGGCCGTGTCACAATGGGCTCCGTGATTCCATGATTCCCCACGGTGTCACAATGGAGCCTTGTTTCTAGGAGGTTCTGTACTGTCACAATTGCCTCCTTGATGCCATCAGCCCCTGCAGTGTCACAATGGCTCCTTGGTTCCATGAGGAACACAATAGCTTGGCATAAGCATTGAGCAACAGCTGCTGAACACACCTGGCAACATCTGCTTGCATCAAAAGAGGGCTTCAAGCTGAGAATGGCACCAGCAGCTTCCATCTGCAACAGAGACCCAGGAAAGGACAGGCTGTGCCGGTTTGGACAAATGTGGAGGAAAATATCCTCTGATAGAAGGCAGGTTACATCCAGCCCTCCCCCACCAGGTTTGGGAAAAAAGAATTTTCCTGGGAAGAAAGTGAAAGAGATAAAAACTATTTTTTTAACAAACACCCAGGAAAAGGAGAACAATGCTAAATATTAAAAGCTCTCGCTGTGCAGAGAAAGCTGGGATAATTTGAGAGTCCTTCCGTGTTTCGGTGGGGTCTCCTGAAACATCCATAGACAGCGAGGCCCGTGCAAAGAAATAGGGAGCGATTCTTGAGAGAAGTTTCAGAGCTCTTTCTTCTCCAGCCACATGGGCGGGGCACTGCCAAAGAACTGAGCAATCACGGCACAAGCAGGGCCCTCCTGGCACAGGGCAACACAAAATAAGCAGTGCTGAACAGGATTAGGGCACATGTGAGCAGGGAGCAGGGAGACCCCGTGCCCAGGCCATGCCTCTACCCCAGGGTCCCCTCTCCCATGACCTCATGGCAGGGGGGAGGAACCCCAACACTTCCGTAGGTGCAGTCTCTCTCCTCCTCCTTGCAGCTGGCTCATGGGCCCACATTCAGGGCCCCCACCTCGGGAGAAAATTCTCCCAATGTGGTCTGATGTTGAAAGAGTCAAGAAGAGAAGAAGGGAAAAAAACCCCCAAAGTCCCAGGAAAACAAAGTTCAACTCTCCATCTCCCCCCAGAGAAAAGGAGCTGAAAACTGGCTAAAAAGAAACAAGGTTGCTTCCTCTGCTCTTGCTGCAAGCAGGATGCAGAGGAGTGTGTATGTGTGTCCTTGAACAAACGCTCTGAGAAGGTTGTCCGGTTTTTTTTCCTCTCCCCCCTCTCAGGCTCAGTTGAAAGGCACAGAAATGCACAAAGTTCACTTCTGGGCATAGAGCAGGATAGGGGATACACATGATAAAGTCACCCCAAGACACAGGGACAGAGAATTCAGTGGAAAGACTCCGAGAATTCTGCTCCCAGAGATCATTCATTCCTGCTCACACTGACCCTTGTAGAAAGGGGATATCGTTCCCGGCAGCCTGTACTGAGCATGTGGCTCCTGAGTGGGGTTTGTTGTTTAGGAAACCTGCTCCGGCTTTTCCATTCTTTCCTTCCAAACAGGAAAACTTCTCCTGGGGCTGTGTGCAGGCAGAGCCCTGAGGAGAGCAGGTGGCACATGGTGCGCTGGGCTGGGACAGCCAGCTGCAGAGCTCAAGGGAAGAAGCCCAAAGTGTCACAATGGCTCCTTGCCTTCACATGCAACACCTGGGTCACAATGGTCTCCTTGATTCCATGAGGCCCCACTGTGTCACAATGGCTCCTTGGTTCCATCAGGTTCCGCAGTGTCACCATGGTCTCTTTTGATCCGCATTGTCATCATGGACAATTGGTTCCATGAGGCCCCGCAGTGTCACAATGGTCCCTTGCTTCCATAGGTTTGATGTTGTAACAATGGACTCCTTGCTTCTATGAGCTAGCCTGCTTTTTGCAGAGGTGTCTTTGGTTCCAACAAGGCCCCGCTGTGTCTCAGTGCACCCTGGCATCCATGTGGATCTGGAGCATCACAAAGGCTCCTTGGTTCCACCAGGTCCTGCTGTGTCACAATGGGTCCTGTGGTCCCCGAGGCCCTCCAAAGTCATCATGGAGGCTTGCTTCCATGAGGTTCCATTATGTGCCAGTGGTCATCTTGGTTCCAGGAGTTTCCTTAGTGTCACAATGCTCTCCATGCTTCCATGATTCCCCACAATGTCCCAATGCTCTCCAGGCTTCCATTAGGCCCTGCTTTGCCACAATGGTCCCCTTGTTTCCATGAGGCCCCGCTGTGTCACAATGGACCTATGGTTCCATGATGTTGCGTGGTGTCACCGTGCTCTTCTTGAATCCGCCGTGTAACCATGGACCATTGGTTCCATGCAGCCGTGTCACAATGGGCTCCGTGATTCCATGATTCCCCACGGTGTCACAATGGAGCCTTGTTTCTAGGAGGTTCTGTACTGTCACAATTGCCTCCTTGATGCCATCAGCCCCTGCAGTGTCACAATGGCTCCTTGGTTCCATGAGGAACACAATAGCTTGGCATAAGCATTGAGCAACAGCTGCTGAACACACCTGGCAACATCTGCTTGCATCAAAAGAGGGCTTCAAGCTGACAATGGCACCAGCAGCTTCCATCTGCAACAGAGAGCCAGGAAAGGACAGGCTGTGCCGGTTTGGACAAATGTGGAGGAAAATATCCTCTGATAGAAGGCAGGTTACACCCAGCCCTCCCCCACCAGCTTCGGGAAAAAAGAATTTTCCTGGGAAGAAAGTGAAAGAGATAAAAACCATTTTTTTAACAAACACCCAGGAAAAGGAGAACAATGCTAAATATTAAAAGCTCTCGCTGTGCAGAGAAAGCTGGGATAATTTGAGAGTCCTTCCGTGTTTCGGTGGGGTCTCCTGAAACATCCATAGACAGCGAGGCCCGTGCAAAGAAATAGGGAGTGATTCTTGAGAGAAGTTTCAGAGCTCTTTCTTCTCCAGCCACATGGGCGGGGCACTGCCAAAGAACTGAGCAATCACGGCACAAGCAGGGCCCTCCTGGCACAGGGCAACACAAAATAAGCAGTGCTGAACAGGATTAGGGCACATGTGAGCAGGGAGCAGGGAGACCCCGTGCCCAGGCCATGCCTCTACCCCAGGGTCCCCTCTCCCATGACCTCATGGCAGGGGGGAGGAACCCCAACACTTCCGTAGGTGTAGTCTCTCTCCTCCTCCTTGCAGCTGGCTCATGGGCCCACATTCAGGGCCCCCACCTCGGGAGAAAATTCTCCCAATGTGCTCTGATGTTGAAAGAGTCAAGAAGAGAAGAAGGGAAAAAAACCCCCAAAGTCCCAGGAAAACAAAGTTCAACTCTCCATCTCCCCCCAGAGAAAAGGAGCTGAAAACTGGCTAAAAAGAAACAAGGTTGCTTCCTCTGCTCTTGCTGCAAGCAGGATGCAGAGGAGTGTGTATGTGTGTCCTTGAACAAACGCTCTGAGAAGGTTGTCCGGTTTTTTTTCCTCTCCCCCCTCTCAGGCTCAGTTGAAAGGCACAGAAATGCACAAAGTTCACTTCTGGGCATAGAGCAGGATAGGGGATACACATGATAAAGTCACCCCAAGACACAGGGACAGAGAATTCAGTGGAAAGACTCCGAGAATTCTGCTCCCAGAGATCATTCATTCCTGCTCACACTGACCCTTGTAGAAAGGGGATATCGTTCCCGGCAGCCTGTACTGAGCATGTGGCTCCTGAGTGGGGTTTGTTGTTTAGGAAACCTGCTCCGGCTTTTCCATTCTTTCCTTCCAAACAGGAAAACTTCTCCTGCGGCTGTGTGCAGGCAGAGCCCTGAGGAGAGCAGGTGGCACATGGTGCGCTGGGCTGGGACAGCCAGCTGCAGAGCTCAAGGGAAGAAGCCCAAAGTGTCACAATGGCTCCTTGCCTTCACATGCAACACCTGGGTCACAATGGTCTCCTTGATTCCATGAGGCCCCACTGTGTCACAATGGCTCCTTGGTTCCATCAGGTTCCGCAGTGTCACCATGGTCTCTTTTGATCCGCATTGTCATCATGGACAATTGGTTCCATGAGGCCCCGCAGTGTCACAATGGTCCCTTGCTTCCATAGGTTTGATGTTGTAACAATGGACTCCTTGCTTCTATGAGCTAGCCTGCTTTTTGCAGAGGTGTCTTTGGTTCCAACAAGGCCCCGCTGTGTCTCAGTGCACCCTGGCATCCATGTGGATCTGGAGTATCACAAAGGCTCCTTGGTTCCACCAGGTCCTGCTGTGTCACAATGGGTCCTGTGGTCCCCGAGGCCCTCCAAAGTCATCATGGAGGCTTGGTTCCATGAGGTTCCATTATGTGCCAGTGGTCATCTTGGTTCCAGGAGTTTCCTTAGTGTCACAATGCTCTCCATGCTTCCATGATTCCCCACAATGTCACAATGCTCTCCATGCTTCCATTAGGCCCTGCTTTGCCACAATGGTCCCCTTGTTTCCATGAGGCCCCGCTGTGTCACAATGGACCTATGGTTCCATGATGTTGCGTGGTGTCACCGTGCTCTTCTTGAATCCGCAGTGTAACCATGGACCATTGGTTCCATGCAGCCGTGTCACAATGGGCTCCGTGATTCCATGATTCCCCACGGTGTCACAATGGAGCCTTGTTTCTAGGAGGTTCTGTACTGTCACAATTGCCTCCTTGATGCCATCAGCCCCTGCAGTGTCACAATGGCTCCTTGGTTCCATGAGGAACACAATAGCTTGGCATAAGCATTGAGCAACAGCTGCTGAACACACCTGGCAACATCTGCTTGCATCAAAAGAGGGCTTCAAGCTGACAATGGCACCAGCAGCTTCCATCTGCAACAGAGACCCAGGGAAAGGACAGGCTGTGCCGGTTTGGACAAATGTGGAGGAAAATATCCTCTGATAGAAGGCAGGTTACACCCAGCCCTCCCCCACCAGCTTCGGGAAAAAAGAATTTTCCTGGGAAGAAAGTGAAAGAGATAAAAACCATTTTTTTAACAAACACCCAGGAAAAGGAGAACAATGCTAAATATTAAAAGCTCTCGCTGTGCAGAGAAAGCTGGGATAATTTGAGAGTCCTTCCGTGTTTCGGTGGGGTCTCCTGAAACATCCATAGACAGCGAGGCCCGTGCAAAGAAATAGGGAGCGATTCTTGAGAGAAGTTTCAGAGCTCTTTCTTCTCCAGCCACATGGGCGGGGCACTGCCAAAGAACTGAGCAGTCACGGCACAAGCAGGGCCCTCCTGGCACAGGGCAACACAAAATAAGCAGTGCTGAACAGGATTAGGGCACATGTGAGCAGGGAGCAGGGAGGCCCCGTTCCCAGGCCATGCCTCTACCCCAGGGTCCCCTCTCCCATGACCTCATGGCAGGGGGGAGGAACCCCAACACTTCCGTAGGTGTAGTCTCTCTCCTCCTCCTTGCAGCTGGCTCATGGGCCCACATTCAGGGCCCCCACCTCGGGAGAAAATTCTCCCAATGTGGTCTGATGTTGAAAGAGTCAAGAAGAGAAGAAGGGAAAAAAACCCCCAAAGTCCCAGGAAAACAAAGTTCAACTCTCCATCTTCCCCCAGAGAAAAGGAGCTGAAAACTGGCTAAAAAGAAACAAGGTTGCTTCCTCTGCTCTTGCTGCAAGCAGGATGCAGAGGAGTGTGTATGTGTGTCCTTGAACAAACGCTCTGAGAAGGTTGTCCGGTTTTTTTTCCTCTCCCCCCTCTCAGGCTCAGTTGAAAGGCACAGAAATGCACAAAGTTCACTTCTGGGCATAGAGCAGCAATAGGGGATACACATGATAAAGTCACCCCAAGACACAGGGACAGAGAATTCAGTGGAAAGACTCCGAGAATTCTGCTCCCAGAGATCATTCATTCCTGCTCACACTGACCCTTGTAGAAAGGGGATATCGTTCCAGGCAGCCTGTACTGAGCATGTGGCTCCTGAGTGGGGTTTGTTGTTTAGGAAACCTGCTCCGGCTTTTCCATTCTTTCCTTCCAAACAGGAAAACTTCTCCTGGGGCTGTGTGCAGGCAGAGCCCTGAGGAGAGCAGGTGGCACATGGTGCGCTGGGCTGGGACAGCCAGCTGCAGAGCTCAAGGGAAGAAGCCCAAAGTGTCACAATGGCTCCTTGCCTTCCCATGCAACACCTGGGTCACAATGGTCTCCTTGATTCCATGAGGCCCCACTGTGTCACAATGGCTCCTTGGTTCCATCGGGTTCCGCAGTGTCACCATGGTCTCTTTTGATCCGCACTGTCATCACGGACAATTGGTTCCATGAGGCCCCGCAGTGTCACAATGGTCCCTTGCTTCCATAGGTTTGATGTTGTAACAATGGACTCCTTGCTTCTATGAGCTAGCCTGCTTTTTGCAGAGGTGTCTTTGGTTCCAACAAGGCCCCGCTGTGTCTCAGTGCACCCTGGCTTCCATGTGGATCTGGAGTATCACAAAGGCTCCTTGGTTCCACCAGGTCCTGCTGTGTCACAATGGGTCCTGTGGTCCCCGAGGCCCTCCAAAGTCATCATGGAGGCTTGGTTCCATGAGGTTCCATTATGTGCCAGTGGTCATCTTGGTTCCAGGAGTTTCCTTAGTGTCACAATGCTCTCCATGCTTCCATGATTCCCCACAATGTCACAATGCTCTCCATGCTTCCATTAGGCCCTGCTTTGCCACAATGGTCCCCTTGTTTCCATGAGGCCCCGCTGTGTCACAATGGACCTATGGTTCCATGATGTTGCGTGGTGTCACCGTGCTCTTCTTGAATCCGCAGTGTAACCATGGACCATTGGTTCCATGCAGCCGTGTCACAATGGGCTCCGTGATTCCATGATTCCCCACGGTGTCACAATGGAGCCTTGTTTCTAGGAGGTTCTGTACTGTCACAATTGCCTCCTTGATGCCATCAGCCCCTGCAGTGTCACAATGGCTCCTTGGTTCCATGAGGAACACAATAGCTTGGCATAAGCATTGAGCAACAGCTGCTGAACACACCTGGCAACATCTGCTTGCATCAAAAGAGGGCTTCAAGCTGACAATGGCACCAGCAGCTTCCATCTGCAACAGAGACCCAGGAAAGGACAGGCTGTGCCGGTTTGGACAAATTTGGAGGAAAATATCCTCTGATAGAAGGCAGGTTACATCCAGCCCTCCCCCACCAGCTTCGGGAAAAAAGAATTTTCCTGGGAAGAAAGTGAAAGAGATAAAAACCATTTTTTTAACAAACACCCAGGAAAAGGAGAACAATGCTAAATATTAAAAGCTCTCGCTGTGCAGAGAAAGCTGGGATAATTTGAGAGTCCTTCCGTGTTTCGGTGGGGTCTCCTGAAACATCCATAGACAGCGAGGCCCGTGCAAAGAAATAGGGAGCGATTCTTGAGAGAAGTTTCAGAGCTCTTTCTTCTCCAGCCACATGGGCGGGGCACTGCCAAAGAACTGAGCAATCACGGCACAACCAGGGCCCTCCTGGCACAGGGCAACACAAAATAAGCAGTGCTGAACAGGATTAGGGCACATGTGAGCAGGGAGCAGGGAGACCCCGTGCCCAGGCCATGCCTCTACCCCAGGGTCCACTCTCCCATGACCTCATGGCAGGGGGGAGGAACCCCAACACTTCCGTAGGTGTAGTCTCTCTCCTCCTCCTTGCAGCTGGCTCATGGGCCCACATTCAGGGCCCCCACCTCGGGAGAAAATTCTCCCAATGTGGTCTGATGTTGAAAGAGTCAAGAAGAGAAGAAGGGAAAAAAACCCCCAAAGTCCCAGGAAAACAAAGTTCAACTCTCCATCTCCCCCCAGAGAAAAGGAGCTGAAAACTGGCTCAAAAGAAACAAGGTTGCTTCCTTCGCTCTTGCTGCAAGCAGGATGCCGAGGAGTGTGTATGTGTGTCCTTGAACAAACGCTCTGAGAAGGTTGTCCGGTTTTTTTTCCTCTCCCCCCTCTCAGGCTCAGTTGAAAGGCACAGAAATGCACAAAGTTCACTTCTGGGCATAGAGCAGGATAGGGGATACACATGATAAAGTCACCCCAAGACACAGGGACAGAGAATTCAGTGGAAAGACTCCGAGAATTCTGCTCCCAGAGATCATTCATTCCTGCTCACACTGACCCTTGTAGAAAGGGGATATCGTTCCCGGCAGCCTGTACTGAGCATGTGGCTCCTGAGTGGGGTTTGTTGTTTAGGAAACCTGCTCCGGCTTTTCCATTCTTTCCTTCCAAACAGGAAAACTTCTCCTGGGGCTGTGTGCAGGCAGAGCCCTGAGGAGAGCAGGTGGCACATGGTGCGCTGGGCTGGGACAGCCAGCTGCAGAGCTCAAGGGAAGAAGCCCAAAGTGTCACAATGGCTCCTTGCCTTCACATGCAACACCTGGGTCACAATGGTCTCCTTGATTCCATGAGGCCCCACTGTGTCACAATGGCTCCTTGGTTCCATCGGGTTCCGCAGTGTCACCATGGTCTCTTTTGATCCGCATTGTCATCATGGACAATTGGTTCCATGAGGCCCCGCAGTGTCACAATGGTCCCTTGCTTCCATAGGTTTGATGTTGTAACAATGGACTCCTTGCTTCTATGAGCTAGCCTGCTTTTTGCAGAGGTGTCTTTGGTTCCAACAAGGCCCCGCTGTGTCTCAGTGCACCCTGGCTTCCATGTGGATCTGGAGTATCACAAAGGCTCCTTGGTTCCACCAGGTCCTGCTGTGTCACAATGGGTCCTGTGGTCCCCGAGGCCCTCCAAAGTCATCATGGAGGCTTGGTTCCATGAGGTTCCATTATGTGCCAGTGGTCATCTTGGTTCCAGGAGTTTCCTTTGTGTCACAATGCTCTCCATGCTTCCATGATTCCCCACAATGTCACAATGCTCTCCATGCTTCCATTAGGCCCTGCTTTGCCACAATGGTCCCCTTGTTTCCATGAGGCCCCGCTGTGTCACAATGGACCTATGGTTCCGTGATGTTGCATGGTGTCACCGTGCTCTTCTTGAATCCGCAGTGTAACCATGGACCATTGGTTCCATGCGGCCTGGCCGTGTCACAATGGGCTCCGTGATTCCATGATTCCCCACGGTGTCACAATGGAGCCTTGTTTCTAGGAGGTTCTGTACTGTCACAATTGCCTCCTTGATGCCATCAGCCCCTGCAGTGTCACAATGGCTCCTTGGTTCCATGAGGAACACAATAGCTTGGCATAAGCATTGAGCAACAGCTGCTGAACACACCTGGCAACATCTGCTTGCATCAAAAGAGGGCTTCAAGCTGACAATGGCACCAGCAGCTTCCATCTGCAACAGAGACCCAGGAAAGGACAGGCTGTGCCGGTTTGGACAAATGTGGAGGAAAATATCCTCTGATAGAAGGCAGGTTACATCCAGCCCTCCCCCACCAGCTTCGGGAAAAAAGAATTTTCCTGGGAAGAAAGTGAAAGAGATAAAAACTATTTTTTTAACAAACACCCAGGAAAAGGAGAACAATGCTAAATATTAAAAGCTCTCGCTGTGCAGAGAAAGCTGGGATAATTTGAGAGTCCTTCCGTGTTTCGGTGGGGTCTCCTGAAACATCCATAGACAGCGAGGCCCGTGCAAAGAAATAGGGAGCGATTCTTGAGAGAAGTTTCAGAGCTCTTTCTTCTCCAGCCACATGGGCGGGGCACTGCCAAAGAACTGAGCAATCACGGCACAAGCAGGGCCCTCCTGGCACAGGGCAACACAAAATAAGCAGTGCTGAACAGGATTAGGGCACATGTGAGCAGGGAGCAGGGAGACCCCGTGCCCAGGCCATGCCTCTACCCCAGGGTCCCCTCTCCCATGACCTCATGGCAGGGGGGAGGAACCCCAACACTTCCGTAGGTGCAGTCTCTCTCCTCCTCCTTGCAGCTGGCTCATGGGCCCACATTCAGGGCCCCCACCTCGGGAGAAAATTCTCCCAATGTGGTCTGATGTTGAAAGAGTCAAGAAGAGAAGAAGGGAAAAAAACCCCCAAAGTCCCAGGAAAACAAAGTTCAACTCTCCATCTCCCCCCAGAGAAAAGGAGCTGAAAACTGGCTAAAAAGAAACAAGGTTGCTTCCTCTGCTCTTGCTGCAAGCAGGATGCAGAGGAGTGTGTATGTGTGTCCTTGAACAAACGCTCTGAGAAGGTTGTCCGGTTTTTTTTCCTCTCCCCCCTCTCAGGCTCAGTTGAAAGGCACAGAAATGCACAAAGTTCACTTCTGGGCATAGAGCAGGATAGGGGATACACATGATAAAGTCACCCCAAGACACAGGGACAGAGAATTCAGTGGAAAGACTCCGAGAATTCTGCTCCCAGAGATCATTCATTCCTGCTCACACTGACCCTTGTAGAAAGGGGATATCGTTCCCGGCAGCCTGTACTGAGCATGTGGCTCCTGAGTGGGGTTTGTTGTTTAGGAAACCTGCTCCGGCTTTTCCATTCTTTCCTTCCAAACAGGAAAACTTCTCCTGGGGCTGTGTGCAGGCAGAGCCCTGAGGAGAGCAGGTGGCACATGGTGCGCTGGGCTGGGACAGCCAGCTGCAGAGCTCAAGGGAAGAAGCCCAAAGTGTCACAATGGCTCCTTGCCTTCACATGCAACACCTGGGTCACAATGGTCTCCTTGATTCCATGAGGCCCCACTGTGTCACAATGGCTCCTTGGTTCCATCAGGTTCCGCAGTGTCACCATGGTCTCTTTTGATCCGCATTGTCATCATGGACAATTGGTTCCATGAGGCCCCGCAGTGTCACAATGGTCCCTTGCTTCCATAGGTTTGATGTTGTAACAATGGACTCCTTGCTTCTATGAGCTAGCCTGCTTTTTGCAGAGGTGTCTTTGGTTCCAACAAGGCCCCGCTGTGTCTCAGTGCACCCTGGCATCCATGTGGATCTGGAGCATCACAAAGGCTCCTTGGTTCCACCAGGTCCTGCTGTGTCACAATGGGTCCTGTGGTCCCCGAGGCCCTCCAAAGTCATCATGGAGGCTTGCTTCCATGAGGTTCCATTATGTGCCAGTGGTCATCTTGGTTCCAGGAGTTTCCTTAGTGTCACAATGCTCTCCATGCTTCCATGATTCCCCACAATGTCCCAATGCTCTCCAGGCTTCCATTAGGCCCTGCTTTGCCACAATGGTCCCCTTGTTTCCATGAGGCCCCGCTGTGTCACAATGGACCTATGGTTCCATGATGTTGCGTGGTGTCACCGTGCTCTTCTTGAATCCGCCGTGTAACCATGGACCATTGGTTCCATGCAGCCGTGTCACAATGGGCTCCGTGATTCCATGATTCCCCACGGTGTCACAATGGAGCCTTGTTTCTAGGAGGTTCTGTACTGTCACAATTGCCTCCTTGATGCCATCAGCCCCTGCAGTGTCACAATGGCTCCTTGGTTCCATGAGGAACACAATAGCTTGGCATAAGCATTGAGCAACAGCTGCTGAACACACCTGGCAACATCTGCTTGCATCAAAAGAGGGCTTCAAGCTGACAATGGCACCAGCAGCTTCCATCTGCAACAGAGAGCCAGGAAAGGACAGGCTGTGCCGGTTTGGACAAATGTGGAGGAAAATATCCTCTGATAGAAGGCAGGTTACACCCAGCCCTCCCCCACCAGCTTCGGGAAAAAAGAATTTTCCTGGGAAGAAAGTGAAAGAGATAAAAACCATTTTTTTAACAAACACCCAGGAAAAGGAGAACAATGCTAAATATTAAAAGCTCTCGCTGTGCAGAGAAAGCTGGGATAATTTGAGAGTCCTTCCGTGTTTCGGTGGGGTCTCCTGAAACATCCATAGACAGCGAGGCCCGTGCAAAGAAATAGGGAGTGATTCTTGAGAGAAGTTTCAGAGCTCTTTCTTCTCCAGCCACATGGGCGGGGCACTGCCAAAGAACTGAGCAATCACGGCACAAGCAGGGCCCTCCTGGCACAGGGCAACACAAAATAAGCAGTGCTGAACAGGATTAGGGCACATGTGAGCAGGGAGCAGGGAGACCCCGTGCCCAGGCCATGCCTCTACCCCAGGGTCCCCTCTCCCATGACCTCATGGCAGGGGGGAGGAACCCCAACACTTCCGTAGGTGTAGTCTCTCTCCTCCTCCTTGCAGCTGGCTCATGGGCCCACATTCAGGGCCCCCACCTCGGGAGAAAATTCTCCCAATGTGCTCTGATGTTGAAAGAGTCAAGAAGAGAAGAAGGGAAAAAAACCCCAAAGTCCCAGGAAAACAAAGTTCAACTCTCCATCTCCCCCCAGAGAAAAGGAGCTGAAAACTGGCTAAAAAGAAACAAGGTTGCTTCCTCTGCTCTTGCTGCAAGCAGGATGCAGAGGAGTGTGTATGTGTGTCCTTGAACAAACGCTCTGAGAAGGTTGTCCGGTTTTTTTTCCTCTCCCCCCTCTCAGGCTCAGTTGAAAGGCACAGAAATGCACAAAGTTCACTTCTGGGCATAGAGCAGGATAGGGGATACACATGATAAAGTCACCCCAAGACACAGGGACAGAGAATTCAGTGGAAAGACTCCGAGAATTCTGCTCCCAGAGATCATTCATTCCTGCTCACACTGACCCTTGTAGAAAGGGGATATCGTTCCCGGCAGCCTGTACTGAGCATGTGGCTCCTGAGTGGGGTTTGTTGTTTAGGAAACCTGCTCCGGCTTTTCCATTCTTTCCTTCCAAACAGGAAAACTTCTCCTGCGGCTGTGTGCAGGCAGAGCCCTGAGGAGAGCAGGTGGCACATGGTGCGCTGGGCTGGGACAGCCAGCTGCAGAGCTCAAGGGAAGAAGCCCAAAGTGTCACAATGGCTCCTTGCCTTCACATGCAACACCTGGGTCACAATGGTCTCCTTGATTCCATGAGGCCCCACTGTGTCACAATGGCTCCTTGGTTCCATCAGGTTCCGCAGTGTCACCATGGTCTCTTTTGATCCGCATTGTCATCATGGACAATTGGTTCCATGAGGCCCCGCAGTGTCACAATGGTCCCTTGCTTCCATAGGTTTGATGTTGTAACAATGGACTCCTTGCTTCTATGAGCTAGCCTGCTTTTTGCAGAGGTGTCTTTGGTTCCAACAAGGCCCCGCTGTGTCTCAGTGCACCCTGGCATCCATGTGGATCTGGAGTATCACAAAGGCTCCTTGGTTCCACCAGGTCCTGCTGTGTCACAATGGGTCCTGTGGTCCCCGAGGCCCTCCAAAGTCATCATGGAGGCTTGGTTCCATGAGGTTCCATTATGTGCCAGTGGTCATCTTGGTTCCAGGAGTTTCCTTAGTGTCACAATGCTCTCCATGCTTCCATGATTCCCCACAATGTCACAATGCTCTCCATGCTTCCATTAGGCCCTGCTTTGCCACAATGGTCCCCTTGTTTCCATGAGGCCCCGCTGTGTCACAATGGACCTATGGTTCCATGATGTTGCGTGGTGTCACCGTGCTCTTCTTGAATCCGCAGTGTAACCATGGACCATTGGTTCCATGCGGCCTGGCCGTGTCACAATGGGCTCCGTGATTCCATGATTCCCCACGGTGTCACAATGGAGCCTTGTTTCTAGGAGGTTCTGTACTGTCACAATTGCCTCCTTGATGCCATCAGCCCCTGCAGTGTCACAATGGCTCCTTGGTTCCATGAGGAACACAATAGCTTGGCATAAGCATTGAGCAACAGCTGCTGAACACACCTGGCAACATCTGCTTGCATCAAAAGAGGGCTTCAAGCTGAGAATGGCACCAGCAGCTTCCATCTGCAACAGAGAGCCAGGAAAGGACAGGCTGTGCCGGTTTGGACAAATGTGGAGGAAAATATCCTCTGATAGAAGGCAGGTTACATCCAGCCCTCCCCCACCAGCTTCGGGAAAAAAGAATTTTCCTGGGAAGAAAGTGAAAGAGATAAAAACCATTTTTTTAACAAACACCCAGGAAAAGGAGAACAATGCTAAATATTAAAAGCTCTCGCTGTGCAGAGAAAGCTGGGATAATTTGAGAGTCCTTCCGTGTTTCGGTGGGGTCTCCTGAAACATCCATAGACAGCGAGGCCCGTGCAAAGAAATAGGGAGCGATTCTTGAGAGAAGTTTCAGAGCTCTTTCTTCTCCAGCCACATGGGCGGGGCACTGCCAAAGAACTGAGCAATCACGGCACAAGCAGGGCCCTCCTGGCACAGGGCAACACAAAATAAGCAGTGCTGAACAGGATTAGGGCACATGTGAGCAGGGAGCAGGGAGACCCCGTGCCCAGGCCATGCCTCTACCCCAGGGTCCCCTCTCCCATGACCTCATGGCAGGGGGGAGGAACCCCAACACTTCCGTAGGTGCAGTCTCTCTCCTCCTCCTTGCAGCTGGCTCATGGGCCCACATTCAGGGCCCCCACCTCGGGAGAAAATTCTCCCAATGTGGTCTGATGTTGAAAGAGTCAAGAAGAGAAGAAGGGAAAAAAACCCCCAAAGTCCCAGGAAAACAAAGTTCAACTCTCCATCTCCCCCCAGAGAAAAGGAGCTGAAAACTGGCTAAAAAGAAACAAGGTTGCTTCCTCTGCTCTTGCTGCAAGCAGGATGCAGAGGAGTGTGTATGTGTGTCCTTGAACAAACGCTCTGAGAAGGTTGTCCGGTTTTTTTTCCTCTCCCCCCTCTCAGGCTCAGTTGAAAGGCACAGAAATGCACAAAGTTCACTTCTGGGCATAGAGCAGGATAGGGGATACACATGATAAAGTCACCCCAAGACACAGGGACAGAGAATTCAGTGGAAAGACTCCGAGAATTCTGCTCCCAGAGATCATTCATTCCTGCTCACACTGACCCTTGTAGAAAGGGGATATCGTTCCCGGCAGCCTGTACTGAGCATGTGGCTCCTGAGTGGGGTTTGTTGTTTAGGAAACCTGCTCCGGCTTTTCCATTCTTTCCTTCCAAACAGGAAAACTTCTCCTGGGGCTGTGTGCAGGCAGAGCCCTGAGGAGAGCAGGTGGCACATGGTGCGCTGGGCTGGGACAGCCAGCTGCAGAGCTCAAGGGAAGAAGCCCAAAGTGTCACAATGGCTCCTTGCCTTCACATGCAACACCTGGGTCACAATGGTCTCCTTGATTCCATGAGGCCCCACTGTGTCACAATGGCTCCTTGGTTCCATCAGGTTCCGCAGTGTCACCATGGTCTCTTTTGATCCGCATTGTCATCATGGACAATTGGTTCCATGAGGCCCCGCAGTGTCACAATGGTCCCTTGCTTCCATAGGTTTGATGTTGTAACAATGGACTCCTTGCTTCTATGAGCTAGCCTGCTTTTTGCAGAGGTGTCTTTGGTTCCAACAAGGCCCCGCTGTGTCTCAGTGCACCCTGGCATCCATGTGGATCTGGAGCATCACAAAGGCTCCTTGGTTCCACCAGGTCCTGCTGTGTCACAATGGGTCCTGTGGTCCCCGAGGCCCTCCAAAGTCATCATGGAGGCTTGCTTCCATGAGGTTCCATTATGTGCCAGTGGTCATCTTGGTTCCAGGAGTTTCCTTAGTGTCACAATGCTCTCCATGCTTCCATGATTCCCCACAATGTCCCAATGCTCTCCAGGCTTCCATTAGGCCCTGCTTTGCCACAATGGTCCCCTTGTTTCCATGAGGCCCCGCTGTGTCACAATGGACCTATGGTTCCATGATGTTGCGTGGTGTCACCGTGCTCTTCTTGAATCCGCCGTGTAACCATGGACCATTGGTTCCATGCAGCCGTGTCACAATGGGCTCCGTGATTCCATGATTCCCCACGGTGTCACAATGGAGCCTTGTTTCTAGGAGGTTCTGTACTGTCACAATTGCCTCCTTGATGCCATCAGCCCCTGCAGTGTCACAATGGCTCCTTGGTTCCATGAGGAACACAATAGCTTGGCATAAGCATTGAGCAACAGCTGCTGAACACACCTGGCAACATCTGCTTGCATCAAAAGAGGGCTTCAAGCTGACAATGGCACCAGCAGCTTCCATCTGCAACAGAGAGCCAGGAAAGGACAGGCTGTGCCGGTTTGGACAAATGTGGAGGAAAATATCCTCTGATAGAAGGCAGGTTACACCCAGCCCTCCCCCACCAGCTTCGGGAAAAAAGAATTTTCCTGGGAAGAAAGTGAAAGAGATAAAAACCATTTTTTTAACAAACACCCAGGAAAAGGAGAACAATGCTAAATATTAAAAGCTCTCGCTGTGCAGAGAAAGCTGGGATAATTTGAGAGTCCTTCCGTGTTTCGGTGGGGTCTCCTGAAACATCCATAGACAGCGAGGCCCGTGCAAAGAAATAGGGAGTGATTCTTGAGAGAAGTTTCAGAGCTCTTTCTTCTCCAGCCACATGGGCGGGGCACTGCCAAAGAACTGAGCAATCACGGCACAAGCAGGGCCCTCCTGGCACAGGGCAACACAAAATAAGCAGTGCTGAACAGGATTAGGGCACATGTGAGCAGGGAGCAGGGAGACCCCGTGCCCAGGCCATGCCTCTACCCCAGGGTCCCCTCTCCCATGACCTCATGGCAGGGGGGAGGAACCCCAACACTTCCGTAGGTGTAGTCTCTCTCCTCCTCCTTGCAGCTGGCTCATGGGCCCACATTCAGGGCCCCCACCTCGGGAGAAAATTCTCCCAATGTGCTCTGATGTTGAAAGAGTCAAGAAGAGAAGAAGGGAAAAAAACCCCAAAGTCCCAGGAAAACAAAGTTCAACTCTCCATCTCCCCCCAGAGAAAAGGAGCTGAAAACTGGCTAAAAAGAAACAAGGTTGCTTCCTCTGCTCTTGCTGCAAGCAGGATGCAGAGGAGTGTGTATGTGTGTCCTTGAACAAACGCTCTGAGAAGGTTGTCCGGTTTTTTTTCCTCTCCCCCCTCTCAGGCTCAGTTGAAAGGCACAGAAATGCACAAAGTTCACTTCTGGGCATAGAGCAGGATAGGGGATACACATGATAAAGTCACCCCAAGACACAGGGACAGAGAATTCAGTGGAAAGACTCCGAGAATTCTGCTCCCAGAGATCATTCATTCCTGCTCACACTGACCCTTGTAGAAAGGGGATATCGTTCCCGGCAGCCTGTACTGAGCATGTGGCTCCTGAGTGGGGTTTGTTGTTTAGGAAACCTGCTCCGGCTTTTCCATTCTTTCCTTCCAAACAGGAAAACTTCTCCTGCGGCTGTGTGCAGGCAGAGCCCTGAGGAGAGCAGGTGGCACATGGTGCGCTGGGCTGGGACAGCCAGCTGCAGAGCTCAAGGGAAGAAGCCCAAAGTGTCACAATGGCTCCTTGCCTTCACATGCAACACCTGGGTCACAATGGTCTCCTTGATTCCATGAGGCCCCACTGTGTCACAATGGCTCCTTGGTTCCATCAGGTTCCGCAGTGTCACCATGGTCTCTTTTGATCCGCATTGTCATCATGGACAATTGGTTCCATGAGGCCCCGCAGTGTCACAATGGTCCCTTGCTTCCATAGGTTTGATGTTGTAACAATGGACTCCTTGCTTCTATGAGCTAGCCTGCTTTTTGCAGAGGTGTCTTTGGTTCCAACAAGGCCCCGCTGTGTCTCAGTGCACCCTGGCATCCATGTGGATCTGGAGTATCACAAAGGCTCCTTGGTTCCACCAGGTCCTGCTGTGTCACAATGGGTCCTGTGGTCCCCGAGGCCCTCCAAAGTCATCATGGAGGCTTGGTTCCATGAGGTTCCATTATGTGCCAGTGGTCATCTTGGTTCCAGGAGTTTCCTTAGTGTCACAATGCTCTCCATGCTTCCATGATTCCCCACAATGTCACAATGCTCTCCATGCTTCCATTAGGCCCTGCTTTGCCACAATGGTCCCCTTGTTTCCATGAGGCCCCGCTGTGTCACAATGGACCTATGGTTCCATGATGTTGCGTGGTGTCACCGTGCTCTTCTTGAATCCGCAGTGTAACCATGGACCATTGGTTCCATGCGGCCTGGCCGTGTCACAATGGGCTCCGTGATTCCATGATTCCCCACGGTGTCACAATGGAGCCTTGTTTCTAGGAGGTTCTGTACTGTCACAATTGCCTCCTTGATGCCATCAGCCCCTGCAGTGTCACAATGGCTCCTTGGTTCCATGAGGAACACAATAGCTTGGCATAAGCATTGAGCAACAGCTGCTGAACACACCTGGCAACATCTGCTTGCATCAAAAGAGGGCTTCAAGCTGAGAATGGCACCAGCAGCTTCCATCTGCAACAGAGACCCAGGAAAGGACAGGCTGTGCCGGTTTGGACAAATTTGGAGGAAAATATCCTCTGATAGAAGGCAGGTTACATCCAGCCCTCCCCCACCAGCTTCGGGAAAAAAGAATTTTCCTGGGAAGAAAGTGAAAGAGATAAAAACCATTTTTTTAACAAACACCCAGGAAAAGGAGAACAATGCTAAATATTAAAAGCTCTCGCTGTGCAGAGAAAGCTGGGATAATTTGAGAGTCCTTCCGTGTTTCGGTGGGGTCTCCTGAAACATCCATAGACAGCGAGGCCCGTGCAAAGAAATAGGGAGCGATTCTTGAGAGAAGTTTCAGAGCTCTTTCTTCTCCAGCCACATGGGCGGGGCACTGCCAAAGAACTGAGCAATCACGGCACAAGCAGGGCCCTCCTGGCACAGGGCAACACAAAATAAGCAGTGCTGAACAGGATTAGGGCACATGTCAGCAGGGAGCAGGGAGACCCCGTGCCCAGGCCATGCCTCTACCCCAGGGTCCACTCTCCCATGACCTCATGGCAGGGGGGAGGAACCCCAACACTTCCGTAGGTGTAGTCTCTCTCCTCCTCCTTGCAGCTGGCTCATGGGCCCACATTCAGGGCCCCCACCTCGGGAGAAAATTCTCCCAATGTGGTCTGATGTTGAAAGAGTCAAGAAGAGAAGAAGGGAAAAAAACCCCCAAAGTCCCAGGAAAACAAAGTTCAACTCTCCATCTCCCCCCAGAGAAAAGGAGCTGAAAACTGGCTCAAAAGAAACAAGGTTGCTTCCTTCGCTCTTGCTGCAAGCAGGATGCCGAGGAGTGTGTATGTGTGTCCTTGAACAAACGCTCTGAGAAGGTTGTCCGGTTTTTTTTCCTCTCCCCCCTCTCAGGCTCAGTTGAAAGGCACAGAAATGCACAAAGTTCACTTCTGGGCATAGAGCAGGATAGGGGATACACATGATAAAGTCACCCCAAGACACAGGGACAGAGAATTCAGTGGAAAGACTCCGAGAATTCTGCTCCCAGAGATCATTCATTCCTGCTCACACTGACCCTTGTAGAAAGGGGATATCGTTCCCGGCAGCCTGTACTGAGCATGTGGCTCCTGAGTGGGGTTTGTTGTTTAGGAAACCTGCTCCGGCTTTTCCATTCTTTCCTTCCAAACAGGAAAACTTCTCCTGGGGCTGTGTGCAGGCAGAGCCCTGAGGAGAGCAGGTGGCACATGGTGCGCTGGGCTGGGACAGCCAGCTGCAGAGCTCAAGGGAAGAAGCCCAAAGTGTCACAATGGCTCCTTGCCTTCACATGCAACACCTGGGTCACAATGGTCTCCTTGATTCCATGAGGCCCCACTGTGTCACAATGGCTCCTTGGTTCCATCGGGTTCCGCAGTGTCACCATGGTCTCTTTTGATCCGCATTGTCATCATGGACAATTGGTTCCATGAGGCCCCGCAGTGTCACAATGGTCCCTTGCTTCCATAGGTTTGATGTTGTAACAATGGACTCCTTGCTTCTATGAGCTAGCCTGCTTTTTGCAGAGGTGTCTTTGGTTCCAACAAGGCCCCGCTGTGTCTCAGTGCACCCTGGCTTCCATGTGGATCTGGAGTATCACAAAGGCTCCTTGGTTCCACCAGGTCCTGCTGTGTCACAATGGGTCCTGTGGTCCCCGAGGCCCTCCAAAGTCATCATGGAGGCTTGGTTCCATGAGGTTCCATTATGTGCCAGTGGTCATCTTGGTTCCAGGAGTTTCCTTAGTGTCACAATGCTCTCCATGCTTCCATGATTCCCCACAATGTCACAATGCTCTCCATGCTTCCATTAGGCCCTGCTTTGCCACAATGGTCCCCTTGTTTCCATGAGGCCCCGCTGTGTCACAATGGACCTATGGTTCCGTGATGTTGCATGGTGTCACCGTGCTCTTCTTGAATCCGCAGTGTAACCATGGACCATTGGTTCCATGCGGCCTGGCCGTGTCACAATGGGCTCCGTGATTCCATGATTCCCCACGGTGTCACAATGGAGCCTTGTTTCTAGGAGGTTCTGTACTGTCACAATTGCCTCCTTGATGCCATCAGCCCCTGCAGTGTCACAATGGCTCCTTGGTTCCATGAGGAACACAATAGCTTGGCATAAGCATTGAGCAACAGCTGCTGAACACACCTGGCAACATCTGCTTGCATCAAAAGAGGGCTTCAAGCTGACAATGGCACCAGCAGCTTCCATCTGCAACAGAGAGCCAGGAAAGGACAGGCTGTGCCGGTTTGGACAAATGTGGAGGAAAATATCCTCTGATAGAAGGCAGGTTACACCCAGCCCTCCCCCACCAGCTTCGGGAAAAAAGAATTTTCCTGGGAAGAAAGTGAAAGAGATAAAAACCATTTTTTTAACAAACACCCAGGAAAAGGAGAACAATGCTAAATATTAAAAGCTCTCGCTGTGCAGAGAAAGCTGGGATAATTTGAGAGTCCTTCCGTGTTTCGGTGGGGTCTCCTGAAACATCCATAGACAGCGAGGCCCGTGCAAAGAAATAGGGAGTGATTCTTGAGAGAAGTTTCAGAGCTCTTTCTTCTCCAGCCACATGGGCGGGGCACTGCCAAAGAACTGAGCAATCACGGCACAAGCAGGGCCCTCCTGGCACAGGGCAACACAAAATAAGCAGTGCTGAACAGGATTAGGGCACATGTGAGCAGGGAGCAGGGAGACCCCGTGCCCAGGCCATGCCTCTACCCCAGGGTCCCCTCTCCCATGACCTCATGGCAGGGGGGAGGAACCCCAACACTTCCGTAGGTGTAGTCTCTCTCCTCCTCCTTGCAGCTGGCTCATGGGCCCACATTCAGGGCCCCCACCTCGGGAGAAAATTCTCCCAATGTGCTCTGATGTTGAAAGAGTCAAGAAGAGAAGAAGGGAAAAAAACCCCAAAGTCCCAGGAAAACAAAGTTCAACTCTCCATCTCCCCCCAGAGAAAAGGAGCTGAAAACTGGCTAAAAAGAAACAAGGTTGCTTCCTCTGCTCTTGCTGCAAGCAGGATGCAGAGGAGTGTGTATGTGTGTCCTTGAACAAACGCTCTGAGAAGGTTGTCCGGTTTTTTTTCCTCTCCCCCCTCTCAGGCTCAGTTGAAAGGCACAGAAATGCACAAAGTTCACTTCTGGGCATAGAGCAGGATAGGGGATACACATGATAAAGTCACCCCAAGACACAGGGACAGAGAATTCAGTGGAAAGACTCCGAGAATTCTGCTCCCAGAGATCATTCATTCCTGCTCACACTGACCCTTGTAGAAAGGGGATATCGTTCCCGGCAGCCTGTACTGAGCATGTGGCTCCTGAGTGGGGTTTGTTGTTTAGGAAACCTGCTCCGGCTTTTCCATTCTTTCCTTCCAAACAGGAAAACTTCTCCTGCGGCTGTGTGCAGGCAGAGCCCTGAGGAGAGCAGGTGGCACATGGTGCGCTGGGCTGGGACAGCCAGCTGCAGAGCTCAAGGGAAGAAGCCCAAAGTGTCACAATGGCTCCTTGCCTTCACATGCAACACCTGGGTCACAATGGTCTCCTTGATTCCATGAGGCCCCACTGTGTCACAATGGCTCCTTGGTTCCATCAGGTTCCGCAGTGTCACCATGGTCTCTTTTGATCCGCATTGTCATCATGGACAATTGGTTCCATGAGGCCCCGCAGTGTCACAATGGTCCCTTGCTTCCATAGGTTTGATGTTGTAACAATGGACTCCTTGCTTCTATGAGCTAGCCTGCTTTTTGCAGAGGTGTCTTTGGTTCCAACAAGGCCCCGCTGTGTCTCAGTGCACCCTGGCATCCATGTGGATCTGGAGTATCACAAAGGCTCCTTGGTTCCACCAGGTCCTGCTGTGTCACAATGGGTCCTGTGGTCCCCGAGGCCCTCCAAAGTCATCATGGAGGCTTGGTTCCATGAGGTTCCATTATGTGCCAGTGGTCATCTTGGTTCCAGGAGTTTCCTTAGTGTCACAATGCTCTCCATGCTTCCATGATTCCCCACAATGTCACAATGCTCTCCATGCTTCCATTAGGCCCTGCTTTGCCACAATGGTCCCCTTGTTTCCATGAGGCCCCGCTGTGTCACAATGGACCTATGGTTCCATGATGTTGCGTGGTGTCACCGTGCTCTTCTTGAATCCGCAGTGTAACCATGGACCATTGGTTCCATGCAGCCGTGTCACAATGGGCTCCGTGATTCCATGATTCCCCACGGTGTCACAATGGAGCCTTGTTTCTAGGAGGTTCTGTACTGTCACAATTGCCTCCTTGATGCCATCAGCCCCTGCAGTGTCACAATGGCTCCTTGGTTCCATGAGGAACACAATAGCTTGGCATAAGCATTGAGCAACAGCTGCTGAACACACCTGGCAACATCTGCTTGCATCAAAAGAGGGCTTCAAGCTGACAATGGCACCAGCAGCTTCCATCTGCAACAGAGACCCCGGGAAAGGACAGGCTGTGCCGGTTTGGACAAATGTGGAGGAAAATATCCTCTGATAGAAGGCAGGTTACACCCAGCCCTCCCCCACCAGCTTCGGGAAAAAAGAATTTTCCTGGGAAGAAAGTGAAAGAGATAAAAACCATTTTTTTAACAAACACCCAGGAAAAGGAGAACAATGCTAAATATTAAAAGCTCTCGCTGTGCAGAGAAAGCTGGGATAATTTGAGAGTCCTTCCGTGTTTCGGTGGGGTCTCCTGAAACATCCATAGACAGCGAGGCCCGTGCAAAGAAATAGGGAGCGATTCTTGAGAGAAGTTTCAGAGCTCTTTCTTCTCCAGCCACATGGGCGGGGCACTGCCAAAGAACTGAGCAATCACGGCACAAGCAGGGCCCTCCTGGCACAGGGCAACACAAAATAAGCAGTGCTGAACAGGATTAGGGCACATGTCAGCAGGGAGCAGGGAGACCCCGTGCCCAGGCCATGCCTCTACCCCAGGGTCCCCTCTCCCATGACCTCATGGCAGGGGGGAGGAACCCCAACACTTCCGTAGGTGTAGCCTCTCTCCTCCTCCTTGCAGCTGGCTCATGGGCCCACATTCAGGGCCCCCACCTCGGGAGAAAATTCTCCCAATGTGGTCTGATGTTGAAAGAGTCAAGAAGAGAAGAAGGGAAAAAAACCCCCAAAGTCCCAGGAAAACAAAGTTCAACTCTCCATCTCCCCCCAGAGAAAAGGAGCTGAAAACTGGCTAAAAAGAAACAAGGTTGCTTCCTCTGCTCTTGCTGCAAGCAGGATGCAGAGGAGTGTGTATGTGTGTCCTTGAACAAACGCTCTGAGAAGGTTGTCCGGTTTTTTTTCCTCTCCCCCCTCTCAGGCTCAGTTGAAAGGCACAGAAACGCACAAAGTTCACTTCTGGGCATAGAGCAGCAATAGGGGGATACACATGATAAAGTCACCCCAAGACACAGGGACAGAGAATTCAGTGGAAAGACTCCGAGAATTCTGCTCCCAGAGATCATTCATTCCTGCTCACACTGACCCTTGTAGAAAGGGGACCTCGTTCCAGGCAGCCTGTACTGAGCATGTGGCTCCTGAGTGGGGTTTGTTGTTTAGGAAACCTGCTCCGGCTTTTCCATTCTTTCCTTCCAAACAGGAAAACTTCTCCTGGGGCTGTGTGCAGGCAGAGCCCTGAGGAGAGCAGGTGGCACATGGTGTGCTGGGCTGGGACAGCCAGCTGCAGAGCTCAAGGGAAGAAGCCCAAAGTGTCACAATGGCTCCTTGCCTTCACATGCAACACCTGGGTCACAATGGTCTCCTTGATTCCATGAGGCCCCACTGTGTCACAATGGCTCCTTGGTTCCATCGGGTTCCGCAGTGTCACCATGGTCTCTTTTGATCAGCATTGTCATCATGGACAATTGGTTCCATGAGGCCCCGCAGTGTCACAATGGTCCCTTGCTTCCATAGGTTTGATGTTGTAACAATGGACTCCTTGCTTCTATGAGCTAGCCTGCTTTTTGCAGAGGTGTCTTTGGTTCCAACAAGGCCCCGCTGTGTCTCAGTGCACCCTGGCATCCATGTGGATCTGGAGTATCACAAAGGCTCCTTGGTTCCACCAGGTCCTGCTGTGTCACAATGGGTCCTGTGGTCCC
Source organism: Aphelocoma coerulescens (assembly GCF_041296385.1). Classification (NCBI taxonomy): domain Eukaryota; kingdom Metazoa; phylum Chordata; class Aves; order Passeriformes; family Corvidae; genus Aphelocoma; species Aphelocoma coerulescens. The sequence continues at coordinate 3,938,087 of NC_091038.1, forward strand.
CGAGGCCCTCCAAAGTCATCATGGAGGCTTGCTTCCATGAGGTTCCATTATGTGCCAGTGGTCATCTTGGTTCCAGGAGTTTCCTTAGTGTCACAATGCTCTCCATGCTTCCATGATTCCCCACAATGTCCCAATGCTCTCCAGGCTTCCATTAGGCCCTGCTTTGCCACAATGGTCCCCTTGTTTCCATGAGGCCCCGCTGTGTCACAATGGACCTATGGTTCCATGATGTTGCGTGGTGTCACCGTGCTCTTCTTGAATCCGCAGTGTAACCATGGACCATTGGTTCCATGCAGCCGTGTCACAATGGGCTCCGTGATTCCATGATTCCCCACGGTGTCACAATGGAGCCTTGTTTCTAGGAGGTTCTGTACTGTCACAATTGCCTCCTTGATGCCATCAGCCCCTGCAGTGTCACAATGGCTCCTTGGTTCCATGAGGAACACAATAGCTTGGCATAAGCATTGAGCAACAGCTGCTGAACACACCTGGCAACATCTGCTTGCATCAAAAGAGGGCTTCAAGCTGACAATGGCACCAGCAGCTTCCATCTGCAACAGAGACCCAGGAAAGGACAGGCTGTGCCGGTTTGGACAAATGTGGAGGAAAATATCCTCTGATAGAAGGCAGGTTACACCCAGCCCTCCCCCACCAGCTTCGGGAAAAAAGAATTTTCCTGGGAAGAAAGTGAAAGAGATAAAAACCATTTTTTTAACAAACACACAGGAAAAGGAGAACAATGCTAAATATTAAAAGCTCTCGCTGTGCAGAGAAAGCTGGGATAATTTGAGAGTCCTTCCGTGTTTCGGTGGGGTCTCCTGAAACATCCATAGACAGCGAGGCCCGTGCAAAGAAATAGGGAGCGATTCTTGAGAGAAGTTTCAGAGCTCTTTCTTCTCCAGCCACATGGGCGGGGCACTGCCAAAGAACTGAGCAATCACGGCACAACCAGGGCCCTCCTGGCACAGGGCAACACAAAATAAGCAGTGCTGAACAGGATTAGGGCACATGTGAGCAGGGAGCAGGGAGACCCCGTGCCCAGGCCATGCCTCTACCCCAGGGTCCCCTCTCCCATGACCTCATGGCAGGGGGGAGGAACCCCAACACTTCCGTAGGTGTAGTCTCTCTCCTCCTCCTTGCAGCTGGCTCATGGGCCCACATTCAGGGCCCCCACCTCGGGAGAAAATTCTCCCAATGTGCTCTGATGTTGAAAGAGTCAAGAAGAGAAGAAGGGAAAAAAACCCCCAAAGTCCCAGGAAAACAAAGTTCAACTCTCCATCTCCCCCCAGAGAAAAGGAGCTGAAAACTGGCTAAAAAGAAACAAGGTTGCTTCCTCTGCTCTTGCTGCAAGCAGGATGCAGAGGAGTGTGTATGTGTGTCCTTGAACAAACGCTCTGAGAAGGTTGTCCGGTTTTTTTTCCTCTCCCCCCTCTCAGGCTCAGTTGAAAGGCACAGAAATGCACAAAGTTCACTTCTGGGCATAGAGCAGGATAGGGGATACACATGATAAAGTCACCCCAAGACACAGGGACAGAGAATTCAGTGGAAAGACTCCGAGAATTCTGCTCCCAGAGATCATTCATTCCTGCTCACACTGACCCTTGTAGAAAGGGGATATCGTTCCCGGCAGCCTGTACTGAGCATGTGGCTCCTGAGTGGGGTTTGTTGTTTAGGAAACCTGCTCCGGCTTTTCCATTCTTTCCTTCCAAACAGGAAAACTTCTCCTGCGGCTGTGTGCAGGCAGAGCCCTGAGGAGAGCAGGTGGCACATGGTGCGCTGGGCTGGGACAGCCAGCTGCAGAGCTCAAGGGAAGAAGCCCAAAGTGTCACAATGGCTCCTTGCCTTCACATGCAACACCTGGGTCACAATGGTCTCCTTGATTCCATGAGGCCCCACTGTGTCACAATGGCTCCTTGGTTCCATCAGGTTCCGCAGTGTCACCATGGTCTCTTTTGATCCGCATTGTCATCATGGACAATTGGTTCCATGAGGCCCCGCAGTGTCACAATGGTCCCTTGCTTCCATAGGTTTGATGTTGTAACAATGGACTCCTTGCTTCTATGAGCTAGCCTGCTTTTTGCAGAGGTGTCTTTGGTTCCAACAAGGCCCCGCTGTGTCTCAGTGCACCCTGGCATCCATGTGGATCTGGAGTATCACAAAGGCTCCTTGGTTCCACCAGGTCCTGCTGTGTCACAATGGGTCCTGTGGTCCCCGAGGCCCTCCAAAGTCATCATGGAGGCTTGGTTCCATGAGGTTCCATTATGTGCCAGTGGTCATCTTGGTTCCAGGAGTTTCCTTAGTGTCACAATGCTCTCCATGCTTCCATGATTCCCCACAATGTCCCAATGCTCTCCATGCTTCCATTAGGCCCTGCTTTGCCACAATGGTCCCCTTGTTTCCATGAGGCCCCGCTGTGTCACAATGGACCTATGGTTCCATGATGTTGCGTGGTGTCACCGTGCTCTTCTTGAATCCGCAGTGTAACCATGGACCATTGGTTCCATGCAGCCGTGTCACAATGGGCTCCGTGATTCCATGATTCCCCACGGTGTCACAATGGAGCCTTGTTTCTAGGAGGTTCTGTACTGTCACAATTGCCTCCTTGATGCCATCAGCCCCTGCAGTGTCACAATGGCTCCTTGGTTCCATGAGGAACACAATAGCTTGGCATAAGCATTGAGCAACAGCTGCTGAACACACCTGGCAACATCTGCTTGCATCAAAAGAGGGCTTCAAGCTGACAATGGCACCAGCAGCTTCCATCTGCAACAGAGACCCAGGGAAAGGACAGGCTGTGCCGGTTTGGACAAATGTGGAGGAAAATATCCTCTGATAGAAGGCAGGTTACACCCAGCCCTCCCCCACCAGCTTCGGGAAAAAAGAATTTTCCTGGGAAGAAAGTGAAAGAGATAAAAACCATTTTTTTAACAAACACCCAGGAAAAGGAGAACAATGCTAAATATTAAAAGCTCTCGCTGTGCAGAGAAAGCTGGGATAATTTGAGAGTCCTTCCGTGTTTCGGTGGGGTCTCCTGAAACATCCATAGACAGCGAGGCCCGTGCAAAGAAATAGGGAGCGATTCTTGAGAGAAGTTTCAGAGCTCTTTCTTCTCCAGCCACATGGGCGGGGCACTGCCAAAGAACTGAGCAATCACGGCACAAGCAGGGCCCTCCTGGCACAGGGCAACACAAAATAAGCAGTGCTGAACAGGATTAGGGCACATGTGAGCAGGGAGCAGGGAGACCCCGTGCCCAGGCCATGCCTCTACCCCAGGGTCCCCTCTCCCATGACCTCATGGCAGGGGGGAGGAACCCCAACACTTCCGTAGGTGTAGTCTCTCTCCTCCTCCTTGCAGCTGGCTCATGGGCCCACATTCAGGGCCCCCACCTCGGGAGAAAATTCTCCCAATGTGGTCTGATGTTGAAAGAGTCAAGAAGAGAAGAAGGGAAAAAAACCCCCAAAGTCCCAGGAAAACAAAGTTCAACTCTCCATCTCCCCCCAGAGAAAAGGAGCTGAAAACTGGCTAAAAAGAAACAAGGTTGCTTCCTCTGCTCTTGCTGCAAGCAGGATGCAGAGGAGTGTGTATGTGTGTCCTTGAACAAACGCTCTGAGAAGGTTGTCCGGTTTTTTTTCCTCTCCCCCCTCTCAGGCTCAGTTGAAAGGCACAGAAATGCACAAAGTTCACTTCTGGGCATAGAGCAGGATAGGGGATACACATGATAAAGTCACCCCAAGACACAGGGACAGAGAATTCAGTGGAAAGACTCCGAGAATTCTGCTCCCAGAGATCATTCATTCCTGCTCACACTGACCCTTGTAGAAAGGGGATATCGTTCCCGGCAGCCTGTACTGAGCATGTGGCTCCTGAGTGGGGTTTGTTGTTTAGGAAACCTGCTCCGGCTTTTCCATTCTTTCCTTCCAAACAGGAAAACTTCTCCTGCGGCTGTGTGCAGGCAGAGCCCTGAGGAGAGCAGGTGGCACATGGTGCGCTGGGCTGGGACAGCCAGCTGCAGAGCTCAAGGGAAGAAGCCCAAAGTGTCACAATGGCTCCTTGCCTTCACATGCAACACCTGGGTCACAATGGTCTCCTTGATTCCATGAGGCCCCACTGTGTCACAATGGCTCCTTGGTTCCATCGGGTTCCGCAGTGTCACCATGGTCTCTTTTGATCCGCATTGTCATCATGGACAATTGGTTCCATGAGGCCCCGCAGTGTCACAATGGTCCCTTGCTTCCATAGGTTTGATGTTGTAACAATGGACTCCTTGCTTCTATGAGCTAGCCTGCTTTTTGCAGAGGTGTCTTTGGTTCCAACAAGGCCCTGCTGTGTCTCAGTGCACCCTGGCTTCCATGTGGATCTGGAGTATCACAAAGGCTCCTTGGTTCCACCAGGTCCTGCTGTGTCACAATGGGTCCTGTGGTCCCCGAGGCCCTCCAAAGTCATCATGGAGGCTTGGTTCCATGAGGTTCCATGATGTGCCAGTGGTCATCTTGGTTCCAGGAGTTTCCTTAGTGTCACAATGCTCTCCATGCTTCCATGATTCCCCACAATGTCACAATGCTCTCCATGCTTCCATTAGGCCCTGCTTTGCCACAATGGTCCCCTTGTTTCCATGAGGCCCCGCTGTGTCACAATGGACCTATGGTTCCGTGATGTTGCGTGGTGTCACCGTGCTCTTCTTGAATCCGCAGTGTAACCATGGACCATTGGTTCCATGCGGCCTGGCCGTGTCACAATGGGCTCCGTGATTCCATGATTCCCCACGGTGTCACAATGGAGCCTTGTTTCTAGGAGGTTCTGTACTGTCACAATTGCCTCCTTGATGCCATCAGCCCCTGCAGTGTCACAATGGCTCCTTGGTTCCATGAGGAACACAATAGCTTGGCATAAGCATTGAGCAACAGCTGCTGAACACACCTGGCAACATCTGCTTGCATCAAAAGAGGGCTTCAAGCTGACAATGGCACCAGCAGCTTCCATCTGCAACAGAGACCCAGGGAAAGGACAGGCTGTGCCGGTTTGGACAAATGTGGAGGAAAATATCCTCTGATAGAAGGCAGGTTACACCCAGCCCTCCCCCACCAGCTTCGGGAAAAAAGAATTTTCCTGGGAAGAAAGTGAAAGAGATAAAAACCATTTTTTTAACAAACACCCAGGAAAAGGAGAACAATGCTAAATATTAAAAGCTCTCGCTGTGCAGAGAAAGCTGGGATAATTTGAGAGTCCTTCCGTGTTTCGGTGGGGTCTCCTGAAACATCCATAGACAGCGAGGCCCGTGCAAAGAAATAGGGAGCCATTCATGAGAGAAGTTTCAGAGCTCTTTCTTCTCCAGCCACATGGGCGGGGCACTGCCAAAGAACTGAGCAGTCACGGCACAAGCAGGGCCCTCCTGGCACAGGGCAACACAAAATAAGCAGTGCTGAACAGGATTAGGGCACATGTGAGCAGGGAGCAGGGAGACCCCGTGCCCAGGCCATGGCTCTACCCCAGGGTCCCCTCTCCCATGACCTCATGGCAGGGGGGAGGAACCCCAACACTTCCGTAGGTGTAGTCTCTCTCCTCCTCCTTGCAGCTGGCTCATGGGCCCACATTCAGGGCCCCCACCTCGGGAGAAAATTCTCCCAATGTGCTCTGATGTTGAAAGAGTCAAGAAGAGAAGAAGGGAAAAAAACCCCCAAAGTCCCAGGAAAACAAAGTTCAACTCTCCATCTCCCCCCAGAGAAAAGGAGCTGAAAACTGGCTAAAAAGAAACAAGGTTGCTTCCTCTGCTCTTGCTGCAAGCAGGATGCAGAGGAGTGTGTATGTGTGTCCTTGAACAAACGCTCTGAGAAGGTTGTCCGGTTTTTTTTCCTCTCCCCCCTCTCAGGCTCAGTTGAAAGGCACAGAAATGCACAAAGTTCACTTCTGGGCATAGAGCAGCAATAGGGGATACACATGATAAAGTCACCCCAAGACACAGGGACAGAGAATTCAGTGGAAAGACTCCGAGAATTCTGCTCCCAGAGATCATTCATTCCTGCTCACACTGACCCTTGTAGAAAGGGGATATCGTTCCCGGCAGCCTGTACTGAGCATGTGGCTCCTGAGTGGGGTTTGTTGTTTAGGAAACCTGCTCCGGCTTTTCCATTCTTTCCTTCCAAACAGGAAAACTTCTCCTGCGGCTGTGTGCAGGCAGAGCCCTGAGGAGAGCAGGTGGCACATGGTGCGCTGGGCTGGGACAGCCAGCTGCAGAGCTCAAGGGAAGAAGCCCAAAGTGTCACAATGGCTCCTTGCCTTCACATGCAACACCTGGGTCACAATGGTCTCCTTGATTCCATGAGGCCCCACTGTGTCACAATGGCTCCTTGGTTCCATCAGGTTCCGCAGTGTCACCATGGTCTCTTTTGATCCGCACTGTCATCATGGACAATTGGTTCCATGAGGCCCCGCAGTGTCACAATGGTCCCTTGCTTCCATAGGTTTGATGTTGTAACAATGGACTCCTTGCTTCTATGAGCTAGCCTGCTTTTTGCAGAGGTGTCTTTGGTTCCAACAAGGCCCCGCTGTGTCTCAGTGCACCCTGGCATCCATGTGGATCTGGAGTATCACAAAGGCTCCTTGGTTCCACCAGGTCCTGCTGTGTCACAATGGGTCCTGTGGTCCCCGAGGCCCTCCAAAGTCATCATGGAGGCTTGGTTCCATGAGGTTCCATTATGTGCCAGTGGTCATCTTGGTTCCAGGAGTTTCCTTAGTGTCACAATGCTCTCCATGCTTCCATGATTCCCCACAATGTCCCAATGCTCTCCATGCTTCCATTAGGCCCTGCTTTGCCACAATGGTCCCCTTGTTTCCATGAGGCCCCGCTGTGTCACAATGGACCTATGGTTCCATGATGTTGCGTGGTGTCACCGTGCTCTTCTTGAATCCGCAGTGTAACCATGGACCATTGGTTCCATGCAGCCGTGTCACAATGGGCTCCGTGATTCCATGATTCCCCACGGTGTCACAATGGAGCCTTGTTTCTAGGAGGTTCTGTACTGTCACAATTGCCTCCTTGATGCCATCAGCCCCTGCAGTGTCACAATGGCTCCTTGGTTCCATGAGGAACACAATAGCTTGGCATAAGCATTGAGCAACAGCTGCTGAACACACCTGGCAACATCTGCTTGCATCAAAAGAGGGCTTCAAGCTGACAATGGCACCAGCAGCTTCCATCTGCAACAGAGACCCAGGGAAAGGACAGGCTGTGCCGGTTTGGACAAATGTGGAGGAAAATATCCTCTGATAGAAGGCAGGTTACACCCAGCCCTCCCCCACCAGCTTCGGGAAAAAAGAATTTTCCTGGGAAGAAAGTGAAAGAGATAAAAACCATTTTTTTAACAAACACCCAGGAAAAGGAGAACAATGCTAAATATTAAAAGCTCTCGCTGTGCAGAGAAAGCTGGGATAATTTGAGAGTCCTTCCGTGTTTCGGTGGGGTCTCCTGAAACATCCATAGACAGCGAGGCCCGTGCAAAGAAATAGGGAGCGATTCTTGAGAGAAGTTTCAGAGCTCTTTCTTCTCCAGCCACATGGGCGGGGCACTGCCAAAGAACTGAGCAATCACGGCACAAGCAGGGCCCTCCTGGCACAGGGCAACACAAAATAAGCAGTGCTGAACAGGATTAGGGCACATGTGAGCAGGGAGCAGGGAGACCCCGTGCCCAGGCCATGCCTCTACCCCAGGGTCCACTCTCCCATGACCTCATGGCAGGGGGGAGGAACCCCAACACTTCCGTAGGTGTAGTCTCTCTCCTCCTCCTTGCAGCTGGCTCATGGGCCCACATTCAGGGCCCCCACCTCGGGAGAAAATTCTCCCAATGTGGTCTGATGTTGAAAGAGTCAAGAAGAGAAGAAGGGAAAAAAACCCCCAAAGTCCCAGGAAAACAAAGTTCAACTCTCCATCTCCCCCCAGAGAAAAGGAGCTGAAAACTGGCTAAAAAGAAACAAGGTTGCTTCCTCTGCTCTTGCTGCAAGCAGGATGCAGAGGAGTGTGTATGTGTGTCCTTGAACAAACGCTCTGAGAAGGTTGTCCGGTTTTTTTTCCTCTCCCCCCTCTCAGGCTCAGTTGAAAGGCACAGAAATGCACAAAGTTCACTTCTGGGCATAGAGCAGGATAGGGGATACACATGATAAAGTCACCCCAAGACACAGGGACAGAGAATTCAGTGGAAAGACTCCGAGAATTCTGCTCCCAGAGATCATTCATTCCTGCTCACACTGACCCTTGTAGAAAGGGGATATCGTTCCCGGCAGCCTGTACTGAGCATGTGGCTCCTGAGTGGGGTTTGTTGTTTAGGAAACCTGCTCCGGCTTTTCCATTCTTTCCTTCCAAACAGGAAAACTTCTCCTGCGGCTGTGTGCAGGCAGAGCCCTGAGGAGAGCAGGTGGCACATGGTGCGCTGGGCTGGGACAGCCAGCTGCAGAGCTCAAGGGAAGAAGCCCAAAGTGTCACAATGGCTCCTTGCCTTCACATGCAACACCTGGGTCACAATGGTCTCCTTGATTCCATGAGGCCCCACTGTGTCACAATGGCTCCTTGGTTCCATCGGGTTCCGCAGTGTCACCATGGTCTCTTTTGATCCGCATTGTCATCATGGACAATTGGTTCCATGAGGCCCCGCAGTGTCACAATGGTCCCTTGCTTCCATAGGTTTGATGTTGTAACAATGGACTCCTTGCTTCTATGAGCTAGCCTGCTTTTTGCAGAGGTGTCTTTGGTTCCAACAAGGCCCTGCTGTGTCTCAGTGCACCCTGGCTTCCATGTGGATCTGGAGTATCACAAAGGCTCCTTGGTTCCACCAGGTCCTGCTGTGTCACAATGGGTCCTGTGGTCCCCGAGGCCCTCCAAAGTCATCATGGAGGCTTGGTTCCATGAGGTTCCATGATGTGCCAGTGGTCATCTTGGTTCCAGGAGTTTCCTTAGTGTCACAATGCTCTCCATGCTTCCATGATTCCCCACAATGTCACAATGCTCTCCATGCTTCCATTAGGCCCTGCTTTGCCACAATGGTCCCCTTGTTTCCATGAGGCCCCGCTGTGTCACAATGGACCTATGGTTCCGTGATGTTGCGTGGTGTCACCGTGCTCTTCTTGAATCCGCAGTGTAACCATGGACCATTGGTTCCATGCGGCCTGGCCGTGTCACAATGGGCTCCGTGATTCCATGATTCCCCACGGTGTCACAATGGAGCCTTGTTTCTAGGAGGTTCTGTACTGTCACAATTGCCTCCTTGATGCCATCAGCCCCTGCAGTGTCACAATGGCTCCTTGGTTCCATGAGGAACACAATAGCTTGGCATAAGCATTGAGCAACAGCTGCTGAACACACCTGGCAACATCTGCTTGCATCAAAAGAGGGCTTCAAGCTGACAATGGCACCAGCAGCTTCCATCTGCAACAGAGACCCAGGGAAAGGACAGGCTGTGCCGGTTTGGACAAATGTGGAGGAAAATATCCTCTGATAGAAGGCAGGTTACACCCAGCCCTCCCCCACCAGCTTCGGGAAAAAAGAATTTTCCTGGGAAGAAAGTGAAAGAGATAAAAACCATTTTTTTAACAAACACCCAGGAAAAGGAGAACAATGCTAAATATTAAAAGCTCTCGCTGTGCAGAGAAAGCTGGGATAATTTGAGAGTCCTTCCGTGTTTCGGTGGGGTCTCCTGAAACATCCATAGACAGCGAGGCCCGTGCAAAGAAATAGGGAGCCATTCATGAGAGAAGTTTCAGAGCTCTTTCTTCTCCAGCCACATGGGCGGGGCACTGCCAAAGAACTGAGCAGTCACGGCACAAGCAGGGCCCTCCTGGCACAGGGCAACACAAAATAAGCAGTGCTGAACAGGATTAGGGCACATGTGAGCAGGGAGCAGGGAGACCCCGTGCCCAGGCCATGCCTCTACCCCAGGGTCCCCTCTCCCATGACCTCATGGCAGGGGGGAGGAACCCCAACACTTCCGTAGGTGTAGTCTCTCTCCTCCTCCTTGCAGCTGGCTCATGGGCCCACATTCAGGGCCCCCACCTCGGGAGAAAATTCTCCCAATGTGGTCTGATGTTGAAAGAGTCAAGAAGAGAAGAAGGGAAAAAAACCCCCAAAGTCCCAGGAAAACAAAGTTCAACTCTCCATCTTCCCCCAGAGAAAAGGAGCTGAAAACTGGCTAAAAAGAAACAAGGTTGCTTCCTCTGCTCTTGCTGCAAGCAGGATGCAGAGGAGTGTGTATGTGTGTCCTTGAACAAACGCTCTGAGAAGGTTGTCCGGTTTTTTTTCCTCTCCCCCCTCTCAGGCTCAGTTGAAAGGCACAGAAATGCACAAAGTTCACTTCTGGGCATAGAGCAGCAATAGGGGATACACATGATAAAGTCACCCCAAGACACAGGGACAGAGAATTCAGTGGAAAGACTCCGAGAATTCTGCTCCCAGAGATCATTCATTCCTGCTCACACTGACCCTTGTAGAAAGGGGACCTCGTTCCAGGCAGCCTGTACTGAGCATGTGGCTCCTGAGTGGGGTTTGTTGTTTAGGAAACCTGCTCCGGCTTTTCCATTCTTTCCTTCCAAACAGGAAAACTTCTCCTGGGGCTGTGTGCAGGCAGAGCCCTGAGGAGAGCAGGTGGCACATGGTGCGCTGGGCTGGGACAGCCAGCTGCAGAGCTCAAGGGAAGAAGCCCAAAGTGTCACAATGGCTCCTTGCCTTCCCATGCAACACCTGGGTCACAATGGTCTCCTTGATTCCATGAGGCCCCACTGTGTCACAATGGCTCCTTGGTTCCATCGGGTTCCGCAGTGTCACCATGGTCTCTTTTGATCCGCACTGTCATCACGGACAATTGGTTCCATGAGGCCCCGCAGTGTCACAATGGTCCCTTGCTTCCATAGGTTTGATGTTGTAACAATGGACTCCTTGCTTCTATGAGCTAGCCTGCTTTTTGCAGAGGTGTCTTTGGTTCCAACAAGGCCCCGCTGTGTCTCAGTGCACCCTGGCTTCCATGTGGATCTGGAGTATCACAAAGGCTCCTTGGTTCCACCAGGTCCTGCTGTGTCACAATGGGTCCTGTGGTCCCCGAGGCCCTCCAAAGTCATCATGGAGGCTTGCTTCCATGAGGTTCCATTATGTGCCAGTGGTCATCTTGGTTCCAGGAGTTTCCTTAGTGTCACAATGCTCTCCATGCTTCCATGATTCCCCACAATGTCACAATGCTCTCCATGCTTCCATTAGGCCCTGCTTTGCCACAATGGTCCCCTTGTTTCCATGAGGCCCCGCTGTGTCACAATGGACCTATGGTTCCATGATGTTGCGTGGTGTCACCGTGCTCTTCTTGAATCCGCAGTGTAACCATGGACCATTGGTTCCATGCGGCCTGGCCGTGTCACAATGGGCTCCGTGATTCCATGATTCCCCACGGTGTCACAATGGAGCCTTGTTTCTAGGAGGTTCTGTACTGTCACAATTGCCTCCTTGATGCCATCAGCCCCTGCAGTGTCACAATGGCTCCTTGGTTCCATGAGGAACACAATAGCTTGGCATAAGCATTGAGCAACAGCTGCTGAACACACCTGGCAACATCTGCTTGCATCAAAAGAGGGCTTCAAGCTGAGAATGGCACCAGCAGCTTCCATCTGCAACAGAGACCCAGGAAAGGACAGGCTGTGCCGGTTTGGACAAATTTGGAGGAAAATATCCTCTGATAGAAGGCAGGTTACATCCAGCCCTCCCCCACCAGCTTCGGGAAAAAAGAATTTTCCTGGGAAGAAAGTGAAAGAGATAAAAACCATTTTTTTAACAAACACCCAGGAAAAGGAGAACAATGCTAAATATTAAAAGCTCTCGCTGTGCAGAGAAAGCTGGGATAATTTGAGAGTCCTTCCGTGTTTCGGTGGGGTCTCCTGAAACATCCATAGACAGCGAGGCCCGTGCAAAGAAATAGGGAGCGATTCTTGAGAGAAGTTTCAGAGCTCTTTCTTCTCCAGCCACATGGGCGGGGCACTGCCAAAGAACTGAGCAATCACGGCACAACCAGGGCCCTCCTGGCACAGGGCAACACAAAATAAGCAGTGCTGAACAGGATTAGGGCACATGTGAGCAGGGAGCAGGGAGACCCCGTGCCCAGGCCATGCCTCTACCCCAGGGTCCACTCTCCCATGACCTCATGGCAGGGGGGAGGAACCCCAACACTTCCGTAGGTGTAGTCTCTCTCCTCCTCCTTGCAGCTGGCTCATGGGCCCGCATTCAGGGCCCCCACCTCGGGAGAAAATTCTCCCAATGTGGTCTGATGTTGAAAGAGTCAAGAAGAGAAGAAGGGAAAAAAACCCCCAAAGTCCCAGGAAAACAAAGTTCAACTCTCCATCTCCCCCCAGAGAAAAGGAGCTGAAAACTGGCTCAAAAGAAACAAGGTTGCTTCCTTCGCTCTTGCTGCAAGCAGGATGCCGAGGAGTGTGTATGTGTGTCCTTGAACAAACGCTCTGAGAAGGTTGTCCGGTTTTTTTTCCTCTCCCCCCTCTCAGGCTCAGTTGAAAGGCACAGAAATGCACAAAGTTCACTTCTGGGCATAGGGCAGCAATAGGGGATACACATGATAAAGTCACCCCAAGACACAGGGACAGAGAATTCAGTGGAAAGACTCCGAGAATTCTGCTCCCAGAGATCATTCATTCCTGCTCACCCTGACCCTTGTAGAAAGGGGACCTCGTTCCAGGCAGCCTGTACTGAGCATGTGGCTCCTGAGTGGGGTTTGTTGTTTAGGAAACCTGCTCCGGCTTTTCCATTCTTTCCTTCCAAACAGGAAAACTTCTCCTGGGGCTGTGTGCAGGCAGAGCCCTGAGGAGAGCAGGTGGCACATGGTGCGCTGGGCTGGGACAGCCAGCTGCAGAGCTCAAGGGAAGAAGCCCAAAGTGTCACAATGGCTCCTTGCCTTCACATGCAACACCTGGGTCACAATGGTCTCCTTGATTCCATGAGGCCCCACTGTGTCACAATGGCTCCTTGGTTCCATCGGGTTCCGCAGTGTCACCATGGTCTCTTTTGATCCGCATTGTCATCATGGACAATTGGTTCCATGAGGCCCCGCAGTGTCACAATGGTCCCTTGCTTCCATAGGTTTGATGTTGTAACAATGGACTCCTTGCTTCTATGAGCTAGCCTGCTTTTTGCAGAGGTGTCTTTGGTTCCAACAAGGCCCTGCTGTGTCTCAGTGCACCCTGGCTTCCATGTGGATCTGGAGTATCACAAAGGCTCCTTGGTTCCACCAGGTCCTGCTGTGTCACAATGGGTCCTGTGGTCCCTGAGGCCCTCCAAAGTCATCATGGAGGCTTGGTTCCATGAGGTTCCATGATGTGCCAGTGGTCATCTTGGTTCCAGGAGTTTCCTTAGTGTCACAATGCTCTCCATGCTTCCATGATTCCCCACAATGTCACAATGCTCTCCATGCTTCCATTAGGCCCTGCTTTGCCACAATGGTCCCCTTGTTTCCATGAGGCCCCGCTGTGTCACAATGGACCTATGGTTCCGTGATGTTGCGTGGTGTCACCGTGCTCTTCTTGAATCCGCCGTGTAACCATGGACCATTGGTTCCATGCGGCCTGGCCGTGTCACAATGGGCTCCGTGATTCCATGATTCCCCACGGTGTCACAATGGAGCCTTGTTTCTAGGAGGTTCTGTACTGTCACAATTGCCTCCTTGATGCCATCAGCCCCTGCAGTGTCACAATGGCTCCTTGGTTCCATGAGGAACACAATAGCTTGGCATAAGCATTGAGCAACAGCTGCTGAACACACCTGGCAACATCTGCTTGCATCAAAAGAGGGCTTCAAGCTCACAGTGGCACCAGCAGCTTCCATCTGCAACAGAGACCCAGGGAAAGGACAGGCTGTGCCGGTTTGGACAAATGTGGAGGAAAATATCCTCTGATAGAAGGCAGGTTACATCCAGCCCTCCCCCACCAGCTTCGGGAAAAAAGAATTTTCCTGGGAAGAAAGTGAAAGAGATAAAAACCATTTTTTTAACAAACACCCAGGAAAAGGAGAACAATGCTAAATATTAAAAGCTCTCGCTGTGCAGAGAAAGCTGGGATAATTTGAGAGTCCTTCCGTGTTTCGGTGGGGTCTCCTGAAACATCCATAGACAGCGAGGCCCGTGCAAAGAAATAGGGAGCGATTCTTGAGAGAAGTTTCAGAGCTCTTTCTTCTCCAGCCACATGGGCGGGGCACTGCCAAAGAACTGAGCAATCACGGCACAAGCAGGGCCCTCCTGGCACAGGGCAACACAAAATAAGCAGTGCTGAACAGGATTAGGGCACATGTCAGCAGGGAGCAGGGAGACCCCGTGCCCAGGCCATGCCTCTACCCCAGGGTCCCCTCTCCCATGACCTCATGGCAGGGGGGAGGAACCCCAACACTTCCGTAGGTGTAGCCTCTCTCCTCCTCCTTGCAGCTGGCTCATGGGCCCACATTCAGGGCCCCCACCTCGGGAGAAAATTCTCCCAATGTGGTCTGATGTTGAAAGAGTCAAGAAGAGAAGAAGGGAAAAAAACCCCCAAAGTCCCAGGAAAACAAAGTTCAACTCTCCATCTCCCCCCAGAGAAAAGGAGCTGAAAACTGGCTAAAAAGAAACAAGGTTGCTTCCTCTGCTCTTGCTGCAAGCAGGATGCAGAGGAGTGTGTATGTGTGTCCTTGAACAAACGCTCTGAGAAGGTTGTCCGGTTTTTTTTCCTCTCCCCCCTCTCAGGCTCAGTTGAAAGGCACAGAAACGCACAAAGTTCACTTCTGGGCATAGAGCAGCAATAGGGGATACACATGATAAAGTCACCCCAAGACACAGGGACAGAGAATTCAGTGGAAAGACTCCGAGAATTCTGCTCCCAGAGATCATTCATTCCTGCTCACCCTGACCCTTGTAGAAAGGGGACCTCGTTCCAGGCAGCCTGTACTGAGCATGTGGCTCCTGAGTGGGGTTTGTTGTTTAGGAAACCTGCTCCGGCTTTTCCATTCTTTCCTTCCAAACAGGAAAACTTCTCCTGGGGCTGTGTGCAGGCAGAGCCCTGAGGAGAGCAGGTGGCACATGGTGCGCTGGGCTGGGACAGCCAGCTGCAGAGCTCAAGGGAAGAAGCCCAAAGTGTCACAATGGCTCCTTGCCTTCCCATGCAACACCTGGGTCACAATGGTCTCCTTGATTCCATGAGGCCCCACTGTGTCACAATGGCTCCTTGGTTCCATCGGGTTCCGCAGTGTCACCATGGTCTCTTTTGATCCGCACTGTCATCACGGACAATTGGTTCCATGAGGCCCCGCAGTGTCACAATGGTCCCTTGCTTCCATAGGTTTGATGTTGTAACAATGGACTCCTTGCTTCTATGAGCTAGCCTGCTTTTTGCAGAGGTGTCTTTGGTTCCAACAAGGCCCCGCTGTGTCTCAGTGCACCCTGGCTTCCATGTGGATCTGGAGTATCACAAAGGCTCCTTGGTTCCACCAGGTCCTGCTGTGTCACAATGGGTCCTGTGGTCCCCGAGGCCCTCCAAAGTCATCATGGAGGCTTGCTTCCATGAGGTTCCATTATGTGCCAGTGGTCATCTTGGTTCCAGGAGTTTCCTTAGTGTCACAATGCTCTCCATGCTTCCATGATTCCCCACAATGTCACAATGCTCTCCATGCTTCCATTAGGCCCTGCTTTGCCACAATGGTCCCCTTGTTTCCATGAGGCCCCGCTGTGTCACAATGGACCTATGGTTCCATGATGTTGCGTGGTGTCACCGTGCTCTTCTTGAATCCGCAGTGTAACCATGGACCATTGGTTCCATGCGGCCTGGCCGTGTCACAATGGGCTCCGTGATTCCATGATTCCCCACGGTGTCACAATGGAGCCTTGTTTCTAGGAGGTTCTGTACTGTCACAATTGCCTCCTTGATGCCATCAGCCCCTGCAGTGTCACAATGGCTCCTTGGTTCCATGAGGAACACAATAGCTTGGCATAAGCATTGAGCAACAGCTGCTGAACACACCTGGCAACATCTGCTTGCATCAAAAGAGGGCTTCAAGCTGAGAATGGCACCAGCAGCTTCCATCTGCAACAGAGACCCAGGAAAGGACAGGCTGTGCCGGTTTGGACAAATTTGGAGGAAAATATCCTCTGATAGAAGGCAGGTTACATCCAGCCCTCCCCCACCAGCTTCGGGAAAAAAGAATTTTCCTGGGAAGAAAGTGAAAGAGATAAAAACCATTTTTTTAACAAACACCCAGGAAAAGGAGAACAATGCTAAATATTAAAAGCTCTCGCTGTGCAGAGAAAGCTGGGATAATTTGAGAGTCCTTCCGTGTTTCGGTGGGGTCTCCTGAAACATCCATAGACAGCGAGGCCCGTGCAAAGAAATAGGGAGCGATTCTTGAGAGAAGTTTCAGAGCTCTTTCTTCTCCAGCCACATGGGCGGGGCACTGCCAAAGAACTGAGCAATCACGGCACAACCAGGGCCCTCCTGGCACAGGGCAACACAAAATAAGCAGTGCTGAACAGGATTAGGGCACATGTGAGCAGGGAGCAGGGAGACCCCGTGCCCAGGCCATGCCTCTACCCCAGGGTCCACTCTCCCATGACCTCATGGCAGGGGGGAGGAACCCCAACACTTCCGTAGGTGTAGTCTCTCTCCTCCTCCTTGCAGCTGGCTCATGGGCCCGCATTCAGGGCCCCCACCTCGGGAGAAAATTCTCCCAATGTGGTCTGATGTTGAAAGAGTCAAGAAGAGAAGAAGGGAAAAAAACCCCCAAAGTCCCAGGAAAACAAAGTTCAACTCTCCATCTCCCCCCAGAGAAAAGGAGCTGAAAACTGGCTCAAAAGAAACAAGGTTGCTTCCTTCGCTCTTGCTGCAAGCAGGATGCCGAGGAGTGTGTATGTGTGTCCTTGAACAAACGCTCTGAGAAGGTTGTCCGGTTTTTTTTCCTCTCCCCCCTCTCAGGCTCAGTTGAAAGGCACAGAAATGCACAAAGTTCACTTCTGGGCATAGGGCAGCAATAGGGGATACACATGATAAAGTCACCCCAAGACACAGGGACAGAGAATTCAGTGGAAAGACTCCGAGAATTCTGCTCCCAGAGATCATTCATTCCTGCTCACCCTGACCCTTGTAGAAAGGGGACCTCGTTCCAGGCAGCCTGTACTGAGCATGTGGCTCCTGAGTGGGGTTTGTTGTTTAGGAAACCTGCTCCGGCTTTTCCATTCTTTCCTTCCAAACAGGAAAACTTCTCCTGGGGCTGTGTGCAGGCAGAGCCCTGAGGAGAGCAGGTGGCACATGGTGCGCTGGGCTGGGACAGCCAGCTGCAGAGCTCAAGGGAAGAAGCCCAAAGTGTCACAATGGCTCCTTGCCTTCACATGCAACACCTGGGTCACAATGGTCTCCTTGATTCCATGAGGCCCCACTGTGTCACAATGGCTCCTTGGTTCCATCGGGTTCCGCAGTGTCACCATGGTCTCTTTTGATCCGCATTGTCATCATGGACAATTGGTTCCATGAGGCCCCGCAGTGTCACAATGGTCCCTTGCTTCCATAGGTTTGATGTTGTAACAATGGACTCCTTGCTTCTATGAGCTAGCCTGCTTTTTGCAGAGGTGTCTTTGGTTCCAACAAGGCCCTGCTGTGTCTCAGTGCACCCTGGCTTCCATGTGGATCTGGAGTATCACAAAGGCTCCTTGGTTCCACCAGGTCCTGCTGTGTCACAATGGGTCCTGTGGTCCCTGAGGCCCTCCAAAGTCATCATGGAGGCTTGGTTCCATGAGGTTCCATGATGTGCCAGTGGTCATCTTGGTTCCAGGAGTTTCCTTAGTGTCACAATGCTCTCCATGCTTCCATGATTCCCCACAATGTCACAATGCTCTCCATGCTTCCATTAGGCCCTGCTTTGCCACAATGGTCCCCTTGTTTCCATGAGGCCCCGCTGTGTCACAATGGACCTATGGTTCCGTGATGTTGCGTGGTGTCACCGTGCTCTTCTTGAATCCGCCGTGTAACCATGGACCATTGGTTCCATGCGGCCTGGCCGTGTCACAATGGGCTCCGTGATTCCATGATTCCCCACGGTGTCACAATGGAGCCTTGTTTCTAGGAGGTTCTGTACTGTCACAATTGCCTCCTTGATGCCATCAGCCCCTGCAGTGTCACAATGGCTCCTTGGTTCCATGAGGAACACAATAGCTTGGCATAAGCATTGAGCAACAGCTGCTGAACACACCTGGCAACATCTGCTTGCATCAAAAGAGGGCTTCAAGCTCACAGTGGCACCAGCAGCTTCCATCTGCAACAGAGACCCAGGGAAAGGACAGGCTGTGCCGGTTTGGACAAATGTGGAGGAAAATATCCTCTGATAGAAGGCAGGTTACATCCAGCCCTCCCCCACCAGCTTCGGGAAAAAAGAATTTTCCTGGGAAGAAAGTGAAAGAGATAAAAACCATTTTTTTAACAAACACCCAGGAAAAGGAGAACAATGCTAAATATTAAAAGCTCTCGCTGTGCAGAGAAAGCTGGGATAATTTGAGAGTCCTTCCGTGTTTCGGTGGGGTCTCCTGAAACATCCATAGACAGCGAGGCCCGTGCAAAGAAATAGGGAGCGATTCTTGAGAGAAGTTTCAGAGCTCTTTCTTCTCCAGCCACATGGGCGGGGCACTGCCAAAGAACTGAGCAATCACGGCACAAGCAGGGCCCTCCTGGCACAGGGCAACACAAAATAAGCAGTGCTGAACAGGATTAGGGCACATGTCAGCAGGGAGCAGGGAGACCCCGTGCCCAGGCCATGCCTCTACCCCAGGGTCCCCTCTCCCATGACCTCATGGCAGGGGGGAGGAACCCCAACACTTCCGTAGGTGTAGCCTCTCTCCTCCTCCTTGCAGCTGGCTCATGGGCCCACATTCAGGGCCCCCACCTCGGGAGAAAATTCTCCCAATGTGGTCTGATGTTGAAAGAGTCAAGAAGAGAAGAAGGGAAAAAAACCCCCAAAGTCCCAGGAAAACAAAGTTCAACTCTCCATCTCCCCCCAGAGAAAAGGAGCTGAAAACTGGCTAAAAAGAAACAAGGTTGCTTCCTCTGCTCTTGCTGCAAGCAGGATGCAGAGGAGTGTGTATGTGTGTCCTTGAACAAACGCTCTGAGAAGGTTGTCCGGTTTTTTTTCCTCTCCCCCCTCTCAGGCTCAGTTGAAAGGCACAGAAACGCACAAAGTTCACTTCTGGGCATAGAGCAGCAATAGGGGATACACATGATAAAGTCACCCCAAGACACAGGGACAGAGAATTCAGTGGAAAGACTCCGAGAATTCTGCTCCCAGAGATCATTCATTCCTGCTCACCCTGACCCTTGTAGAAAGGGGACCTCGTTCCAGGCAGCCTGTACTGAGCATGTGGCTCCTGAGTGGGGTTTGTTGTTTAGGAAACCTGCTCCGGCTTTTCCATTCTTTCCTTCCAAACAGGAAAACTTCTCCTGGGGCTGTGTGCAGGCAGAGCCCTGAGGAGAGCAGGTGGCACATGGTGCGCTGGGCTGGGACAGCCAGCTGCAGAGCTCAAGGGAAGAAGCCCAAAGTGTCACAATGGCTCCTTGCCTTCACATGCAACACCTGGGTCACAATGGTCTCCTTGATTCCATGAGGCCCCACTGTGTCACAATGGCTCCTTGGTTCCATCGGGTTCCGCAGTGTCACCATGGTCTCTTTTGATCCGCATTGTCATCATGGACAATTGGTTCCATGAGGCCCCGCAGTGTCACAATGGTCCCTTGCTTCCATAGGTTTGATGTTGTAACAATGGACTCCTTGCTTCTATGAGCTAGCCTGCTTTTTGCAGAGGTGTCTTTGGTTCCAACAAGGCCCTGCTGTGTCTCAGTGCACCCTGGCTTCCATGTGGATCTGGAGTATCACAAAGGCTCCTTGGTTCCACCAGGTCCTGCTGTGTCACAATGGGTCCTGTGGTCCCTGAGGCCCTCCAAAGTCATCATGGAGGCTTGGTTCCATGAGGTTCCATGATGTGCCAGTGGTCATCTTGGTTCCAGGAGTTTCCTTAGTGTCACAATGCTCTCCATGCTTCCATGATTCCCCACAATGTCACAATGCTCTCCATGCTTCCATTAGGCCCTGCTTTGCCACAATGGTCCCCTTGTTTCCATGAGGCCCCGCTGTGTCACAATGGACCTATGGTTCCGTGATGTTGCGTGGTGTCACCGTGCTCTTCTTGAATCCGCCGTGTAACCATGGACCATTGGTTCCATGCGGCCTGGCCGTGTCACAATGGGCTCCGTGATTCCATGATTCCCCACGGTGTCACAATGGAGCCTTGTTTCTAGGAGGTTCTGTACTGTCACAATTGCCTCCTTGATGCCATCAGCCCCTGCAGTGTCACAATGGCTCCTTGGTTCCATGAGGAACACAATAGCTTGGCATAAGCATTGAGCAACAGCTGCTGAACACACCTGGCAACATCTGCTTGCATCAAAAGAGGGCTTCAAGCTCACAGTGGCACCAGCAGCTTCCATCTGCAACAGAGACCCAGGGAAAGGACAGGCTGTGCCGGTTTGGACAAATGTGGAGGAAAATATCCTCTGATAGAAGGCAGGTTACATCCAGCCCTCCCCCACCAGCTTCGGGAAAAAAGAATTTTCCTGGGAAGAAAGTGAAAGAGATAAAAACCATTTTTTTAACAAACACCCAGGAAAAGGAGAACAATGCTAAATATTAAAAGCTCTCGCTGTGCAGAGAAAGCTGGGATAATTTGAGAGTCCTTCCGTGTTTCGGTGGGGTCTCCTGAAACATCCATAGACAGCGAGGCCCGTGCAAAGAAATAGGGAGCGATTCTTGAGAGAAGTTTCAGAGCTCTTTCTTCTCCAGCCACATGGGCGGGGCACTGCCAAAGAACTGAGCAATCACGGCACAACCAGGGCCCTCCTGGCACAGGGCAACACAAAATAAGCAGTGCTGAACAGGATTAGGGCACATGTGAGCAGGGAGCAGGGAGACCCCGTGCCCAGGCCATGCCTCTACCCCAGGGTCCACTCTCCCATGACCTCATGGCAGGGGGGAGGAACCCCAACACTTCCGTAGGTGTAGTCTCTCTCCTCCTCCTTGCAGCTGGCTCATGGGCCCACATTCAGGGCCCCCACCTCGGGAGAAAATTCTCCCAATGTGGTCTGATGTTGAAAGAGTCAAGAAGAGAAGAAGGGAAAAAAACCCCCAAAGTCCCAGGAAAACAAAGTTCAACTCTCCATCTCCCCCCAGAGAAAAGGAGCTGAAAACTGGCTCAAAAGAAACAAGGTTGCTTCCTTCGCTCTTGCTGCAAGCAGGATGCCGAGGAGTGTGTATGTGTGTCCTTGAACAAACGCTCTGAGAAGGTTGTCCGGTTTTTTTTCCTCTCCCCCCTCTCAGGCTCAGTTGAAAGGCACAGAAATGCACAAAGTTCACTTCTGGGCATAGGGCAGCAATAGGGGATACACATGATAAAGTCACCCCAAGACACAGGGACAGAGAATTCAGTGGAAAGACTCCGAGAATTCTGCTCCCAGAGATCATTCATTCCTGCTCACCCTGACCCTTGTAGAAAGGGGACCTCGTTCCAGGCAGCCTGTACTGAGCATGTGGCTCCTGAGTGGGGTTTGTTGTTTAGGAAACCTGCTCCGGCTTTTCCATTCTTTCCTTCCAAACAGGAAAACTTCTCCTGGGGCTGTGTGCAGGCAGAGCCCTGAGGAGAGCAGGTGGCACATGGTGCGCTGGGCTGGGACAGCCAGCTGCAGAGCTCAAGGGAAGAAGCCCAAAGTGTCACAATGGCTCCTTGCCTTCACATGCAACACCTGGGTCACAATGGTCTCCTTGATTCCATGAGGCCCCACTGTGTCACAATGGCTCCTTGGTTCCATCGGGTTCCGCAGTGTCACCATGGTCTCTTTTGATCCGCATTGTCATCATGGACAATTGGTTCCATGAGGCCCCGCAGTGTCACAATGGTCCCTTGCTTCCATAGGTTTGATGTTGTAACAATGGACTCCTTGCTTCTATGAGCTAGCCTGCTTTTTGCAGAGGTGTCTTTGGTTCCAACAAGGCCCTGCTGTGTCTCAGTGCACCCTGGCTTCCATGTGGATCTGGAGTATCACAAAGGCTCCTTGGTTCCACCAGGTCCTGCTGTGTCACAATGGGTCCTGTGGTCCCTGAGGCCCTCCAAAGTCATCATGGAGGCTTGGTTCCATGAGGTTCCATGATGTGCCAGTGGTCATCTTGGTTCCAGGAGTTTCCTTAGTGTCACAATGCTCTCCATGCTTCCATGATTCCCCACAATGTCACAATGCTCTCCATGCTTCCATTAGGCCCTGCTTTGCCACAATGGTCCCCTTGTTTCCATGAGGCCCCGCTGTGTCACAATGGACCTATGGTTCCGTGATGTTGCGTGGTGTCACCGTGCTCTTCTTGAATCCGCCGTGTAACCATGGACCATTGGTTCCATGCGGCCTGGCCGTGTCACAATGGGCTCCGTGATTCCATGATTCCCCACGGTGTCACAATGGAGCCTTGTTTCTAGGAGGTTCTGTACTGTCACAATTGCCTCCTTGATGCCATCAGCCCCTGCAGTGTCACAATGGCTCCTTGGTTCCATGAGGAACACAATAGCTTGGCATAAGCATTGAGCAACAGCTGCTGAACACACCTGGCAACATCTGCTTGCATCAAAAGAGGGCTTCAAGCTCACAGTGGCACCAGCAGCTTCCATCTGCAACAGAGACCCAGGGAAAGGACAGGCTGTGCCGGTTTGGACAAATGTGGAGGAAAATATCCTCTGATAGAAGGCAGGTTACATCCAGCCCTCCCCCACCAGGTTTGGGAAAAAAGAATTTTCCTGGGAAGAAAGTGAAAGAGATAAAAACCATTTTTTTAACAAACACCCAGGAAAAGGAGAACAATGCTAAATATTAAAAGCTCTCGCTGTGCAGAGAAAGCTGGGATAATTTGAGAGTCCTTCCGTGTTTCGGTGGGGTCTCCTGAAACATCCATAGACAGCGAGGCCCGTGCAAAGAAATAGGGAGCGATTCTTGAGAGAAGTTTCAGAGCTCTTTCTTCTCCAGCCACATGGGCGGGGCACTGCCAAAGAACTGAGCAATCACGGCACAAGCAGGGCCCTCCTGGCACAGGGCAACACAAAATAAGCAGTGCTGAACAGGATTAGGGCACATGTCAGCAGGGAGCAGGGAGACCCCGTGCCCAGGCCATGCCTCTACCCCAGGGTCCCCTCTCCCATGACCTCATGGCAGGGGGGAGGAACCCCAACACTTCCGTAGGTGTAGCCTCTCTCCTCCTCCTTGCAGCTGGCTCATGGGCCCACATTCAGGGCCCCCACCTCGGGAGAAAATTCTCCCAATGTGGTCTGATGTTGAAAGAGTCAAGAAGAGAAGAAGGGAAAAAAACCCCCAAAGTCCCAGGAAAACAAAGTTCAACTCTCCATCTCCCCCCAGAGAAAAGGAGCTGAAAACTGGCTAAAAAGAAACAAGGTTGCTTCCTCTGCTCTTGCTGCAAGCAGGATGCAGAGGAGTGTGTATGTGTGTCCTTGAACAAACGCTCTGAGAAGGTTGTCCGGTTTTTTTTCCTCTCCCCCCTCTCAGGCTCAGTTGAAAGGCACAGAAACGCACAAAGTTCACTTCTGGGCATAGAGCAGCAATAGGGGATACACATGATAAAGTCACCCCAAGACACAGGGACAGAGAATTCAGTGGAAAGACTCCGAGAATTCTGCTCCCAGAGATCATTCATTCCTGCTCACCCTGACCCTTGTAGAAAGGGGACCTCGTTCCAGGCAGCCTGTACTGAGCATGTGGCTCCTGAGTGGGGTTTGTTGTTTAGGAAACCTGCTCCGGCTTTTCCATTCTTTCCTTCCAAACAGGAAAACTTCTCCTGGGGCTGTGTGCAGGCAGAGCCCTGAGGAGAGCAGGTGGCACATGGTGCGCTGGGCTGGGACAGCCAGCTGCAGAGCTCAAGGGAAGAAGCCCAAAGTGTCACAATGGCTCCTTGCCTTCCCATGCAACACCTGGGTCACAATGGTCTCCTTGATTCCATGAGGCCCCACTGTGTCACAATGGCTCCTTGGTTCCATCGGGTTCCGCAGTGTCACCATGGTCTCTTTTGATCCGCATTGTCATCATGGACAATTGGTTCCATGAGGCCCCGCAGTGTCACAATGGTCCCTTGCTTCCATAGGTTTGATGTTGTAACAATGGACTCCTTGCTTCTATGAGCTAGCCTGCTTTTTGCAGAGGTGTCTTTGGTTCCAACAAGGCCCTGCTGTGTCTCAGTGCACCCTGGCTTCCATGTGGATCTGGAGTATCACAAAGGCTCCTTGGTTCCACCAGGTCCTGCTGTGTCACAATGGGTCCTGTGGTCCCTGAGGCCCTCCAAAGTCATCATGGAGGCTTGGTTCCATGAGGTTCCATGATGTGCCAGTGGTCATCTTGGTTCCAGGAGTTTCCTTAGTGTCACAATGCTCTCCATGCTTCCATGATTCCCCACAATGTCACAATGCTCTCCATGCTTCCATTAGGCCCTGCTTTGCCACAATGGTCCCCTTGTTTCCATGAGGCCCCGCTGTGTCACAATGGACCTATGGTTCCGTGATGTTGCGTGGTGTCACCGTGCTCTTCTTGAATCCGCCGTGTAACCATGGACCATTGGTTCCATGCGGCCTGGCCGTGTCACAATGGGCTCCGTGATTCCATGATTCCCCACGGTGTCACAATGGAGCCTTGTTTCTAGGAGGTTCTGTACTGTCACAATTGCCTCCTTGATGCCATCAGCCCCTGCAGTGTCACAATGGCTCCTTGGTTCCATGAGGAACACAATAGCTTGGCATAAGCATTGAGCAACAGCTGCTGAACACACCTGGCAACATCTGCTTGCATCAAAAGAGGGCTTCAAGCTCACAGTGGCACCAGCAGCTTCCATCTGCAACAGAGACCCAGGGAAAGGACAGGCTGTGCCGGTTTGGACAAATGTGGAGGAAAATATCCTCTGATAGAAGGCAGGTTACATCCAGCCCTCCCCCACCAGCTTCGGGAAAAAAGAATTTTCCTGGGAAGAAAGTGAAAGAGATAAAAACCATTTTTTTAACAAACACCCAGGAAAAGGAGAACAATGCTAAATATTAAAAGCTCTCGCTGTGCAGAGAAAGCTGGGATAATTTGAGAGTCCTTCCGTGTTTCGGTGGGGTCTCCTGAAACATCCATAGACAGCGAGGCCCGTGCAAAGAAATAGGGAGTGATTCTTGAGAGAAGTTTCAGAGCTCTTTCTTCTCCAGCCACATGGGCGGGGCACTGCCAAAGAACTGAGCAATCACGGCACAAGCAGGGCCCTCCTCGCACAGGGCAACACAAAATAAGCAGTGCTGAACAGGATTAGGGCACATGTCAGCAGGGAGCAGGGAGACCCCGTGCCCAGGCCATGCCTCTACCCCAGGGTCCCCTCTCCCATGACCTCATGGCAGGGGGGAGGAACCCCAACACTTCCGTAGGTGTAGCCTCTCTCCTCCTCCTTGCAGCTGGCTCATGGGCCCACATTCAGGGCCCCCACCTCGGGAGAAAATTCTCCCAATGTGGTCTGATGTTGAAAGAGTCAAGAAGAGAAGAAGGGAAAAAAACCCCCAAAGTCCCAGGAAAACAAAGTTCAACTCTCCATCTCCCCCCAGAGAAAAGGAGCTGAAAACTGGCTAAAAAGAAACAAGGTTGCTTCCTCTGCTCTTGCTGCAAGCAGGATGCAGAGGAGTGTGTATGTGTGTCCTTGAACAAACGCTCTGAGAAGGTTGTCCGGTTTTTTTTCCTCTCCCCCCTCTCAGGCTCAGTTGAAAGGCACAGAAACGCACAAAGTTCACTTCTGGGCATAGAGCAGCAATAGGGGGATACACATGATAAAGTCACCCCAAGACACAGGGACAGAGAATTCAGTGGAAAGACTCCGAGAATTCTGCTCCCAGAGATCATTCATTCCTGCTCACACTGACCCTTGTAGAAAGGGGACCTCGTTCCAGGCAGCCTGTACTGAGCATGTGGCTCCTGAGTGGGGTTTGTTGTTTAGGAAACCTGCTCCGGCTTTTCCATTCTTTCCTTCCAAACAGGAAAACTTCTCCTGGGGCTGTGTGCAGGCAGAGCCCTGAGGAGAGCAGGTGGCACATGGTGTGCTGGGCTGGGACAGCCAGCTGCAGAGCTCAAGGGAAGAAGCCCAAAGTGTCACAATGGCTCCTTGCCTTCACATGCAACACCTGGGTCACAATGGTCTCCTTGATTCCATGAGGCCCCACTGTGTCACAATGGCTCCTTGGTTCCATCGGGTTCCGCAGTGTCACCATGGTCTCTTTTGATCAGCATTGTCATCATGGACAATTGGTTCCATGAGGCCCCGCAGTGTCACAATGGTCCCTTGCTTCCATAGGTTTGATGTTGTAACAATGGACTCCTTGCTTCTATGAGCTAGCCTGCTTTTTGCAGAGGTGTCTTTGGTTCCAACAAGGCCCCGCTGTGTCTCAGTGCACCCTGGCATCCATGTGGATCTGGAGTATCACAAAGGCTCCTTGGTTCCACCAGGTCCTGCTGTGTCACAATGGGTCCTGTGGTCCCCGAGGCCCTCCAAAGTCATCATGGAGGCTTGCTTCCATGAGGTTCCATTATGTGCCAGTGGTCATCTTGGTTCCAGGAGTTTCCTTAGTGTCACAATGCTCTCCATGCTTCCATGATTCCCCACAATGTCCCAATGCTCTCCAGGCTTCCATTAGGCCCTGCTTTGCCACAATGGTCCCCTTGTTTCCATGAGGCCCCGCTGTGTCACAATGGACCTATGGTTCCATGATGTTGCGTGGTGTCACCGTGCTCTTCTTGAATCCGCAGTGTAACCATGGACCATTGGTTCCATGCAGCCGTGTCACAATGGGCTCCGTGATTCCATGATTCCCCACGGTGTCACAATGGAGCCTTGTTTCTAGGAGGTTCTGTACTGTCACAATTGCCTCCTTGATGCCATCAGCCCCTGCAGTGTCACAATGGCTCCTTGGTTCCATGAGGAACACAATAGCTTGGCATAAGCATTGAGCAACAGCTGCTGAACACACCTGGCAACATCTGCTTGCATCAAAAGAGGGCTTCAAGCTGACAATGGCACCAGCAGCTTCCATCTGCAACAGAGACCCAGGAAAGGACAGGCTGTGCCGGTTTGGACAAATGTGGAGGAAAATATCCTCTGATAGAAGGCAGGTTACACCCAGCCCTCCCCCACCAGCTTCGGGAAAAAAGAATTTTCCTGGGAAGAAAGTGAAAGAGATAAAAACCATTTTTTTAACAAACACACAGGAAAAGGAGAACAATGCTAAATATTAAAAGCTCTCGCTGTGCAGAGAAAGCTGGGATAATTTGAGAGTCCTTCCGTGTTTCGGTGGGGTCTCCTGAAACATCCATAGACAGCGAGGCCCGTGCAAAGAAATAGGGAGCGATTCTTGAGAGAAGTTTCAGAGCTCTTTCTTCTCCAGCCACATGGGCGGGGCACTGCCAAAGAACTGAGCAATCACGGCACAACCAGGGCCCTCCTGGCACAGGGCAACACAAAATAAGCAGTGCTGAACAGGATTAGGGCACATGTGAGCAGGGAGCAGGGAGACCCCGTGCCCAGGCCATGCCTCTACCCCAGGGTCCCCTCTCCCATGACCTCATGGCAGGGGGGAGGAACCCCAACACTTCCGTAGGTGTAGTCTCTCTCCTCCTCCTTGCAGCTGGCTCATGGGCCCACATTCAGGGCCCCCACCTCGGGAGAAAATTCTCCCAATGTGCTCTGATGTTGAAAGAGTCAAGAAGAGAAGAAGGGAAAAAAACCCCCAAAGTCCCAGGAAAACAAAGTTCAACTCTCCATCTCCCCCCAGAGAAAAGGAGCTGAAAACTGGCTAAAAAGAAACAAGGTTGCTTCCTCTGCTCTTGCTGCAAGCAGGATGCAGAGGAGTGTGTATGTGTGTCCTTGAACAAACGCTCTGAGAAGGTTGTCCGGTTTTTTTTCCTCTCCCCCCTCTCAGGCTCAGTTGAAAGGCACAGAAATGCACAAAGTTCACTTCTGGGCATAGAGCAGCAATAGGGGATACACATGATAAAGTCACCCCAAGACACAGGGACAGAGAATTCAGTGGAAAGACTCCGAGAATTCTGCTCCCAGAGATCATTCATTCCTGCTCACACTGACCCTTGTAGAAAGGGGATATCGTTCCCGGCAGCCTGTACTGAGCATGTGGCTCCTGAGTGGGGTTTGTTGTTTAGGAAACCTGCTCCGGCTTTTCCATTCTTTCCTTCCAAACAGGAAAACTTCTCCTGCGGCTGTGTGCAGGCAGAGCCCTGAGGAGAGCAGGTGGCACATGGTGCGCTGGGCTGGGACAGCCAGCTGCAGAGCTCAAGGGAAGAAGCCCAAAGTGTCACAATGGCTCCTTGCCTTCACATGCAACACCTGGGTCACAATGGTCTCCTTGATTCCATGAGGCCCCACTGTGTCACAATGGCTCCTTGGTTCCATCAGGTTCCGCAGTGTCACCATGGTCTCTTTTGATCCGCATTGTCATCATGGACAATTGGTTCCATGAGGCCCCGCAGTGTCACAATGGTCCCTTGCTTCCATAGGTTTGATGTTGTAACAATGGACTCCTTGCTTCTATGAGCTAGCCTGCTTTTTGCAGAGGTGTCTTTGGTTCCAACAAGGCCCCGCTGTGTCTCAGTGCACCCTGGCATCCATGTGGATCTGGAGTATCACAAAGGCTCCTTGGTTCCACCAGGTCCTGCTGTGTCACAATGGGTCCTGTGGTCCCCGAGGCCCTCCAAAGTCATCATGGAGGCTTGGTTCCATGAGGTTCCATTATGTGCCAGTGGTCATCTTGGTTCCAGGAGTTTCCTTAGTGTCACAATGCTCTCCATGCTTCCATGATTCCCCACAATGTCCCAATGCTCTCCATGCTTCCATTAGGCCCTGCTTTGCCACAATGGTCCCCTTGTTTCCATGAGGCCCCGCTGTGTCACAATGGACCTATGGTTCCATGATGTTGCGTGGTGTCACCGTGCTCTTCTTGAATCCGCAGTGTAACCATGGACCATTGGTTCCATGCAGCCGTGTCACAATGGGCTCCGTGATTCCATGATTCCCCACGGTGTCACAATGGAGCCTTGTTTCTAGGAGGTTCTGTACTGTCACAATTGCCTCCTTGATGCCATCAGCCCCTGCAGTGTCACAATGGCTCCTTGGTTCCATGAGGAACACAATAGCTTGGCATAAGCATTGAGCAACAGCTGCTGAACACACCTGGCAACATCTGCTTGCATCAAAAGAGGGCTTCAAGCTGACAATGGCACCAGCAGCTTCCATCTGCAACAGAGACCCAGGGAAAGGACAGGCTGTGCCGGTTTGGACAAATGTGGAGGAAAATATCCTCTGATAGAAGGCAGGTTACACCCAGCCCTCCCCCACCAGCTTCGGGAAAAAAGAATTTTCCTGGGAAGAAAGTGAAAGAGATAAAAACCATTTTTTTAACAAACACCCAGGAAAAGGAGAACAATGCTAAATATTAAAAGCTCTCGCTGTGCAGAGAAAGCTGGGATAATTTGAGAGTCCTTCCGTGTTTCGGTGGGGTCTCCTGAAACATCCATAGACAGCGAGGCCCGTGCAAAGAAATAGGGAGCGATTCTTGAGAGAAGTTTCAGAGCTCTTTCTTCTCCAGCCACATGGGCGGGGCACTGCCAAAGAACTGAGCAATCACGGCACAAGCAGGGCCCTCCTGGCACAGGGCAACACAAAATAAGCAGTGCTGAACAGGATTAGGGCACATGTGAGCAGGGAGCAGGGAGACCCCGTGCCCAGGCCATGCCTCTACCCCAGGGTCCCCTCTCCCATGACCTCATGGCAGGGGGGAGGAACCCCAACACTTCCGTAGGTGTAGTCTCTCTCCTCCTCCTTGCAGCTGGCTCATGGGCCCACATTCAGGGCCCCCACCTCGGGAGAAAATTCTCCCAATGTGGTCTGATGTTGAAAGAGTCAAGAAGAGAAGAAGGGAAAAAAACCCCCAAAGTCCCAGGAAAACAAAGTTCAACTCTCCATCTCCCCCCAGAGAAAAGGAGCTGAAAACTGGCTAAAAAGAAACAAGGTTGCTTCCTCTGCTCTTGCTGCAAGCAGGATGCAGAGGAGTGTGTATGTGTGTCCTTGAACAAACGCTCTGAGAAGGTTGTCCGGTTTTTTTTCCTCTCCCCCCTCTCAGGCTCAGTTGAAAGGCACAGAAATGCACAAAGTTCACTTCTGGGCATAGAGCAGGATAGGGGATACACATGATAAAGTCACCCCAAGACACAGGGACAGAGAATTCAGTGGAAAGACTCCGAGAATTCTGCTCCCAGAGATCATTCATTCCTGCTCACACTGACCCTTGTAGAAAGGGGATATCGTTCCCGGCAGCCTGTACTGAGCATGTGGCTCCTGAGTGGGGTTTGTTGTTTAGGAAACCTGCTCCGGCTTTTCCATTCTTTCCTTCCAAACAGGAAAACTTCTCCTGCGGCTGTGTGCAGGCAGAGCCCTGAGGAGAGCAGGTGGCACATGGTGCGCTGGGCTGGGACAGCCAGCTGCAGAGCTCAAGGGAAGAAGCCCAAAGTGTCACAATGGCTCCTTGCCTTCACATGCAACACCTGGGTCACAATGGTCTCCTTGATTCCATGAGGCCCCACTGTGTCACAATGGCTCCTTGGTTCCATCGGGTTCCGCAGTGTCACCATGGTCTCTTTTGATCCGCATTGTCATCATGGACAATTGGTTCCATGAGGCCCCGCAGTGTCACAATGGTCCCTTGCTTCCATAGGTTTGATGTTGTAACAATGGACTCCTTGCTTCTATGAGCTAGCCTGCTTTTTGCAGAGGTGTCTTTGGTTCCAACAAGGCCCTGCTGTGTCTCAGTGCACCCTGGCTTCCATGTGGATCTGGAGTATCACAAAGGCTCCTTGGTTCCACCAGGTCCTGCTGTGTCACAATGGGTCCTGTGGTCCCCGAGGCCCTCCAAAGTCATCATGGAGGCTTGGTTCCATGAGGTTCCATGATGTGCCAGTGGTCATCTTGGTTCCAGGAGTTTCCTTAGTGTCACAATGCTCTCCATGCTTCCATGATTCCCCACAATGTCACAATGCTCTCCATGCTTCCATTAGGCCCTGCTTTGCCACAATGGTCCCCTTGTTTCCATGAGGCCCCGCTGTGTCACAATGGACCTATGGTTCCGTGATGTTGCGTGGTGTCACCGTGCTCTTCTTGAATCCGCAGTGTAACCATGGACCATTGGTTCCATGCGGCCTGGCCGTGTCACAATGGGCTCCGTGATTCCATGATTCCCCACGGTGTCACAATGGAGCCTTGTTTCTAGGAGGTTCTGTACTGTCACAATTGCCTCCTTGATGCCATCAGCCCCTGCAGTGTCACAATGGCTCCTTGGTTCCATGAGGAACACAATAGCTTGGCATAAGCATTGAGCAACAGCTGCTGAACACACCTGGCAACATCTGCTTGCATCAAAAGAGGGCTTCAAGCTGACAATGGCACCAGCAGCTTCCATCTGCAACAGAGACCCAGGGAAAGGACAGGCTGTGCCGGTTTGGACAAATGTGGAGGAAAATATCCTCTGATAGAAGGCAGGTTACACCCAGCCCTCCCCCACCAGCTTCGGGAAAAAAGAATTTTCCTGGGAAGAAAGTGAAAGAGATAAAAACCATTTTTTTAACAAACACCCAGGAAAAGGAGAACAATGCTAAATATTAAAAGCTCTCGCTGTGCAGAGAAAGCTGGGATAATTTGAGAGTCCTTCCGTGTTTCGGTGGGGTCTCCTGAAACATCCATAGACAGCGAGGCCCGTGCAAAGAAATAGGGAGCCATTCATGAGAGAAGTTTCAGAGCTCTTTCTTCTCCAGCCACATGGGCGGGGCACTGCCAAAGAACTGAGCAGTCACGGCACAAGCAGGGCCCTCCTGGCACAGGGCAACACAAAATAAGCAGTGCTGAACAGGATTAGGGCACATGTGAGCAGGGAGCAGGGAGACCCCGTGCCCAGGCCATGGCTCTACCCCAGGGTCCCCTCTCCCATGACCTCATGGCAGGGGGGAGGAACCCCAACACTTCCGTAGGTGTAGTCTCTCTCCTCCTCCTTGCAGCTGGCTCATGGGCCCACATTCAGGGCCCCCACCTCGGGAGAAAATTCTCCCAATGTGCTCTGATGTTGAAAGAGTCAAGAAGAGAAGAAGGGAAAAAAACCCCCAAAGTCCCAGGAAAACAAAGTTCAACTCTCCATCTCCCCCCAGAGAAAAGGAGCTGAAAACTGGCTAAAAAGAAACAAGGTTGCTTCCTCTGCTCTTGCTGCAAGCAGGATGCAGAGGAGTGTGTATGTGTGTCCTTGAACAAACGCTCTGAGAAGGTTGTCCGGTTTTTTTTCCTCTCCCCCCTCTCAGGCTCAGTTGAAAGGCACAGAAATGCACAAAGTTCACTTCTGGGCATAGAGCAGCAATAGGGGATACACATGATAAAGTCACCCCAAGACACAGGGACAGAGAATTCAGTGGAAAGACTCCGAGAATTCTGCTCCCAGAGATCATTCATTCCTGCTCACACTGACCCTTGTAGAAAGGGGATATCGTTCCCGGCAGCCTGTACTGAGCATGTGGCTCCTGAGTGGGGTTTGTTGTTTAGGAAACCTGCTCCGGCTTTTCCATTCTTTCCTTCCAAACAGGAAAACTTCTCCTGCGGCTGTGTGCAGGCAGAGCCCTGAGGAGAGCAGGTGGCACATGGTGCGCTGGGCTGGGACAGCCAGCTGCAGAGCTCAAGGGAAGAAGCCCAAAGTGTCACAATGGCTCCTTGCCTTCACATGCAACACCTGGGTCACAATGGTCTCCTTGATTCCATGAGGCCCCACTGTGTCACAATGGCTCCTTGGTTCCATCGGGTTCCGCAGTGTCACCATGGTCTCTTTTGATCCGCATTGTCATCATGGACAATTGGTTCCATGAGGCCCCGCAGTGTCACAATGGTCCCTTGCTTCCATAGGTTTGATGTTGTAACAATGGACTCCTTGCTTCTATGAGCTAGCCTGCTTTTTGCAGAGGTGTCTTTGGTTCCAACAAGGCCCTGCTGTGTCTCAGTGCACCCTGGCTTCCATGTGGATCTGGAGTATCACAAAGGCTCCTTGGTTCCACCAGGTCCTGCTGTGTCACAATGGGTCCTGTGGTCCCCGAGGCCCTCCAAAGTCATCATGGAGGCTTGGTTCCATGAGGTTCCATGATGTGCCAGTGGTCATCTTGGTTCCAGGAGTTTCCTTAGTGTCACAATGCTCTCCATGCTTCCATGATTCCCCACAATGTCACAATGCTCTCCATGCTTCCATTAGGCCCTGCTTTGCCACAATGGTCCCCTTGTTTCCATGAGGCCCCGCTGTGTCACAATGGACCTATGGTTCCGTGATGTTGCGTGGTGTCACCGTGCTCTTCTTGAATCCGCAGTGTAACCATGGACCATTGGTTCCATGCGGCCTGGCCGTGTCACAATGGGCTCCGTGATTCCATGATTCCCC
Source organism: Aphelocoma coerulescens (assembly GCF_041296385.1). Classification (NCBI taxonomy): domain Eukaryota; kingdom Metazoa; phylum Chordata; class Aves; order Passeriformes; family Corvidae; genus Aphelocoma; species Aphelocoma coerulescens. The sequence goes on from NC_091038.1 coordinate 3,971,678, forward strand.
ACGGTGTCACAATGGAGCCTTGTTTCTAGGAGGTTCTGTACTGTCACAATTGCCTCCTTGATGCCATCAGCCCCTGCAGTGTCACAATGGCTCCTTGGTTCCATGAGGAACACAATAGCTTGGCATAAGCATTGAGCAACAGCTGCTGAACACACCTGGCAACATCTGCTTGCATCAAAAGAGGGCTTCAAGCTGACAATGGCACCAGCAGCTTCCATCTGCAACAGAGACCCAGGGAAAGGACAGGCTGTGCCGGTTTGGACAAATGTGGAGGAAAATATCCTCTGATAGAAGGCAGGTTACACCCAGCCCTCCCCCACCAGCTTCGGGAAAAAAGAATTTTCCTGGGAAGAAAGTGAAAGAGATAAAAACCATTTTTTTAACAAACACCCAGGAAAAGGAGAACAATGCTAAATATTAAAAGCTCTCGCTGTGCAGAGAAAGCTGGGATAATTTGAGAGTCCTTCCGTGTTTCGGTGGGGTCTCCTGAAACATCCATAGACAGCGAGGCCCGTGCAAAGAAATAGGGAGCCATTCATGAGAGAAGTTTCAGAGCTCTTTCTTCTCCAGCCACATGGGCGGGGCACTGCCAAAGAACTGAGCAGTCACGGCACAAGCAGGGCCCTCCTGGCACAGGGCAACACAAAATAAGCAGTGCTGAACAGGATTAGGGCACATGTGAGCAGGGAGCAGGGAGACCCCGTGCCCAGGCCATGCCTCTACCCCAGGGTCCCCTCTCCCATGACCTCATGGCAGGGGGGAGGAACCCCAACACTTCCGTAGGTGTAGTCTCTCTCCTCCTCCTTGCAGCTGGCTCATGGGCCCACATTCAGGGCCCCCACCTCGGGAGAAAATTCTCCCAATGTGGTCTGATGTTGAAAGAGTCAAGAAGAGAAGAAGGGAAAAAAACCCCCAAAGTCCCAGGAAAACAAAGTTCAACTCTCCATCTTCCCCCAGAGAAAAGGAGCTGAAAACTGGCTAAAAAGAAACAAGGTTGCTTCCTCTGCTCTTGCTGCAAGCAGGATGCAGAGGAGTGTGTATGTGTGTCCTTGAACAAACGCTCTGAGAAGGTTGTCCGGTTTTTTTTCCTCTCCCCCCTCTCAGGCTCAGTTGAAAGGCACAGAAATGCACAAAGTTCACTTCTGGGCATAGAGCAGCAATAGGGGATACACATGATAAAGTCACCCCAAGACACAGGGACAGAGAATTCAGTGGAAAGACTCCGAGAATTCTGCTCCCAGAGATCATTCATTCCTGCTCACACTGACCCTTGTAGAAAGGGGACCTCGTTCCAGGCAGCCTGTACTGAGCATGTGGCTCCTGAGTGGGGTTTGTTGTTTAGGAAACCTGCTCCGGCTTTTCCATTCTTTCCTTCCAAACAGGAAAACTTCTCCTGGGGCTGTGTGCAGGCAGAGCCCTGAGGAGAGCAGGTGGCACATGGTGCGCTGGGCTGGGACAGCCAGCTGCAGAGCTCAAGGGAAGAAGCCCAAAGTGTCACAATGGCTCCTTGCCTTCCCATGCAACACCTGGGTCACAATGGTCTCCTTGATTCCATGAGGCCCCACTGTGTCACAATGGCTCCTTGGTTCCATCGGGTTCCGCAGTGTCACCATGGTCTCTTTTGATCCGCACTGTCATCACGGACAATTGGTTCCATGAGGCCCCGCAGTGTCACAATGGTCCCTTGCTTCCATAGGTTTGATGTTGTAACAATGGACTCCTTGCTTCTATGAGCTAGCCTGCTTTTTGCAGAGGTGTCTTTGGTTCCAACAAGGCCCCGCTGTGTCTCAGTGCACCCTGGCTTCCATGTGGATCTGGAGTATCACAAAGGCTCCTTGGTTCCACCAGGTCCTGCTGTGTCACAATGGGTCCTGTGGTCCCCGAGGCCCTCCAAAGTCATCATGGAGGCTTGCTTCCATGAGGTTCCATTATGTGCCAGTGGTCATCTTGGTTCCAGGAGTTTCCTTAGTGTCACAATGCTCTCCATGCTTCCATGATTCCCCACAATGTCACAATGCTCTCCATGCTTCCATTAGGCCCTGCTTTGCCACAATGGTCCCCTTGTTTCCATGAGGCCCCGCTGTGTCACAATGGACCTATGGTTCCATGATGTTGCGTGGTGTCACCGTGCTCTTCTTGAATCCGCAGTGTAACCATGGACCATTGGTTCCATGCGGCCTGGCCGTGTCACAATGGGCTCCGTGATTCCATGATTCCCCACGGTGTCACAATGGAGCCTTGTTTCTAGGAGGTTCTGTACTGTCACAATTGCCTCCTTGATGCCATCAGCCCCTGCAGTGTCACAATGGCTCCTTGGTTCCATGAGGAACACAATAGCTTGGCATAAGCATTGAGCAACAGCTGCTGAACACACCTGGCAACATCTGCTTGCATCAAAAGAGGGCTTCAAGCTGAGAATGGCACCAGCAGCTTCCATCTGCAACAGAGACCCAGGAAAGGACAGGCTGTGCCGGTTTGGACAAATTTGGAGGAAAATATCCTCTGATAGAAGGCAGGTTACATCCAGCCCTCCCCCACCAGCTTCGGGAAAAAAGAATTTTCCTGGGAAGAAAGTGAAAGAGATAAAAACCATTTTTTTAACAAACACCCAGGAAAAGGAGAACAATGCTAAATATTAAAAGCTCTCGCTGTGCAGAGAAAGCTGGGATAATTTGAGAGTCCTTCCGTGTTTCGGTGGGGTCTCCTGAAACATCCATAGACAGCGAGGCCCGTGCAAAGAAATAGGGAGCGATTCTTGAGAGAAGTTTCAGAGCTCTTTCTTCTCCAGCCACATGGGCGGGGCACTGCCAAAGAACTGAGCAATCACGGCACAACCAGGGCCCTCCTGGCACAGGGCAACACAAAATAAGCAGTGCTGAACAGGATTAGGGCACATGTGAGCAGGGAGCAGGGAGACCCCGTGCCCAGGCCATGCCTCTACCCCAGGGTCCACTCTCCCATGACCTCATGGCAGGGGGGAGGAACCCCAACACTTCCGTAGGTGTAGTCTCTCTCCTCCTCCTTGCAGCTGGCTCATGGGCCCGCATTCAGGGCCCCCACCTCGGGAGAAAATTCTCCCAATGTGGTCTGATGTTGAAAGAGTCAAGAAGAGAAGAAGGGAAAAAAACCCCCAAAGTCCCAGGAAAACAAAGTTCAACTCTCCATCTCCCCCCAGAGAAAAGGAGCTGAAAACTGGCTCAAAAGAAACAAGGTTGCTTCCTTCGCTCTTGCTGCAAGCAGGATGCCGAGGAGTGTGTATGTGTGTCCTTGAACAAACGCTCTGAGAAGGTTGTCCGGTTTTTTTTCCTCTCCCCCCTCTCAGGCTCAGTTGAAAGGCACAGAAATGCACAAAGTTCACTTCTGGGCATAGGGCAGCAATAGGGGATACACATGATAAAGTCACCCCAAGACACAGGGACAGAGAATTCAGTGGAAAGACTCCGAGAATTCTGCTCCCAGAGATCATTCATTCCTGCTCACCCTGACCCTTGTAGAAAGGGGACCTCGTTCCAGGCAGCCTGTACTGAGCATGTGGCTCCTGAGTGGGGTTTGTTGTTTAGGAAACCTGCTCCGGCTTTTCCATTCTTTCCTTCCAAACAGGAAAACTTCTCCTGGGGCTGTGTGCAGGCAGAGCCCTGAGGAGAGCAGGTGGCACATGGTGCGCTGGGCTGGGACAGCCAGCTGCAGAGCTCAAGGGAAGAAGCCCAAAGTGTCACAATGGCTCCTTGCCTTCACATGCAACACCTGGGTCACAATGGTCTCCTTGATTCCATGAGGCCCCACTGTGTCACAATGGCTCCTTGGTTCCATCGGGTTCCGCAGTGTCACCATGGTCTCTTTTGATCCGCATTGTCATCATGGACAATTGGTTCCATGAGGCCCCGCAGTGTCACAATGGTCCCTTGCTTCCATAGGTTTGATGTTGTAACAATGGACTCCTTGCTTCTATGAGCTAGCCTGCTTTTTGCAGAGGTGTCTTTGGTTCCAACAAGGCCCTGCTGTGTCTCAGTGCACCCTGGCTTCCATGTGGATCTGGAGTATCACAAAGGCTCCTTGGTTCCACCAGGTCCTGCTGTGTCACAATGGGTCCTGTGGTCCCTGAGGCCCTCCAAAGTCATCATGGAGGCTTGGTTCCATGAGGTTCCATGATGTGCCAGTGGTCATCTTGGTTCCAGGAGTTTCCTTAGTGTCACAATGCTCTCCATGCTTCCATGATTCCCCACAATGTCACAATGCTCTCCATGCTTCCATTAGGCCCTGCTTTGCCACAATGGTCCCCTTGTTTCCATGAGGCCCCGCTGTGTCACAATGGACCTATGGTTCCGTGATGTTGCGTGGTGTCACCGTGCTCTTCTTGAATCCGCCGTGTAACCATGGACCATTGGTTCCATGCGGCCTGGCCGTGTCACAATGGGCTCCGTGATTCCATGATTCCCCACGGTGTCACAATGGAGCCTTGTTTCTAGGAGGTTCTGTACTGTCACAATTGCCTCCTTGATGCCATCAGCCCCTGCAGTGTCACAATGGCTCCTTGGTTCCATGAGGAACACAATAGCTTGGCATAAGCATTGAGCAACAGCTGCTGAACACACCTGGCAACATCTGCTTGCATCAAAAGAGGGCTTCAAGCTCACAGTGGCACCAGCAGCTTCCATCTGCAACAGAGACCCAGGGAAAGGACAGGCTGTGCCGGTTTGGACAAATGTGGAGGAAAATATCCTCTGATAGAAGGCAGGTTACATCCAGCCCTCCCCCACCAGCTTCGGGAAAAAAGAATTTTCCTGGGAAGAAAGTGAAAGAGATAAAAACCATTTTTTTAACAAACACCCAGGAAAAGGAGAACAATGCTAAATATTAAAAGCTCTCGCTGTGCAGAGAAAGCTGGGATAATTTGAGAGTCCTTCCGTGTTTCGGTGGGGTCTCCTGAAACATCCATAGACAGCGAGGCCCGTGCAAAGAAATAGGGAGCGATTCTTGAGAGAAGTTTCAGAGCTCTTTCTTCTCCAGCCACATGGGCGGGGCACTGCCAAAGAACTGAGCAATCACGGCACAAGCAGGGCCCTCCTGGCACAGGGCAACACAAAATAAGCAGTGCTGAACAGGATTAGGGCACATGTCAGCAGGGAGCAGGGAGACCCCGTGCCCAGGCCATGCCTCTACCCCAGGGTCCCCTCTCCCATGACCTCATGGCAGGGGGGAGGAACCCCAACACTTCCGTAGGTGTAGCCTCTCTCCTCCTCCTTGCAGCTGGCTCATGGGCCCACATTCAGGGCCCCCACCTCGGGAGAAAATTCTCCCAATGTGGTCTGATGTTGAAAGAGTCAAGAAGAGAAGAAGGGAAAAAAACCCCCAAAGTCCCAGGAAAACAAAGTTCAACTCTCCATCTCCCCCCAGAGAAAAGGAGCTGAAAACTGGCTAAAAAGAAACAAGGTTGCTTCCTCTGCTCTTGCTGCAAGCAGGATGCAGAGGAGTGTGTATGTGTGTCCTTGAACAAACGCTCTGAGAAGGTTGTCCGGTTTTTTTTCCTCTCCCCCCTCTCAGGCTCAGTTGAAAGGCACAGAAACGCACAAAGTTCACTTCTGGGCATAGAGCAGCAATAGGGGATACACATGATAAAGTCACCCCAAGACACAGGGACAGAGAATTCAGTGGAAAGACTCCGAGAATTCTGCTCCCAGAGATCATTCATTCCTGCTCACCCTGACCCTTGTAGAAAGGGGACCTCGTTCCAGGCAGCCTGTACTGAGCATGTGGCTCCTGAGTGGGGTTTGTTGTTTAGGAAACCTGCTCCGGCTTTTCCATTCTTTCCTTCCAAACAGGAAAACTTCTCCTGGGGCTGTGTGCAGGCAGAGCCCTGAGGAGAGCAGGTGGCACATGGTGCGCTGGGCTGGGACAGCCAGCTGCAGAGCTCAAGGGAAGAAGCCCAAAGTGTCACAATGGCTCCTTGCCTTCCCATGCAACACCTGGGTCACAATGGTCTCCTTGATTCCATGAGGCCCCACTGTGTCACAATGGCTCCTTGGTTCCATCGGGTTCCGCAGTGTCACCATGGTCTCTTTTGATCCGCACTGTCATCACGGACAATTGGTTCCATGAGGCCCCGCAGTGTCACAATGGTCCCTTGCTTCCATAGGTTTGATGTTGTAACAATGGACTCCTTGCTTCTATGAGCTAGCCTGCTTTTTGCAGAGGTGTCTTTGGTTCCAACAAGGCCCCGCTGTGTCTCAGTGCACCCTGGCTTCCATGTGGATCTGGAGTATCACAAAGGCTCCTTGGTTCCACCAGGTCCTGCTGTGTCACAATGGGTCCTGTGGTCCCCGAGGCCCTCCAAAGTCATCATGGAGGCTTGCTTCCATGAGGTTCCATTATGTGCCAGTGGTCATCTTGGTTCCAGGAGTTTCCTTAGTGTCACAATGCTCTCCATGCTTCCATGATTCCCCACAATGTCACAATGCTCTCCATGCTTCCATTAGGCCCTGCTTTGCCACAATGGTCCCCTTGTTTCCATGAGGCCCCGCTGTGTCACAATGGACCTATGGTTCCATGATGTTGCGTGGTGTCACCGTGCTCTTCTTGAATCCGCAGTGTAACCATGGACCATTGGTTCCATGCGGCCTGGCCGTGTCACAATGGGCTCCGTGATTCCATGATTCCCCACGGTGTCACAATGGAGCCTTGTTTCTAGGAGGTTCTGTACTGTCACAATTGCCTCCTTGATGCCATCAGCCCCTGCAGTGTCACAATGGCTCCTTGGTTCCATGAGGAACACAATAGCTTGGCATAAGCATTGAGCAACAGCTGCTGAACACACCTGGCAACATCTGCTTGCATCAAAAGAGGGCTTCAAGCTGAGAATGGCACCAGCAGCTTCCATCTGCAACAGAGACCCAGGAAAGGACAGGCTGTGCCGGTTTGGACAAATTTGGAGGAAAATATCCTCTGATAGAAGGCAGGTTACATCCAGCCCTCCCCCACCAGCTTCGGGAAAAAAGAATTTTCCTGGGAAGAAAGTGAAAGAGATAAAAACCATTTTTTTAACAAACACCCAGGAAAAGGAGAACAATGCTAAATATTAAAAGCTCTCGCTGTGCAGAGAAAGCTGGGATAATTTGAGAGTCCTTCCGTGTTTCGGTGGGGTCTCCTGAAACATCCATAGACAGCGAGGCCCGTGCAAAGAAATAGGGAGCGATTCTTGAGAGAAGTTTCAGAGCTCTTTCTTCTCCAGCCACATGGGCGGGGCACTGCCAAAGAACTGAGCAATCACGGCACAACCAGGGCCCTCCTGGCACAGGGCAACACAAAATAAGCAGTGCTGAACAGGATTAGGGCACATGTGAGCAGGGAGCAGGGAGACCCCGTGCCCAGGCCATGCCTCTACCCCAGGGTCCACTCTCCCATGACCTCATGGCAGGGGGGAGGAACCCCAACACTTCCGTAGGTGTAGTCTCTCTCCTCCTCCTTGCAGCTGGCTCATGGGCCCGCATTCAGGGCCCCCACCTCGGGAGAAAATTCTCCCAATGTGGTCTGATGTTGAAAGAGTCAAGAAGAGAAGAAGGGAAAAAAACCCCCAAAGTCCCAGGAAAACAAAGTTCAACTCTCCATCTCCCCCCAGAGAAAAGGAGCTGAAAACTGGCTCAAAAGAAACAAGGTTGCTTCCTTCGCTCTTGCTGCAAGCAGGATGCCGAGGAGTGTGTATGTGTGTCCTTGAACAAACGCTCTGAGAAGGTTGTCCGGTTTTTTTTCCTCTCCCCCCTCTCAGGCTCAGTTGAAAGGCACAGAAATGCACAAAGTTCACTTCTGGGCATAGGGCAGCAATAGGGGATACACATGATAAAGTCACCCCAAGACACAGGGACAGAGAATTCAGTGGAAAGACTCCGAGAATTCTGCTCCCAGAGATCATTCATTCCTGCTCACCCTGACCCTTGTAGAAAGGGGACCTCGTTCCAGGCAGCCTGTACTGAGCATGTGGCTCCTGAGTGGGGTTTGTTGTTTAGGAAACCTGCTCCGGCTTTTCCATTCTTTCCTTCCAAACAGGAAAACTTCTCCTGGGGCTGTGTGCAGGCAGAGCCCTGAGGAGAGCAGGTGGCACATGGTGCGCTGGGCTGGGACAGCCAGCTGCAGAGCTCAAGGGAAGAAGCCCAAAGTGTCACAATGGCTCCTTGCCTTCACATGCAACACCTGGGTCACAATGGTCTCCTTGATTCCATGAGGCCCCACTGTGTCACAATGGCTCCTTGGTTCCATCGGGTTCCGCAGTGTCACCATGGTCTCTTTTGATCCGCATTGTCATCATGGACAATTGGTTCCATGAGGCCCCGCAGTGTCACAATGGTCCCTTGCTTCCATAGGTTTGATGTTGTAACAATGGACTCCTTGCTTCTATGAGCTAGCCTGCTTTTTGCAGAGGTGTCTTTGGTTCCAACAAGGCCCTGCTGTGTCTCAGTGCACCCTGGCTTCCATGTGGATCTGGAGTATCACAAAGGCTCCTTGGTTCCACCAGGTCCTGCTGTGTCACAATGGGTCCTGTGGTCCCTGAGGCCCTCCAAAGTCATCATGGAGGCTTGGTTCCATGAGGTTCCATGATGTGCCAGTGGTCATCTTGGTTCCAGGAGTTTCCTTAGTGTCACAATGCTCTCCATGCTTCCATGATTCCCCACAATGTCACAATGCTCTCCATGCTTCCATTAGGCCCTGCTTTGCCACAATGGTCCCCTTGTTTCCATGAGGCCCCGCTGTGTCACAATGGACCTATGGTTCCGTGATGTTGCGTGGTGTCACCGTGCTCTTCTTGAATCCGCCGTGTAACCATGGACCATTGGTTCCATGCGGCCTGGCCGTGTCACAATGGGCTCCGTGATTCCATGATTCCCCACGGTGTCACAATGGAGCCTTGTTTCTAGGAGGTTCTGTACTGTCACAATTGCCTCCTTGATGCCATCAGCCCCTGCAGTGTCACAATGGCTCCTTGGTTCCATGAGGAACACAATAGCTTGGCATAAGCATTGAGCAACAGCTGCTGAACACACCTGGCAACATCTGCTTGCATCAAAAGAGGGCTTCAAGCTCACAGTGGCACCAGCAGCTTCCATCTGCAACAGAGACCCAGGGAAAGGACAGGCTGTGCCGGTTTGGACAAATGTGGAGGAAAATATCCTCTGATAGAAGGCAGGTTACATCCAGCCCTCCCCCACCAGCTTCGGGAAAAAAGAATTTTCCTGGGAAGAAAGTGAAAGAGATAAAAACCATTTTTTTAACAAACACCCAGGAAAAGGAGAACAATGCTAAATATTAAAAGCTCTCGCTGTGCAGAGAAAGCTGGGATAATTTGAGAGTCCTTCCGTGTTTCGGTGGGGTCTCCTGAAACATCCATAGACAGCGAGGCCCGTGCAAAGAAATAGGGAGCGATTCTTGAGAGAAGTTTCAGAGCTCTTTCTTCTCCAGCCACATGGGCGGGGCACTGCCAAAGAACTGAGCAATCACGGCACAAGCAGGGCCCTCCTGGCACAGGGCAACACAAAATAAGCAGTGCTGAACAGGATTAGGGCACATGTCAGCAGGGAGCAGGGAGACCCCGTGCCCAGGCCATGCCTCTACCCCAGGGTCCCCTCTCCCATGACCTCATGGCAGGGGGGAGGAACCCCAACACTTCCGTAGGTGTAGCCTCTCTCCTCCTCCTTGCAGCTGGCTCATGGGCCCACATTCAGGGCCCCCACCTCGGGAGAAAATTCTCCCAATGTGGTCTGATGTTGAAAGAGTCAAGAAGAGAAGAAGGGAAAAAAACCCCCAAAGTCCCAGGAAAACAAAGTTCAACTCTCCATCTCCCCCCAGAGAAAAGGAGCTGAAAACTGGCTAAAAAGAAACAAGGTTGCTTCCTCTGCTCTTGCTGCAAGCAGGATGCAGAGGAGTGTGTATGTGTGTCCTTGAACAAACGCTCTGAGAAGGTTGTCCGGTTTTTTTTCCTCTCCCCCCTCTCAGGCTCAGTTGAAAGGCACAGAAACGCACAAAGTTCACTTCTGGGCATAGAGCAGCAATAGGGGATACACATGATAAAGTCACCCCAAGACACAGGGACAGAGAATTCAGTGGAAAGACTCCGAGAATTCTGCTCCCAGAGATCATTCATTCCTGCTCACCCTGACCCTTGTAGAAAGGGGACCTCGTTCCAGGCAGCCTGTACTGAGCATGTGGCTCCTGAGTGGGGTTTGTTGTTTAGGAAACCTGCTCCGGCTTTTCCATTCTTTCCTTCCAAACAGGAAAACTTCTCCTGGGGCTGTGTGCAGGCAGAGCCCTGAGGAGAGCAGGTGGCACATGGTGCGCTGGGCTGGGACAGCCAGCTGCAGAGCTCAAGGGAAGAAGCCCAAAGTGTCACAATGGCTCCTTGCCTTCCCATGCAACACCTGGGTCACAATGGTCTCCTTGATTCCATGAGGCCCCACTGTGTCACAATGGCTCCTTGGTTCCATCGGGTTCCGCAGTGTCACCATGGTCTCTTTTGATCCGCACTGTCATCACGGACAATTGGTTCCATGAGGCCCCGCAGTGTCACAATGGTCCCTTGCTTCCATAGGTTTGATGTTGTAACAATGGACTCCTTGCTTCTATGAGCTAGCCTGCTTTTTGCAGAGGTGTCTTTGGTTCCAACAAGGCCCCGCTGTGTCTCAGTGCACCCTGGCTTCCATGTGGATGTGGAGTATCACAAAGGCTCCTTGGTTCCACCAGGTCCTGCTGTGTCACAATGGGTCCTGTGGTCCCCGAGGCCCTCCAAAGTCATCATGGAGGCTTGCTTCCATGAGGTTCCATTATGTGCCAGTGGTCATCTTGGTTCCAGGAGTTTCCTTAGTGTCACAATGCTCTCCATGCTTCCATGATTCCCCACAATGTCACAATGCTCTCCATGCTTCCATTAGGCCCTGCTTTGCCACAATGGTCCCCTTGTTTCCATGAGGCCCCGCTGTGTCACAATGGACCTATGGTTCCATGATGTTGCGTGGTGTCACCGTGCTCTTCTTGAATCCGCAGTGTAACCATGGACCATTGGTTCCATGCGGCCTGGCCGTGTCACAATGGGCTCCGTGATTCCATGATTCCCCACGGTGTCACAATGGAGCCTTGTTTCTAGGAGGTTCTGTACTGTCACAATTGCCTCCTTGATGCCATCAGCCCCTGCAGTGTCACAATGGCTCCTTGGTTCCATGAGGAACACAATAGCTTGGCATAAGCATTGAGCAACAGCTGCTGAACACACCTGGCAACATCTGCTTGCATCAAAAGAGGGCTTCAAGCTGAGAATGGCACCAGCAGCTTCCATCTGCAACAGAGACCCAGGAAAGGACAGGCTGTGCCGGTTTGGACAAATTTGGAGGAAAATATCCTCTGATAGAAGGCAGGTTACATCCAGCCCTCCCCCACCAGCTTCGGGAAAAAAGAATTTTCCTGGGAAGAAAGTGAAAGAGATAAAAACCATTTTTTTAACAAACACCCAGGAAAAGGAGAACAATGCTAAATATTAAAAGCTCTCGCTGTGCAGAGAAAGCTGGGATAATTTGAGAGTCCTTCCGTGTTTCGGTGGGGTCTCCTGAAACATCCATAGACAGCGAGGCCCGTGCAAAGAAATAGGGAGCGATTCTTGAGAGAAGTTTCAGAGCTCTTTCTTCTCCAGCCACATGGGCGGGGCACTGCCAAAGAACTGAGCAATCACGGCACAACCAGGGCCCTCCTGGCACAGGGCAACACAAAATAAGCAGTGCTGAACAGGATTAGGGCACATGTGAGCAGGGAGCAGGGAGACCCCGTGCCCAGGCCATGCCTCTACCCCAGGGTCCACTCTCCCATGACCTCATGGCAGGGGGGAGGAACCCCAACACTTCCGTAGGTGTAGTCTCTCTCCTCCTCCTTGCAGCTGGCTCATGGGCCCGCATTCAGGGCCCCCACCTCGGGAGAAAATTCTCCCAATGTGGTCTGATGTTGAAAGAGTCAAGAAGAGAAGAAGGGAAAAAAACCCCCAAAGTCCCAGGAAAACAAAGTTCAACTCTCCATCTCCCCCCAGAGAAAAGGAGCTGAAAACTGGCTCAAAAGAAACAAGGTTGCTTCCTTCGCTCTTGCTGCAAGCAGGATGCCGAGGAGTGTGTATGTGTGTCCTTGAACAAACGCTCTGAGAAGGTTGTCCGGTTTTTTTTCCTCTCCCCCCTCTCAGGCTCAGTTGAAAGGCACAGAAATGCACAAAGTTCACTTCTGGGCATAGGGCAGCAATAGGGGATACACATGATAAAGTCACCCCAAGACACAGGGACAGAGAATTCAGTGGAAAGACTCCGAGAATTCTGCTCCCAGAGATCATTCATTCCTGCTCACCCTGACCCTTGTAGAAAGGGGACCTCGTTCCAGGCAGCCTGTACTGAGCATGTGGCTCCTGAGTGGGGTTTGTTGTTTAGGAAACCTGCTCCGGCTTTTCCATTCTTTCCTTCCAAACAGGAAAACTTCTCCTGGGGCTGTGTGCAGGCAGAGCCCTGAGGAGAGCAGGTGGCACATGGTGCGCTGGGCTGGGACAGCCAGCTGCAGAGCTCAAGGGAAGAAGCCCAAAGTGTCACAATGGCTCCTTGCCTTCACATGCAACACCTGGGTCACAATGGTCTCCTTGATTCCATGAGGCCCCACTGTGTCACAATGGCTCCTTGGTTCCATCGGGTTCCGCAGTGTCACCATGGTCTCTTTTGATCCGCATTGTCATCATGGACAATTGGTTCCATGAGGCCCCGCAGTGTCACAATGGTCCCTTGCTTCCATAGGTTTGATGTTGTAACAATGGACTCCTTGCTTCTATGAGCTAGCCTGCTTTTTGCAGAGGTGTCTTTGGTTCCAACAAGGCCCTGCTGTGTCTCAGTGCACCCTGGCTTCCATGTGGATCTGGAGTATCACAAAGGCTCCTTGGTTCCACCAGGTCCTGCTGTGTCACAATGGGTCCTGTGGTCCCTGAGGCCCTCCAAAGTCATCATGGAGGCTTGGTTCCATGAGGTTCCATGATGTGCCAGTGGTCATCTTGGTTCCAGGAGTTTCCTTAGTGTCACAATGCTCTCCATGCTTCCATGATTCCCCACAATGTCACAATGCTCTCCATGCTTCCATTAGGCCCTGCTTTGCCACAATGGTCCCCTTGTTTCCATGAGGCCCCGCTGTGTCACAATGGACCTATGGTTCCGTGATGTTGCGTGGTGTCACCGTGCTCTTCTTGAATCCGCCGTGTAACCATGGACCATTGGTTCCATGCGGCCTGGCCGTGTCACAATGGGCTCCGTGATTCCATGATTCCCCACGGTGTCACAATGGAGCCTTGTTTCTAGGAGGTTCTGTACTGTCACAATTGCCTCCTTGATGCCATCAGCCCCTGCAGTGTCACAATGGCTCCTTGGTTCCATGAGGAACACAATAGCTTGGCATAAGCATTGAGCAACAGCTGCTGAACACACCTGGCAACATCTGCTTGCATCAAAAGAGGGCTTCAAGCTCACAGTGGCACCAGCAGCTTCCATCTGCAACAGAGACCCAGGGAAAGGACAGGCTGTGCCGGTTTGGACAAATGTGGAGGAAAATATCCTCTGATAGAAGGCAGGTTACATCCAGCCCTCCCCCACCAGCTTCGGGAAAAAAGAATTTTCCTGGGAAGAAAGTGAAAGAGATAAAAACCATTTTTTTAACAAACACCCAGGAAAAGGAGAACAATGCTAAATATTAAAAGCTCTCGCTGTGCAGAGAAAGCTGGGATAATTTGAGAGTCCTTCCGTGTTTCGGTGGGGTCTCCTGAAACATCCATAGACAGCGAGGCCCGTGCAAAGAAATAGGGAGCGATTCTTGAGAGAAGTTTCAGAGCTCTTTCTTCTCCAGCCACATGGGCGGGGCACTGCCAAAGAACTGAGCAATCACGGCACAAGCAGGGCCCTCCTGGCACAGGGCAACACAAAATAAGCAGTGCTGAACAGGATTAGGGCACATGTCAGCAGGGAGCAGGGAGACCCCGTGCCCAGGCCATGCCTCTACCCCAGGGTCCCCTCTCCCATGACCTCATGGCAGGGGGGAGGAACCCCAACACTTCCGTAGGTGTAGCCTCTCTCCTCCTCCTTGCAGCTGGCTCATGGGCCCACATTCAGGGCCCCCACCTCGGGAGAAAATTCTCCCAATGTGGTCTGATGTTGAAAGAGTCAAGAAGAGAAGAAGGGAAAAAAACCCCCAAAGTCCCAGGAAAACAAAGTTCAACTCTCCATCTCCCCCCAGAGAAAAGGAGCTGAAAACTGGCTAAAAAGAAACAAGGTTGCTTCCTCTGCTCTTGCTGCAAGCAGGATGCAGAGGAGTGTGTATGTGTGTCCTTGAACAAACGCTCTGAGAAGGTTGTCCGGTTTTTTTTCCTCTCCCCCCTCTCAGGCTCAGTTGAAAGGCACAGAAACGCACAAAGTTCACTTCTGGGCATAGAGCAGCAATAGGGGATACACATGATAAAGTCACCCCAAGACACAGGGACAGAGAATTCAGTGGAAAGACTCCGAGAATTCTGCTCCCAGAGATCATTCATTCCTGCTCACCCTGACCCTTGTAGAAAGGGGACCTCGTTCCAGGCAGCCTGTACTGAGCATGTGGCTCCTGAGTGGGGTTTGTTGTTTAGGAAACCTGCTCCGGCTTTTCCATTCTTTCCTTCCAAACAGGAAAACTTCTCCTGGGGCTGTGTGCAGGCAGAGCCCTGAGGAGAGCAGGTGGCACATGGTGCGCTGGGCTGGGACAGCCAGCTGCAGAGCTCAAGGGAAGAAGCCCAAAGTGTCACAATGGCTCCTTGCCTTCACATGCAACACCTGGGTCACAATGGTCTCCTTGATTCCATGAGGCCCCACTGTGTCACAATGGCTCCTTGGTTCCATCGGGTTCCGCAGTGTCACCATGGTCTCTTTTGATCCGCATTGTCATCATGGACAATTGGTTCCATGAGGCCCCGCAGTGTCACAATGGTCCCTTGCTTCCATAGGTTTGATGTTGTAACAATGGACTCCTTGCTTCTATGAGCTAGCCTGCTTTTTGCAGAGGTGTCTTTGGTTCCAACAAGGCCCTGCTGTGTCTCAGTGCACCCTGGCTTCCATGTGGATCTGGAGTATCACAAAGGCTCCTTGGTTCCACCAGGTCCTGCTGTGTCACAATGGGTCCTGTGGTCCCTGAGGCCCTCCAAAGTCATCATGGAGGCTTGGTTCCATGAGGTTCCATGATGTGCCAGTGGTCATCTTGGTTCCAGGAGTTTCCTTAGTGTCACAATGCTCTCCATGCTTCCATGATTCCCCACAATGTCACAATGCTCTCCATGCTTCCATTAGGCCCTGCTTTGCCACAATGGTCCCCTTGTTTCCATGAGGCCCCGCTGTGTCACAATGGACCTATGGTTCCGTGATGTTGCGTGGTGTCACCGTGCTCTTCTTGAATCCGCCGTGTAACCATGGACCATTGGTTCCATGCGGCCTGGCCGTGTCACAATGGGCTCCGTGATTCCATGATTCCCCACGGTGTCACAATGGAGCCTTGTTTCTAGGAGGTTCTGTACTGTCACAATTGCCTCCTTGATGCCATCAGCCCCTGCAGTGTCACAATGGCTCCTTGGTTCCATGAGGAACACAATAGCTTGGCATAAGCATTGAGCAACAGCTGCTGAACACACCTGGCAACATCTGCTTGCATCAAAAGAGGGCTTCAAGCTCACAGTGGCACCAGCAGCTTCCATCTGCAACAGAGACCCAGGGAAAGGACAGGCTGTGCCGGTTTGGACAAATGTGGAGGAAAATATCCTCTGATAGAAGGCAGGTTACATCCAGCCCTCCCCCACCAGCTTCGGGAAAAAAGAATTTTCCTGGGAAGAAAGTGAAAGAGATAAAAACCATTTTTTTAACAAACACCCAGGAAAAGGAGAACAATGCTAAATATTAAAAGCTCTCGCTGTGCAGAGAAAGCTGGGATAATTTGAGAGTCCTTCCGTGTTTCGGTGGGGTCTCCTGAAACATCCATAGACAGCGAGGCCCGTGCAAAGAAATAGGGAGCGATTCTTGAGAGAAGTTTCAGAGCTCTTTCTTCTCCAGCCACATGGGCGGGGCACTGCCAAAGAACTGAGCAATCACGGCACAACCAGGGCCCTCCTGGCACAGGGCAACACAAAATAAGCAGTGCTGAACAGGATTAGGGCACATGTGAGCAGGGAGCAGGGAGACCCCGTGCCCAGGCCATGCCTCTACCCCAGGGTCCACTCTCCCATGACCTCATGGCAGGGGGGAGGAACCCCAACACTTCCGTAGGTGTAGTCTCTCTCCTCCTCCTTGCAGCTGGCTCATGGGCCCACATTCAGGGCCCCCACCTCGGGAGAAAATTCTCCCAATGTGGTCTGATGTTGAAAGAGTCAAGAAGAGAAGAAGGGAAAAAAACCCCCAAAGTCCCAGGAAAACAAAGTTCAACTCTCCATCTCCCCCCAGAGAAAAGGAGCTGAAAACTGGCTCAAAAGAAACAAGGTTGCTTCCTTCGCTCTTGCTGCAAGCAGGATGCCGAGGAGTGTGTATGTGTGTCCTTGAACAAACGCTCTGAGAAGGTTGTCCGGTTTTTTTTCCTCTCCCCCCTCTCAGGCTCAGTTGAAAGGCACAGAAATGCACAAAGTTCACTTCTGGGCATAGGGCAGCAATAGGGGATACACATGATAAAGTCACCCCAAGACACAGGGACAGAGAATTCAGTGGAAAGACTCCGAGAATTCTGCTCCCAGAGATCATTCATTCCTGCTCACCCTGACCCTTGTAGAAAGGGGACCTCGTTCCAGGCAGCCTGTACTGAGCATGTGGCTCCTGAGTGGGGTTTGTTGTTTAGGAAACCTGCTCCGGCTTTTCCATTCTTTCCTTCCAAACAGGAAAACTTCTCCTGGGGCTGTGTGCAGGCAGAGCCCTGAGGAGAGCAGGTGGCACATGGTGCGCTGGGCTGGGACAGCCAGCTGCAGAGCTCAAGGGAAGAAGCCCAAAGTGTCACAATGGCTCCTTGCCTTCACATGCAACACCTGGGTCACAATGGTCTCCTTGATTCCATGAGGCCCCACTGTGTCACAATGGCTCCTTGGTTCCATCGGGTTCCGCAGTGTCACCATGGTCTCTTTTGATCCGCATTGTCATCATGGACAATTGGTTCCATGAGGCCCCGCAGTGTCACAATGGTCCCTTGCTTCCATAGGTTTGATGTTGTAACAATGGACTCCTTGCTTCTATGAGCTAGCCTGCTTTTTGCAGAGGTGTCTTTGGTTCCAACAAGGCCCTGCTGTGTCTCAGTGCACCCTGGCTTCCATGTGGATCTGGAGTATCACAAAGGCTCCTTGGTTCCACCAGGTCCTGCTGTGTCACAATGGGTCCTGTGGTCCCTGAGGCCCTCCAAAGTCATCATGGAGGCTTGGTTCCATGAGGTTCCATGATGTGCCAGTGGTCATCTTGGTTCCAGGAGTTTCCTTAGTGTCACAATGCTCTCCATGCTTCCATGATTCCCCACAATGTCACAATGCTCTCCATGCTTCCATTAGGCCCTGCTTTGCCACAATGGTCCCCTTGTTTCCATGAGGCCCCGCTGTGTCACAATGGACCTATGGTTCCGTGATGTTGCGTGGTGTCACCGTGCTCTTCTTGAATCCGCCGTGTAACCATGGACCATTGGTTCCATGCGGCCTGGCCGTGTCACAATGGGCTCCGTGATTCCATGATTCCCCACGGTGTCACAATGGAGCCTTGTTTCTAGGAGGTTCTGTACTGTCACAATTGCCTCCTTGATGCCATCAGCCCCTGCAGTGTCACAATGGCTCCTTGGTTCCATGAGGAACACAATAGCTTGGCATAAGCATTGAGCAACAGCTGCTGAACACACCTGGCAACATCTGCTTGCATCAAAAGAGGGCTTCAAGCTCACAGTGGCACCAGCAGCTTCCATCTGCAACAGAGACCCAGGGAAAGGACAGGCTGTGCCGGTTTGGACAAATGTGGAGGAAAATATCCTCTGATAGAAGGCAGGTTACATCCAGCCCTCCCCCACCAGGTTTGGGAAAAAAGAATTTTCCTGGGAAGAAAGTGAAAGAGATAAAAACCATTTTTTTAACAAACACCCAGGAAAAGGAGAACAATGCTAAATATTAAAAGCTCTCGCTGTGCAGAGAAAGCTGGGATAATTTGAGAGTCCTTCCGTGTTTCGGTGGGGTCTCCTGAAACATCCATAGACAGCGAGGCCCGTGCAAAGAAATAGGGAGCGATTCTTGAGAGAAGTTTCAGAGCTCTTTCTTCTCCAGCCACATGGGCGGGGCACTGCCAAAGAACTGAGCAATCACGGCACAAGCAGGGCCCTCCTGGCACAGGGCAACACAAAATAAGCAGTGCTGAACAGGATTAGGGCACATGTCAGCAGGGAGCAGGGAGACCCCGTGCCCAGGCCATGCCTCTACCCCAGGGTCCCCTCTCCCATGACCTCATGGCAGGGGGGAGGAACCCCAACACTTCCGTAGGTGTAGCCTCTCTCCTCCTCCTTGCAGCTGGCTCATGGGCCCACATTCAGGGCCCCCACCTCGGGAGAAAATTCTCCCAATGTGGTCTGATGTTGAAAGAGTCAAGAAGAGAAGAAGGGAAAAAAACCCCCAAAGTCCCAGGAAAACAAAGTTCAACTCTCCATCTCCCCCCAGAGAAAAGGAGCTGAAAACTGGCTAAAAAGAAACAAGGTTGCTTCCTCTGCTCTTGCTGCAAGCAGGATGCAGAGGAGTGTGTATGTGTGTCCTTGAACAAACGCTCTGAGAAGGTTGTCCGGTTTTTTTTCCTCTCCCCCCTCTCAGGCTCAGTTGAAAGGCACAGAAACGCACAAAGTTCACTTCTGGGCATAGAGCAGCAATAGGGGATACACATGATAAAGTCACCCCAAGACACAGGGACAGAGAATTCAGTGGAAAGACTCCGAGAATTCTGCTCCCAGAGATCATTCATTCCTGCTCACCCTGACCCTTGTAGAAAGGGGACCTCGTTCCAGGCAGCCTGTACTGAGCATGTGGCTCCTGAGTGGGGTTTGTTGTTTAGGAAACCTGCTCCGGCTTTTCCATTCTTTCCTTCCAAACAGGAAAACTTCTCCTGGGGCTGTGTGCAGGCAGAGCCCTGAGGAGAGCAGGTGGCACATGGTGCGCTGGGCTGGGACAGCCAGCTGCAGAGCTCAAGGGAAGAAGCCCAAAGTGTCACAATGGCTCCTTGCCTTCACATGCAACACCTGGGTCACAATGGTCTCCTTGATTCCATGAGGCCCCACTGTGTCACAATGGCTCCTTGGTTCCATCGGGTTCCGCAGTGTCACCATGGTCTCTTTTGATCCGCATTGTCATCATGGACAATTGGTTCCATGAGGCCCCGCAGTGTCACAATGGTCCCTTGCTTCCATAGGTTTGATGTTGTAACAATGGACTCCTTGCTTCTATGAGCTAGCCTGCTTTTTGCAGAGGTGTCTTTGGTTCCAACAAGGCCCTGCTGTGTCTCAGTGCACCCTGGCTTCCATGTGGATCTGGAGTATCACAAAGGCTCCTTGGTTCCACCAGGTCCTGCTGTGTCACAATGGGTCCTGTGGTCCCTGAGGCCCTCCAAAGTCATCATGGAGGCTTGGTTCCATGAGGTTCCATGATGTGCCAGTGGTCATCTTGGTTCCAGGAGTTTCCTTAGTGTCACAATGCTCTCCATGCTTCCATGATTCCCCACAATGTCACAATGCTCTCCATGCTTCCATTAGGCCCTGCTTTGCCACAATGGTCCCCTTGTTTCCATGAGGCCCCGCTGTGTCACAATGGACCTATGGTTCCGTGATGTTGCGTGGTGTCACCGTGCTCTTCTTGAATCCGCCGTGTAACCATGGACCATTGGTTCCATGCGGCCTGGCCGTGTCACAATGGGCTCCGTGATTCCATGATTCCCCACGGTGTCACAATGGAGCCTTGTTTCTAGGAGGTTCTGTACTGTCACAATTGCCTCCTTGATGCCATCAGCCCCTGCAGTGTCACAATGGCTCCTTGGTTCCATGAGGAACACAATAGCTTGGCATAAGCATTGAGCAACAGCTGCTGAACACACCTGGCAACATCTGCTTGCATCAAAAGAGGGCTTCAAGCTCACAGTGGCACCAGCAGCTTCCATCTGCAACAGAGACCCAGGGAAAGGACAGGCTGTGCCGGTTTGGACAAATGTGGAGGAAAATATCCTCTGATAGAAGGCAGGTTACATCCAGCCCTCCCCCACCAGCTTCGGGAAAAAAGAATTTTCCTGGGAAGAAAGTGAAAGAGATAAAAACCATTTTTTTAACAAACACCCAGGAAAAGGAGAACAATGCTAAATATTAAAAGCTCTCGCTGTGCAGAGAAAGCTGGGATAATTTGAGAGTCCTTCCGTGTTTCGGTGGGGTCTCCTGAAACATCCATAGACAGCGAGGCCCGTGCAAAGAAATAGGGAGCGATTCTTGAGAGAAGTTTCAGAGCTCTTTCTTCTCCAGCCACATGGGCGGGGCACTGCCAAAGAACTGAGCAATCACGGCACAACCAGGGCCCTCCTGGCACAGGGCAACACAAAATAAGCAGTGCTGAACAGGATTAGGGCACATGTGAGCAGGGAGCAGGGAGACCCCGTGCCCAGGCCATGCCTCTACCCCAGGGTCCACTCTCCCATGACCTCATGGCAGGGGGGAGGAACCCCAACACTTCCGTAGGTGTAGTCTCTCTCCTCCTCCTTGCAGCTGGCTCATGGGCCCACATTCAGGGCCCCCACCTCGGGAGAAAATTCTCCCAATGTGGTCTGATGTTGAAAGAGTCAAGAAGAGAAGAAGGGAAAAAAACCCCCAAAGTCCCAGGAAAACAAAGTTCAACTCTCCATCTCCCCCCAGAGAAAAGGAGCTGAAAACTGGCTCAAAAGAAACAAGGTTGCTTCCTTCGCTCTTGCTGCAAGCAGGATGCCGAGGAGTGTGTATGTGTGTCCTTGAACAAACGCTCTGAGAAGGTTGTCCGGTTTTTTTTCCTCTCCCCCCTCTCAGGCTCAGTTGAAAGGCACAGAAATGCACAAAGTTCACTTCTGGGCATAGGGCAGCAATAGGGGATACACATGATAAAGTCACCCCAAGACACAGGGACAGAGAATTCAGTGGAAAGACTCCGAGAATTCTGCTCCCAGAGATCATTCATTCCTGCTCACCCTGACCCTTGTAGAAAGGGGACCTCGTTCCAGGCAGCCTGTACTGAGCATGTGGCTCCTGAGTGGGGTTTGTTGTTTAGGAAACCTGCTCCGGCTTTTCCATTCTTTCCTTCCAAACAGGAAAACTTCTCCTGCGGCTGTGTGCAGGCAGAGCCCTGAGGAGAGCAGGTGGCACATGGTGCGCTGGGCTGGGACAGCCAGCTGCAGAGCTCAAGGGAAGAAGCCCAAAGTGTCACAATGGCTCCTTGCCTTCACATGCAACACCTGGGTCACAATGGTCTCCTTGATTCCATGAGGCCCCACTGTGTCACAATGGCTCCTTGGTTCCATCGGGTTCCGCAGTGTCACCATGGTCTCTTTTGATCCGCATTGTCATCATGGACAATTGGTTCCATGAGGCCCCGCAGTGTCACAATGGTCCCTTGCTTCCATAGGTTTGATGTTGTAACAATGGACTCCTTGCTTCTATGAGCTAGCCTGCTTTTTGCAGAGGTGTCTTTGGTTCCAACAAGGCCCTGCTGTGTCTCAGTGCACCCTGGCTTCCATGTGGATCTGGAGTATCACAAAGGCTCCTTGGTTCCACCAGGTCCTGCTGTGTCACAATGGGTCCTGTGGTCCCTGAGGCCCTCCAAAGTCATCATGGAGGCTTGGTTCCATGAGGTTCCATGATGTGCCAGTGGTCATCTTGGTTCCAGGAGTTTCCTTAGTGTCACAATGCTCTCCATGCTTCCATGATTCCCCACAATGTCACAATGCTCTCCATGCTTCCATTAGGCCCTGCTTTGCCACAATGGTCCCCTTGTTTCCATGAGGCCCCGCTGTGTCACAATGGACCTATGGTTCCGTGATGTTGCGTGGTGTCACCGTGCTCTTCTTGAATCCGCCGTGTAACCATGGACCATTGGTTCCATGCGGCCTGGCCGTGTCACAATGGGCTCCGTGATTCCATGATTCCCCACGGTGTCACAATGGAGCCTTGTTTCTAGGAGGTTCTGTACTGTCACAATTGCCTCCTTGATGCCATCAGCCCCTGCAGTGTCACAATGGCTCCTTGGTTCCATGAGGAACACAATAGCTTGGCATAAGCATTGAGCAACAGCTGCTGAACACACCTGGCAACATCTGCTTGCATCAAAAGAGGGCTTCAAGCTCACAGTGGCACCAGCAGCTTCCATCTGCAACAGAGACCCAGGGAAAGGACAGGCTGTGCCGGTTTGGACAAATGTGGAGGAAAATATCCTCTGATAGAAGGCAGGTTACATCCAGCCCTCCCCCACCAGCTTCGGGAAAAAAGAATTTTCCTGGGAAGAAAGTGAAAGAGATAAAAACCATTTTTTTAACAAACACCCAGGAAAAGGAGAACAATGCTAAATATTAAAAGCTCTCGCTGTGCAGAGAAAGCTGGGATAATTTGAGAGTCCTTCCGTGTTTCGGTGGGGTCTCCTGAAACATCCATAGACAGCGAGGCCCGTGCAAAGAAATAGGGAGCGATTCTTGAGAGAAGTTTCAGAGCTCTTTCTTCTCCAGCCACATGGGCGGGGCACTGCCAAAGAACTGAGCAATCACGGCACAAGCAGGGCCCTCCTGGCACAGGGCAACACAAAATAAGCAGTGCTGAACAGGATTAGGGCACATGTGAGCAGGGAGCAGGGAGACCCCGTGCCCAGGCCATGCCTCTACCCCAGGGTCCCCTCTCCCATGACCTCATGGCAGGGGGGAGGAACCCCAACACTTCCGTAGGTGTAGCCTCTCTCCTCCTCCTTGCAGCTGGCTCATGGGCCCACATTCAGGGCCCCCACCTCGGGAGAAAATTCTCCCAATGTGGTCTGATGTTGAAAGAGTCAAGAAGAGAAGAAGGGAAAAAAACCCCCAAAGTCCCAGGAAAACAAAGTTCAACTCTCCATCTCCCCCCAGAGAAAAGGAGCTGAAAACTGGCTAAAAAGAAACAAGGTTGCTTCCTCTGCTCTTGCTGCAAGCAGGATGCAGAGGAGTGTGTATGTGTGTCCTTGAACAAACGCTCTGAGAAGGTTGTCCGGTTTTTTTTCCTCTCCCCCCTCTCAGGCTCAGTTGAAAGGCACAGAAACGCACAAAGTTCACTTCTGGGCATAGAGCAGCAATAGGGGATACACATGATAAAGTCACCCCAAGACACAGGGACAGAGAATTCAGTGGAAAGACTCCGAGAATTCTGCTCCCAGAGATCATTCATTCCTGCTCACCCTGACCCTTGTAGAAAGGGGACCTCGTTCCAGGCAGCCTGTACTGAGCATGTGGCTCCTGAGTGGGGTTTGTTGTTTAGGAAACCTGCTCCGGCTTTTCCATTCTTTCCTTCCAAACAGGAAAACTTCTCCTGGGGCTGTGTGCAGGCAGAGCCCTGAGGAGAGCAGGTGGCACATGGTGCGCTGGGCTGGGACAGCCAGCTGCAGAGCTCAAGGGAAGAAGCCCAAAGTGTCACAATGGCTCCTTGCCTTCACATGCAACACCTGGGTCACAATGGTCTCCTTGATTCCATGAGGCCCCACTGTGTCACAATGGCTCCTTGGTTCCATCGGGTTCCGCAGTGTCACCATGGTCTCTTTTGATCCGCATTGTCATCATGGACAATTGGTTCCATGAGGCCCCGCAGTGTCACAATGGTCCCTTGCTTCCATAGGTTTGATGTTGTAACAATGGACTCCTTGCTTCTATGAGCTAGCCTGCTTTTTGCAGAGGTGTCTTTGGTTCCAACAAGGCCCCGCTGTGTCTCAGTGCACCCTGGCTTCCATGTGGATCTGGAGTATCACAAAGGCTCCTTGGTTCCACCAGGTCCTGCTGTGTCACAATGGGTCCTGTGGTCCCTGAGGCCCTCCAAAGTCATCATGGAGGCTTGGTTCCATGAGGTTCCATGATGTGCCAGTGGTCATCTTGGTTCCAGGAGTTTCCTTAGTGTCACAATGCTCTCCATGCTTCCATGATTCCCCACAATGTCACAATGCTCTCCATGCTTCCATTAGGCCCTGCTTTGCCACAATGGTCCCCTTGTTTCCATGAGGCCCCGCTGTGTCACAATGGACCTATGGTTCCGTGATGTTGCGTGGTGTCACCGTGCTCTTCTTGAATCCGCCGTGTAACCATGGACCATTGGTTCCATGCGGCCTGGCCGTGTCACAATGGGCTCCGTGATTCCATGATTCCCCACGGTGTCACAATGGAGCCTTGTTTCTAGGAGGTTCTGTACTGTCACAATTGCCTCCTTGATGCCATCAGCCCCTGCAGTGTCACAATGGCTCCTTGGTTCCATGAGGAACACAATAGCTTGGCATAAGCATTGAGCAACAGCTGCTGAACACACCTGGCAACATCTGCTTGCATCAAAAGAGGGCTTCAAGCTCACAGTGGCACCAGCAGCTTCCATCTGCAACAGAGACCCAGGGAAAGGACAGGCTGTGCCGGTTTGGACAAATGTGGAGGAAAATATCCTCTGATAGAAGGCAGGTTACATCCAGCCCTCCCCCACCAGCTTCGGGAAAAAAGAATTTTCCTGGGAAGAAAGTGAAAGAGATAAAAACCATTTTTTTAACAAACACCCAGGAAAAGGAGAACAATGCTAAATATTAAAAGCTCTCGCTGTGCAGAGAAAGCTGGGATAATTTGAGAGTCCTTCCGTGTTTCGGTGGGGTCTCCTGAAACATCCATAGACAGCGAGGCCCGTGCAAAGAAATAGGGAGCGATTCTTGAGAGAAGTTTCAGAGCTCTTTCTTCTCCAGCCACATGGGCGGGGCACTGCCAAAGAACTGAGCAATCACGGCACAAGCAGGGCCCTCCTGGCACAGGGCAACACAAAATAAGCAGTGCTGAACAGGATTAGGGCACATGTCAGCAGGGAGCAGGGAGACCCCGTGCCCAGGCCATGCCTCTACCCCAGGGTCCCCTCTCCCATGACCTCATGGCAGGGGGGAGGAACCCCAACACTTCCGTAGGTGTAGCCTCTCTCCTCCTCCTTGCAGCTGGCTCATGGGCCCACATTCAGGGCCCCCACCTCGGGAGAAAATTCTCCCAATGTGGTCTGATGTTGAAAGAGTCAAGAAGAGAAGAAGGGAAAAAAACCCCCAAAGTCCCAGGAAAACAAAGTTCAACTCTCCATCTCCCCCCAGAGAAAAGGAGCTGAAAACTGGCTAAAAAGAAACAAGGTTGCTTCCTCTGCTCTTGCTGCAAGCAGGATGCAGAGGAGTGTGTATGTGTGTCCTTGAACAAACGCTCTGAGAAGGTTGTCCGGTTTTTTTTCCTCTCCCCCCTCTCAGGCTCAGTTGAAAGGCACAGAAACGCACAAAGTTCACTTCTGGGCATAGAGCAGCAATAGGGGATACACATGATAAAGTCACCCCAAGACACAGGGACAGAGAATTCAGTGGAAAGACTCCGAGAATTCTGCTCCCAGAGATCATTCATTCCTGCTCACCCTGACCCTTGTAGAAAGGGGACCTCGTTCCAGGCAGCCTGTACTGAGCATGTGGCTCCTGAGTGGGGTTTGTTGTTTAGGAAACCTGCTCCGGCTTTTCCATTCTTTCCTTCCAAACAGGAAAACTTCTCCTGGGGCTGTGTGCAGGCAGAGCCCTGAGGAGAGCAGGTGGCACATGGTGCGCTGGGCTGGGACAGCCAGCTGCAGAGCTCAAGGGAAGAAGCCCAAAGTGTCACAATGGCTCCTTGCCTTCACATGCAACACCTGGGTCACAATGGTCTCCTTGATTCCATGAGGCCCCACTGTGTCACAATGGCTCCTTGGTTCCATCGGGTTCCGCAGTGTCACCATGGTCTCTTTTGATCCGCATTGTCATCATGGACAATTGGTTCCATGAGGCCCCGCAGTGTCACAATGGTCCCTTGCTTCCATAGGTTTGATGTTGTAACAATGGACTCCTTGCTTCTATGAGCTAGCCTGCTTTTTGCAGAGGTGTCTTTGGTTCCAACAAGGCCCTGCTGTGTCTCAGTGCACCCTGGCTTCCATGTGGATCTGGAGTATCACAAAGGCTCCTTGGTTCCACCAGGTCCTGCTGTGTCACAATGGGTCCTGTGGTCCCTGAGGCCCTCCAAAGTCATCATGGAGGCTTGGTTCCATGAGGTTCCATGATGTGCCAGTGGTCATCTTGGTTCCAGGAGTTTCCTTAGTGTCACAATGCTCTCCATGCTTCCATGATTCCCCACAATGTCACAATGCTCTCCATGCTTCCATTAGGCCCTGCTTTGCCACAATGGTCCCCTTGTTTCCATGAGGCCCCGCTGTGTCACAATGGACCTATGGTTCCGTGATGTTGCGTGGTGTCACCGTGCTCTTCTTGAATCCGCCGTGTAACCATGGACCATTGGTTCCATGCGGCCTGGCCGTGTCACAATGGGCTCCGTGATTCCATGATTCCCCACGGTGTCACAATGGAGCCTTGTTTCTAGGAGGTTCTGTACTGTCACAATTGCCTCCTTGATGCCATCAGCCCCTGCAGTGTCACAATGGCTCCTTGGTTCCATGAGGAACACAATAGCTTGGCATAAGCATTGAGCAACAGCTGCTGAACACACCTGGCAACATCTGCTTGCATCAAAAGAGGGCTTCAAGCTCACAGTGGCACCAGCAGCTTCCATCTGCAACAGAGACCCAGGGAAAGGACAGGCTGTGCCGGTTTGGACAAATGTGGAGGAAAATATCCTCTGATAGAAGGCAGGTTACATCCAGCCCTCCCCCACCAGCTTCGGGAAAAAAGAATTTTCCTGGGAAGAAAGTGAAAGAGATAAAAACCATTTTTTTAACAAACACCCAGGAAAAGGAGAACAATGCTAAATATTAAAAGCTCTCGCTGTGCAGAGAAAGCTGGGATAATTTGAGAGTCCTTCCGTGTTTCGGTGGGGTCTCCTGAAACATCCATAGACAGCGAGGCCCGTGCAAAGAAATAGGGAGCGATTCTTGAGAGAAGTTTCAGAGCTCTTTCTTCTCCAGCCACATGGGCGGGGCACTGCCAAAGAACTGAGCAATCACGGCACAAGCAGGGCCCTCCTGGCACAGGGCAACACAAAATAAGCAGTGCTGAACAGGATTAGGGCACATGTGAGCAGGGAGCAGGGAGACCCCGTGCCCAGGCCATGCCTCTACCCCAGGGTCCCCTCTCCCATGACCTCATGGCAGGGGGGAGGAACCCCAACACTTCCGTAGGTGTAGCCTCTCTCCTCCTCCTTGCAGCTGGCTCATGGGCCCACATTCAGGGCCCCCACCTCGGGAGAAAATTCTCCCAATGTGGTCTGATGTTGAAAGAGTCAAGAAGAGAAGAAGGGAAAAAAACCCCCAAAGTCCCAGGAAAACAAAGTTCAACTCTCCATCTCCCCCCAGAGAAAAGGAGCTGAAAACTGGCTAAAAAGAAACAAGGTTGCTTCCTCTGCTCTTGCTGCAAGCAGGATGCAGAGGAGTGTGTATGTGTGTCCTTGAACAAACGCTCTGAGAAGGTTGTCCGGTTTTTTTTCCTCTCCCCCCTCTCAGGCTCAGTTGAAAGGCACAGAAACGCACAAAGTTCACTTCTGGGCATAGAGCAGCAATAGGGGGATACACACAATAAAGTCACCCCAAGACACAGGGACAGAGAATTCAGTGGAAAGACTCCGAGAATTCTGCTCCCAGAGATCATTCATTCCTGCTCACACTGACCCTTGTAGAAAGGGGACCTCGTTCCAGGCAGCCTGTACTGAGCATGTGGCTCCTGAGTGGGGTTTGTTGTTTAGGAAACCTGCTCCGGCTTTTCCATTCTTTCCTTCCAAACAGGAAAACTTCTCCTGGGGCTGTGTGCAGGCAGAGCCCTGAGGAGAGCAGGTGGCACATGGTGTGCTGGGCTGGGACAGCCAGCTGCAGAGCTCAAGGGAAGAAGCCCAAAGTGTCACAATGGCTCCTTGCCTTCACATGCAACACCTGGGTCACAATGGTCTCCTTGATTCCATGAGGCCCCACTGTGTCACAATGGCTCCTTGGTTCCATCGGGTTCCGCAGTGTCACCATGGTCTCTTTTGATCCGCATTGTCATCATGGACAATTGGTTCCATGAGGCCCCGCAGTGTCACAATGGTCCCTTGCTTCCATAGGTTTGATGTTGTAACAATGGACTCCTTGCTTCTATGAGCTAGCCTGCTTTTTGCAGAGGTGTCTTTGGTTCCAACAAGGCCCCGCTGTGTCTCAGTGCACCCTGGCTTCCATGTGGATGTGGAGTATCACAAAGGCTCCTTGGTTCCACCAGGTCCTGCTGTGTCACAATGGGTCCTGTGGTCCCCGAGGCCCTCCAAAGTCATCATGGAGGCTTGCTTCCATGAGGTTCCATTATGTGCCAGTGGTCATCTTGGTTCCAGGAGTTTCCTTAGTGTCACAATGCTCTCCATGCTTCCATGATTCCCCACAATGTCACAATGCTCTCCATGCTTCCATTAGGCCCTGCTTTGCCACAATGGTCCCCTTGTTTCCATGAGGCCCCGCTGTGTCACAATGGACCTATGGTTCCATGATGTTGCGTGGTGTCACCGTGCTCGTCTTGAATCCGCAGTGTAACCATGGACCATTGGTTCCATGCGGCCTGGCCGTGTCACAATGGGCTCCGTGATTCCATGATTCCCCACGGTGTCACAATGGAGCCTTGTTTCTAGGAGGTTCTGTACTGTCACAATTGCCTCCTTGATGCCATCAGCCCCTGCAGTGTCACAATGGCTCCTTGGTTCCATGAGGAACACAATAGCTTGGCATAAGCATTGAGCAACAGCTGCTGAACACACCTGGCAACATCTGCTTGCATCAAAAGAGGGCTTCAAGCTGAGAATGGCACCAGCAGCTTCCATCTGCAACAGAGACCCAGGAAAGGACAGGCTGTGCCGGTTTGGACAAATGTGGAGGAAAATATCCTCTGATAGAAGGCAGGTTACATCCAGCCCTCCCCCACCAGGTTTGGGAAAAAAGAATTTTCCTGGGAAGAAAGTGAAAGAGATAAAAACTATTTTTTTAACAAACACACAGGAAAAGGATAACAATGCTAAATATTAAAAGCTCTCGCTGTGCAGAGAAAGCTGGGATAATTTGAGAGTCCTTCCGTGTTTCGGTGGGGTCTCCTGAAACATCCATAGACAGCGAGGCCCGTGCAAAGAAATAGGGAGCGATTCTTGAGAGAAGTTGCAGAGCTCTTTCTTCTCCAGCCACATGGGCGGGGCACTGCCAAAGAACTGAGCAATCACGGCACAAGCAGGGCCCTCCTGGCACAGGGCAACACAAAATAAGCAGTGCTGAACAGGATTAGGGCACATGTGAGCAGGGAGCAGGGAGACCCCGTGCCCAGGCCATGCCTCTACCCCAGGGTCCCCTCTCCCATGACCTCATGGCAGGGGGGAGGAACCCCAACACTTCCGTAGGTGTAGTCTCTCTCCTCCTCCTTGCAGCTGGCTCATGGGCCCACATTCAGGGCCCCCACCTCGGGAGAAAATTCTCCCAATGTGGTCTGATGTTGAAAGAGTCAAGAAGAGAAGAAGGGAAAAAAACCCCCAAAGTCCCAGGAAAACAAAGTTCAACTCTCCATCTCCCCCCAGAGAAAAGGAGCTGAAAACTGGCTAAAAAGAAACAAGGTTGCTTCCTCTGCTCTTGCTGCAAGCAGGATGCAGAGGAGTGTGTATGTGTGTCCTTGAACAAATGCTCTGAGAAGTTTGTCCGGTTTTTTTTCCTCTCCCCCCTCTCAGGCTCAGTTGAAAGGCACAGAAATGCACAAAGTTCACTTCTGGGCATAGAGCAGGATAGGGGATACACATGATAAAGTCACCCCAAGACACAGGGACAGAGAATTCAGTGGAAAGACTCCGAGAATTCTGCTCCCAGAGATCATTCATTCCTGCTCACACTGACCCTTGTAGAAAGGGGATATCGTTCCCGGCAGCCTGTACTGAGCATGTGGCTCCTGAGTGGGGTTTGTTGTTTAGGAAACCTGCTCCGGCTTTTCCATTCTTTCCTTCCAAACAGGAAAACTTCTCCTGGGGCTGTGTGCAGGCAGAGCCCTGAGGAGAGCAGGTGGCACATGGTGCGCTGGGCTGGGACAGCCAGCTGCAGAGCTCAAGGGAAGAAGCCCAAAGTGTCACAATGGCTCCTTGCCTTCACATGCAACACCTGGGTCACAATGGTCTCCTTGATTCCATGAGGCCCCACTGTGTCACAATGGCTCCTTGGTTCCATCAGGTTCCGCAGTGTCACCATGGTCTCTTTTGATCTGCATTGTCATCATGGACAATTGGTTCCATGAGGCCCCGCAGTGTCACAATGGTCCCTTGCTTCCATAGGTTTGATGTTGTAACAATGGACTCCTTGCTTCTATGAGCTAGCCTGCTTTTTGCAGAGGTGTCTTTGGTTCCAACAAGGCCCCGCTGTGTCTCAGTGCACCCTGGCATCCATGTGGATCTGGAGCATCACAAAGGCTCCTTGGTTCCACCAGGTCCTGCTGTGTCACAATGGGTCCTGTGGTCCCCGAGGCCCTCCAAAGTCATCATGGAGGCTTGGTTCCATGAGGTTCCATGATGTGCCAGTGGTCATCTTGGTTCCAGGAGTTTCCTTAGTGTCACAATGCTCTCCATGCTTCCATGATTCCCCACAATGTCCCAATGCTCTCCATGCTTCCATTAGGCCCTGCTTTGCCACAATGGTCCCCTTGTTTCCATGAGGCCCCGCTGTGTCACAATGGACCTATGGTTCCGTGATGTTGCGTGGTGTCACCGTGCTCTTCTTGAATCCGCAGTGTAACCATGGACCATTGGTTCCATGCAGCCGTGTCACAATGGGCTCCGTGATTCCATGATTCCCCACGGTGTCACAATGGAGCCTTGTTTCTAGGAGGTTCTGTACTGTCACAATTGCCTCCTTGATGCCATCAGCCCCTGCAGTGTCACAATGGCTCCTTGGTTCCATGAGGAACACAATAGCTTGGCATAAGCATTGAGCAACAGCTGCTGAACACACCTGGCAACATCTGCTTGCATCAAAAGAGGGCTTCAAGCTGACAATGGCACCAGCAGCTTCCATCTGCAACAGAGAGCCAGGAAAGGACAGGCTGTGCCGGTTTGGACAAATTTGGAGGAAAATATCCTCTGATAGAAGGCAGGTTACACCCAGCCCTCCCCCACCAGCTTCGGGAAAAAAGAATTTTCCTGGGAAGAAAGTGAAAGAGATAAAAACCATTTTTTTAACAAACACCCAGGAAAAGGAGAACAATGCTAAATATTAAAAGCTCTCGCTGTGCAGAGAAAGCTGGGATAATTTGAGAGTCCTTCCGTGTTTCGGTGGGGTCTCCTGAAACATCCATAGACAGCGAGGCCCGTGCAAAGAAACAGGGAGCGATTCTTGAGAGAAGTTTCAGAGCTCTTTCTTCTCCAGCCACATGGGCGGGGCACTGCCAAAGAACTGAGCAATCACGGCACAAGCAGGGCCCTCCTGGCACAGGGCAACACAAAATAAGCAGTGCTGAACAGGATTAGGGCACATGTGAGCAGGGAGCAGGGAGACCCCGTGCCCAGGCCATGCCTCTACCCCAGGGTCCCCTCTCCCATGACCTCATGGCAGGGGGGAGGAACCCCAACACTTCCGCAGGTGTAGTCTCTCTCCTCCTCCTTGCAGCTGGATCATGGGCCCACATTCAGGGCCCCCACCTCGGGAGAAAATTCTCCCAATGTGGTCTGATGTTGAAAGAGTCAAGAAGAGAAGAAGGGAAAAAAACCCCCAAAGTCCCAGGAAAACAAAGTTCAACTCTCCATCTCCCCCCAGAGAAAAGGAGCTGAAAACTGGCTAAAAAGAAACAAGGTTGCTTCCTCTGCTCTTGCTGCAAGCAGGATGCAGAGGAGTGTGTATGTGTGTCCTTGAACAAACGCTCTGAGAAGGTTGTCCGGTTTTTTTTCCTCTCCCCCCTCTCAGGCTCAGTTGAAAGGCACAGAAATGCACAAAGTTCACTTCTGGGCATAGAGCAGGATAGGGGATACACATGATAAAGTCACCCCAAGACACAGGGACAGAGAATTCAGTGGAAAGACTCCGAGAATTCTGCTCCCAGAGATCATTCATTCCTGCTCACACTGACCCTTGTAGAAAGGGGATATCGTTCCAGGCAGCCTCTACTGAGCATGTGGCTCCTGAGTGGGGTTTGTTGTTTAGGAAACCTGCTCCGGCTTTTCCATTCTTTCCTTCCAAACAGGAAAACTTCTCCCGCGGCTGTGTGCAGGCAGAGCCCTGAGGAGAGCAGGTGGCACATGGTGCGCTGGGCTGGGACAGCCAGCTGCAGAGCTCAAGGGAAGAAGCCCAAAGTGTCACAATGGCTCCTTGCCTTCACATGCAACACCTGGGTCACAATGGTCTCCTTGATTCCATGAGGCCCCACTGTGTCACAATGGCTCCTTGGTTCCATCGGGTTCCGCAGTGTCACCATGGTCTCTTTTGATCCGCATTGTCATCATGGACAATTGGTTCCATGAGGCCCCGCAGTGTCACAATGGTCCCTTGCTTCCATAGGTTTGATGTTGTAACAATGGACTCCTTGCTTCTATGAGCTAGCCTGCTTTTTGCAGAGGTGTCTTTGGTTCCAACAAGGCCCCGCTGTGTCTCAGTGCACCCTGGCTTCCATGTGGATCTGGAGTATCACAAAGGCTCCTTGGTTCCACCAGGTCCTGCTGTGTCACAATGGGTCCTGTGGTCCCCGAGGCCCTCCAAAGTCATCATGGAGGCTTGCTTCCATGAGGTTCCATGATGTGCCAGTGGTCATCTTGGTTCCAGGAGTTTCCTTAGTGTCACAATGCTCTCCATGCTTCCATGATTCCCCACAATGTCACAATGCTCTCCATGCTTCCATTAGGCCCTGCTTTGCCACAATGGTCCCCTTGTTTCCATGAGGCCCCGCTGTGTCACAATGGACCTATGGTTCCGTGATGTTGCGTGGTGTCACCGTGCTCTTCTTGAATCCGCAGTGTAACCATGGACCATTGGTTCCATGCGGCCTGGCCGTGTCACAATGGGCTCCGTGATTCCATGATTCCCCACGGTGTCACAATGGAGCCTTGTTTCTAGGAGGTTCTGTACTGTCACAATTGCCTCCTTGATGCCATCAGCCCCTGCAGTGTCACAATGGCTCCTTGGTTCCATGAGGAACACAATAGCTTGGCATAAGCATTGAGCAACAGCTGCTGAACACACCTGGCAACATCTGCTTGCATCAAAAGAGGGCTTCAAGCTGACAATGGCACCAGCAGCTTCCATCTGCAACAGAGACCCAGGGAAAGGACAGGCTGTGCCGGTTTGGACAAATGTGGAGGAAAATATCCTCTGATAGAAGGCAGGTTACACCCAGCCCTCCCCCACCAGCTTCGGGAAAAAAGAATTTTCCTGGGAAGAAAGTGAAAGAGATAAAAACCATTTTTTTAACAAACACCCAGGAAAAGGATAACAATGCTAAATATTAAAAGCTCTCGCTGTGCAGAGAAAGCTGGGATAATTTGAGAGTCCTTCCGTGTTTCGGTGGGGTCTCCTGAAACATCCATAGACAGCGAGGCCCGTGCAAAGAAATAGGGAGCCATTCATGAGAGAAGTTTCAGAGCTCTTTCTTCTCCAGCCACATGGGCGGGGCACTGCCAAAGAACTGAGCAGTCACGGCACAACCAGGGCCCTCCTGGCACAGGGCAACACAAAATAAGCAGTGCTGAACAGGATTAGGGCACATGTGAGCAGGGAGCAGGGAGGCCCCGTGCCCAGGCCATGCCTCTACCCCAGGGTCCCCTCTCCCATGACCTCATGGCAGGGGGGAGGAACCCCAACACTTCCGTAGGTGTAGTCTCTCTCCTCCTCCTTGCAGCTGGCTCATGGGCCCACATTCAGGGCCCCCACCTCGGGAGAAAATTCTCCCAATGTGGTCTGATGTTGAAAGAGTCAAGAAGAGAAGAAGGGAAAAAAACCCCCAAAGTCCCAGGAAAACAAAGTTCAACTCTCCATCTTCCCCCAGAGAAAAGGAGCTGAAAACTGGCTAAAAAGAAACAAGGTTGCTTCCTCTGCTCTTGCTGCAAGCAGGATGCAGAGGAGTGTGTATGTGTGTCCTTGAACAAACGCTCTGAGAAGGTTGTCCGGTTTTTTTTCCTCTCCCCCCTCTCAGGCTCAGTTGAAAGGCACAGAAATGCACAAAGTTCACTTCTGGGCATAGAGCAGCAATAGGGGATACACATGATAAAGTCACCCCAAGACACAGGGACAGAGAATTCAGTGGAAAGACTCCGAGAATTCTGCTCCCAGAGATCATTCATTCCTGCTCACCCTGACCCTTGTAGAAAGGGGACATCGTTCCAGGCAGCCTGTACTGAGCATGTGGCTCCTGAGTGGGGTTTGTTGCTTAGGAAACCTGCTCAGGCTTTTCCATTCTTTCCTTCCAAACAGGAAAACTTCTCCTGGGGCTGTGTGCAGGCAGAGCCCTGAGGAGAGCAGGTGGCACATGGTGCGCTGGGCTGGGACAGCCAGCTGCAGAGCTCAAGGGAAGAAGCCCAAAGTGTCACAATGGCTCCTTGCCTTCACATGCAACACCTGGGTCACAATGGTCTCCTTGATTCCATGAGGCCCCACTGTGTCACAATGGCTCCTTGGTTCCATCGGGTTCCGCAGTGTCACCATGGTCTCTTTTGATCCGCATTGTCATCATGGACAATTGGTTCCATGAGGCCCCGCAGTGTCACAATGGTCCCTTGCTTCCATAGGTTTGATGTTGTAACAATGGACTCCTTGCTTCTATGAGCTAGCCTGCTTTTTGCAGAGGTGTCTTTGGTTCCAACAAGGCCCCGCTGTGTCTCAGTGCACCCTGGCTTCCATGTGGATCTGGAGCATCACAAAGGCTCCTTGGTTCCACCAGGTCCTGCTGTGTCACAATGGGTCCTGTGGTCCCTGAGGCCCTCCAAAGTCATCATGGAGGCTTGCTTCCATGAGGTTCCATGATGTGCCAGTGGTCATCTTGGTTCCAGGAGTTTCCTTAGTGTCACAATGCTCTCCATGCTTCCATGATTCCCCACAATGTCCCAATGCTCTCCATGCTTCCATTAGGCCCTGCTTTGCCACAATGGTCCCCTTGTTTCCATGAGGCCCCGCTGTGTCACAATGGACCTATGGTTCCGTGATGTTGCGTGGTGTCACCGTGCTCTTCTTGAATCCGCAGTGTAACAATGGACCATTGGTTCCATGCGGCCTGGCCGTGTCACAGTGGGCTCCGTGATTCCATGATTCCCCACGGTGTCACAATGGAGCCTTGTTTCTAGGAGGTTCTGTACTGTCACAATTGCCTCCTTGATGCCATCAGCCCCTGCAGTGTCACAATGGCTCCTTGGTTCCATGAGGAACACAATAGCTTGGCATAAGCATTGAGCAACAGCTGCTGAACACACCTGGCAACATCTGCTTGCATCAAAAGAGGGCTTCAAGCTGACAATGGCACCAGCAGCTTCCATCTGCAACAGAGACCCAGGAAAGGACAGGCTGTGCCGGTTTGGACAAATGTGGAGGAAAATATCCTCTGATAGAAGGCAGGTTACATCCAGCCCTCCCCCACCAGCTTCGGGAAAAAAGAATTTTCCTGGGAAGAAAGTGAAAGAGATAAAAACCATTTTTTTGACAAACACACAGGAAAAGGAGAACAATGCTAAATATTAAAAGCTCTCGCTGTGCAGAGAAAGCTGGGATAATTTGAGAGTCCTTCCGTGTTTCGGTGGGGTCTCCTGAAACATCCATAGACAGCGAGGCCCGTGCAAAGAAATAGGGAGCCATTCATGAGAGAAGTTTCAGAGCTCTTTCTTCTCCAGCCACATGGGCGGGGCACTGCCAAAGAACTGAGCAATCACGGCACAAGCAGGGCCCTCCTGGCACAGGGCAACACAAAATAAGCAGTGCTGAACAGGATTAGGGCACATGTCAGCAGGGAGCAGGGAGACCCCGTGCCCAGGCCATGCCTCTACCCCAGGGTCCCCTCTCCCATGACCTCATGGCAGGGGGGAGGAACCCCAACACTTCCGTAGGTGTAGTCTCTCTCCTCCTCCTTGCAGCTGGCTCATGGGCCCACATTCAGGGCCCCCACCTCGGGAGAAAATTCTCCCAATGTGGTCTGATGTTGAAAGAGTCAAGAAGAGAAGAAGGGAAAAAAACCCCCAAAGTCCCAGGAAAACAAAGTTCAACTCTCCATCTCCCCCCAGAGAAAAGGAGCTGAAAACTGGCTAAAAAGAAACAAGGTTGCTTCCTCTGCTCTTGCTGCAAGCAGGATGCAGAGGAGTGTGTATGTGTGTCCTTGAACAAACGCTCTGAGAAGGTTGTCCGGTTTTTTTTCCTCTCCCCCCTCTCAGGCTCAGTTGAAAGGCACAGAAATGCACAAAGTTCACTTCTGGGCATAGAGCAGCAATAGGGGATACACATGATAAAGTCACCCCAAGACACAGGGACAGAGAATTCAGTGGAAAGACTCCGAGAATTCTGCTCCCAGAGATCATTCATTCCTGCTCACACTGACCCTTGTAGAAAGGGGACCTCGTTCCAGGCAGCCTGTACTGAGCATGTGGCTCCTGAGTGGGGTTTGTTGTTTAGGAAACCTGCTCCGGCTTTTCCATTCTTTCCTTCCAAACAGGAAAACTTCTCCTGGGGCTGTGTGCAGGCAGAGCCCTGAGGAGAGCAGGTGGAACATGGTGCGCTGGGCTGGGACAGCCAGCTGCAGAGCTCAAGGGAAGAAGCCCAAAGTGTCACAATGGCTCCTTGCCTTCACATGCAACACCTGGGTCACAATGGTCTCCTTGATTCCATGAGGCCCCACTGTGTCACAATGGCTCCTTGGTTCCATCGGGTTCCGCAGTGTCACCATGGTCTCTTTTGATCCGCATTGTCATCATGGACAATTGGTTCCATGAGGCCCCGCAGTGTCACAATGGTCCCTTGCTTCCATAGCTTTTATATTGTAACAATGGACTCCTTGCTTCTATGAGCTAGCCTGCTTTTTGCAGAGGTGTCTTTGGTTCCAACAAGGCCCCGCTGTGTCTCAGTGCACCCTGGCTTCCATGTGGATCTGGAGTATCACAAAGGCTCCTTGGTTCCACCAGGTCCTGCTGTGTCACAATGGGTCCTGTGGTCCCCGAGGCCCTCCAAAGTCATCATGGAGGCTTGGTTCCATGAGGTTCCATGATGTGCCAGTGGTCATCTTGGTTCCAGGAGTTTCCTTAGTGTCACAATGCTCTCCATGCTTCCATGATTCCCCACAATGTCCCAATGCTCTCCAGGCTTCCATTAGGCCCTGCTTTGCCACAATGGTCCCCTTGTTTCCATGAGGCCCCGCTGTGTCACAATGGACCTATGGTTCCATGATGTTGCGTGGTGTCACCGTGCTCTTCTTGAATCCGCAGTGTAACCATGGACCATTGGTTCCATGCGGCCTGGCCGTGTCACAATGGGCTCCGTGATTCCATGATTCCCCACGGTGTCACAATGGAGCCTTGTTTCTAGGAGGTTCTGTACTGTCACAATTGCCTCCTTGATGCCATCAGCCCCTGCAGTGTCACAATGGCTCCTTGGTTCCATGAGGAACACAATAGCTTGGCATAAGCATTGAGCAACAGCTGCTGAACACACCTGGCAACATCTGCTTGCATCAAAAGAGGGCTTCAAGCTGACAATGGCACCAGCAGCTTCCATCTGCAACAGAGACCCAGGAAAGGACAGGCTGTGCCGGTTTGGACAAATGTGGAGGAAAATATCCTCTGATAGAAGGCAGGTTACATCCAGCCCTCCCCCACCAGCTTCGGGAAAAAAGAATTTTCCTGGGAAGAAAGTGAAAGAGATAAAAACCATTTTTTTAACAAACACACAGGAAAAGGAGAACAATGCTAAATATTAAAAGCTCTCACTGTGCAGAGAAAGCTGGGATAATTTGAGAGTCCTTCCGTGTTTCGGTGGGGTCTCCTGAAACATCCATAGACAGCGAGGCCCGTGCAAAGAAATAGGGAGCGATTCTTGAGAGAAGTTTCAGAGCTCTTTCTTCTCCAGCTACATGGGCGGGGCACTGCCAAAGAACTGAGCAATCACAGCACAACCAGGGCCCTCCTGGCACAGGGCAACACAAAATAAGCAGTGCTGAACAGGATTAGGGCACATGTGAGCAGGGAGCAGGGAGACCCCGTGCCCAGGCCATGCCTCTACCCCAGGGTCCCCTCTCCCATGACCTCATGGCAGGGGGGAGGAACCCCAACACTTCCGTAGGTGTAGTCTCTCTCCTCCTCCTTGCAGCTGGATCATGGGCCCACATTCAGGGCCCCCACCTCGGGAGAAAATTCTCCCAATGTGGTCTGATGTTGAAAGAGTCAAGGAGAGAAGAAGGGAAAAAAACCCCCAAAGTCCCAGGAAAACAAAGTTCAACTCTCCATCTCCCCCCAGAGAAAAGGAGCTGAAAACTGGCTAAAAAGAAACAAAGTTGCTTCCTCTGCTCTTGCTGCAAGCAGGATGCAGAGGAGTGTGTATGTGTGTCCTTGAACAAACGCTCTGAGAAGTTTGTCCGGTTTTTTTTTCCTCTCCCCCCTCTCAGGCTCAGTTGAAAGGCACAGAAATGCACAAAGTTCACTTCTGGGCATAGAGCAGCAATAGGGGATACACATGATAAAGTCACCCCAAGACACAGGGACAGAGAATTCAGTGGAAAGACTCCGAGAATTCTGCTCCCAGAGATCATTCATTCCTGCTCACCCTGACCCTTGTAGAAAGGGGACCTCGTTCCAGGCAGCCTGTACTGAGCATGTGGCTCCTGAGTGGGGTTTGTTGTTTGGGAAACCTGCTCCGGCTTTTCCATTCTTTCCTTCCAAACAGGAAAACTTCTCCTGGGGCTGTGTGCAGGCAGAGCCCTGAGGAGAGCAGGTGGCACATGGTGCGCTGGGCTGGGACAGCCAGCTGCAGAGCTCAAGGGAAGAAGCCCAAAGTGTCACAATGGCTCCTTGCCTTCACATGCAACACCTGGGTCACAATGGTCTCCTTGATTCCATGAGGCCCCACTGTGTCACAATGGCTCCTTGGTTCCATCAGGTTCCGCAGTGTCACCATGGTCTCCTTTGATCCGCACTGTCATCATGGACAATTGGTTCCATGAGGCCCCGCAGTGTCACAATGGTCCCTTGCTTCCATAGGTTTGATGTTGTAACAATGGACTCCTTGCTTCTATGAGCTAGCCTGCTTTTTGCAGAGGTGTCTTTGGTTCCAACAAGGCCCCGCTGTGTCTCAGTGCACCCTGGCTTCCATGTGGATCTGGAGTATCACAAAGGCTCCTTGGTTCCACCAGGTCCTGCTGTGTCACAATGGGTCCTGTGGTCCCCGAGGCCCTCCAAAGTCATCATGGAGGCTTGCTTCCATGAGGTTCCATTATGTGCCAGTGGTCATCTTGGTTCCAGGAGTTTCCTTAGTGTCACAATGCTCTCCATGCTTCCATGATTCCCCACAATGTCACAATGCTCTCCATGCTTCCATTAGGCCCTGCTTTGCCACAATGGTCCCCTTGTTTCCATGAGGCCCCGCTGTGTCACAATGGACCTATGGTTCCGTGATGTTGCGTGGTGTCACCGTGCTCTTCTTGAATCCGCAGTGTAACCATGGACCATTGGTTCCATGCGGCCTGGCCGTGTCACAATGGGCTCCGTGATTCCATGATTCCCCACGGTGTCACAATGGAGCCTTGTTTCTAGGAGGTTCTGTACTGTCACAATTGCCTCCTTGATGCCATCAGCCCCTGCAGTGTCACAATGGCTCCTTGGTTCCATGAGGAACACAATAGCTTGGCATAAGCATTGAGCAACAGCTGCTGAACACACCTGGCAACATCTGCTTGCATCAAAAGAGGGCTTCAAGCTGACAATGGCACCAGCAGCTTCCATCTGCAACAGAGACCCAGGGAAAGGACAGGCTGTGCCGGTTTGGACAAATGTGGAGGAAAATATCCTCTGATAGAAGGCAGGTTACACCCAGCCCTCCCCCACCAGCTTCGGGAAAAAAGAATTTTCCTGGGAAGAAAGTGAAAGAGATAAAAACCATTTTTTTAACAAACACCCAGGAAAAGGATAACAATGCTAAATATTAAAAGCTCTCGCTGTGCAGAGAAAGCTGGGATAATTTGAGAGTCCTTCCGTGTTTCGGTGGGGTCTCCTGAAACATCCATAGACAGCGAGGCCCGTGCAAAGAAATAGGGAGCCATTCATGAGAGAAGTTTCAGAGCTCTTTCTTCTCCAGCCACATGGGCGGGGCACTGCCAAAGAACTGAGCAGTCACGGCACAACCAGGGCCCTCCTGGCACAGGGCAACACAAAATAAGCAGTGCTGAACAGGATTAGGGCACATGTGAGCAGGGAGCAGGGAGGCCCCGTGCCCAGGCCATGCCTCTACCCCAGGGTCCCCTCTCCCATGACCTCATGGCAGGGGGGAGGAACCCCAACACTTCCGTAGGTGTAGTCTCTCTCCTCCTCCTTGCAGCTGGCTCATGGGCCCACATTCAGGGCCCCCACCTCGGGAGAAAATTCTCCCAATGTGGTCTGATGTTGAAAGAGTCAAGAAGAGAAGAAGGGAAAAAAACCCCCAAAGTCCCAGGAAAACAAAGTTCAACTCTCCATCTTCCCCCAGAGAAAAGGAGCTGAAAACTGGCTAAAAAGAAACAAGGTTGCTTCCTCTGCTCTTGCTGCAAGCAGGATGCAGAGGAGTGTGTATGTGTGTCCTTGAACAAACGCTCTGAGAAGGTTGTCCGGTTTTTTTTCCTCTCCCCCCTCTCAGGCTCAGTTGAAAGGCACAGAAATGCACGAAGTTCACTTCTGGGCATAGAGCAGCAATAGGGGATACACATGATAAAGTCACCCCAAGACACAGGGACAGAGAATTCAGTGGAAAGACTCCGAGAATTCTGCTCCCAGAGATCATTCATTCCTGCTCACCCTGACCCTTGTAGAAAGGGGACATCGTTCCAGGCAGCCTGTACTGAGCATGTGGCTCCTGAGTGGGGTTTGTTGCTTAGGAAACCTGCTCAGGCTTTTCCATTCTTTCCTTCCAAACAGGAAAACTTCTCCTGGGGCTGTGTGCAGGCAGAGCCCTGAGGAGAGCAGGTGGCACATGGTGCGCTGGGCTGGGACAGCCAGCTGCAGAGCTCAAGGGAAGAAGCCCAAAGTGTCACAATGGCTCCTTGCCTTCACATGCAACACCTGGGTCACAATGGTCTCCTTGATTCCATGAGGCCCCACTGTGTCACAATGGCTCCTTGGTTCCATCGGGTTCCGCAGTGTCACCATGGTCTCTTTTGATCCGCATTGTCATCATGGACAATTGGTTCCATGAGGCCCCGCAGTGTCACAATGGTCCCTTGCTTCCATAGGTTTGATATTGTAACAATGGACTCCTTGCTTCTATGAGCTAGCCTGCTTTTTGCAGAGGTGTCTTTGGTTCCAACAAGGCCCCGCTGTGTCTCAGTGCACCCTGGCTTCCATGTGGATCTGGAGTATCACAAAGGCTCCTTGGTTCCACCAGGTCCTGCTGTGTCACAATGGGTCCTGTGGTCCCTGAGGCCCTCCAAAGTCATCATGGAGGCTTGCTTCCATGAGGTTCCATTATGTGCCAGTGGTCATCTTGGTTCCAGGAGTTTCCTTAGTGTCACAATGCTCTCCATGCTTCCATGATTCCCCACAATGTCCCAATGCTCTCCAGGCTTCCATTAGGCCCTGCTTTGCCACAATGGTCCCCTTGTTTCCATGAGGCCCCGCTGTGTCACAATGGACCTATGGTTCCGTGATGTTGCGTGGTGTCACCGTGCTCTTCTTGAATCCGCAGTGTAACAATGGACCATTGGTTCCATGCGGCCTGGCCGTGTCACAGTGGGCTCCGTGATTCCATGATTCCCCACGGTGTCACAATGGAGCCTTGTTTCTAGGAGGTTCTGTACTGTCACAATTGCCTCCTTGATGCCATCAGCCCCTGCAGTGTCACAATGGCTCCTTGGTTCCATGAGGAACACAATAGCTTGGCATAAGCATTGAGCAACAGCTGCTGAACACACCTGGCAACATCTGCTTGCATCAAAAGAGGGCTTCAAGCTGAGAATGGCACCAGCAGCTTCCATCTGCAACAGAGACCCAGGAAAGGACAGGCTGTGCCGGTTTGGACAAATGTGGAGGAAAATATCCTCTGATAGAAGGCAGGTTACATCCAGCCCTCCCCCACCAGGTTTGGGAAAAAAGAATTTTCCTGGGAAGAAAGTGAAAGAGATAAAAACTATTTTTTTAACAAACACACAGGAAAAGGATAACAATGCTAAATATTAAAAGCTCTCGCTGTGCAGAGAAAGCTGGGATAATTTGAGAGTCCTTCCGTGTTTCGGTGGGGTCTCCTGAAACATCCATAGACAGCGAGGCCCGTGCAAAGAAATAGGGAGCGATTCTTGAGAGAAGTTGCAGAGCTCTTTCTTCTCCAGCCACATGGGCGGGGCACTGCCAAAGAACTGAGCAATCACGGCACAAGCAGGGCCCTCCTGGCACAGGGCAACACAAAATAAGCAGTGCTGAACAGGATTAGGGCACATGTGAGCAGGGAGCAGGGAGACCCCGTGCCCAGGCCATGCCTCTACCCCAGGGTCCCCTCTCCCATGACCTCATGGCAGGGGGGAGGAACCCCAACACTTCCGTAGGTGTAGTCTCTCTCCTCCTCCTTGCAGCTGGCTCATGGGCCCACATTCAGGGCCCCCACCTCGGGAGAAAATTCTCCCAATGTGGTCTGATGTTGAAAGAGTCAAGAAGAGAAGAAGGGAAAAAAACCCCCAAAGTCCCAGGAAAACAAAGTTCAACTCTCCATCTCCCCCCAGAGAAAAGGAGCTGAAAACTGGCTAAAAAGAAACAAGGTTGCTTCCTCTGCTCTTGCTGCAAGCAGGATGCAGAGGAGTGTGTATGTGTGTCCTTGAACAAACGCTCTGAGAAGGTTGTCCGGTTTTTTTTCCTCTCCCCCCTCTCAGGCTCAGTTGAAAGGCACAGAAATGCACAAAGTTCACTTCTGGGCATAGAGCAGGATAGGGGATACACATGATAAAGTCACCCCAAGACACAGGGACAGAGAATTCAGTGGAAAGACTCCGAGAATTCTGCTCCCAGAGATCA
Source organism: Aphelocoma coerulescens (assembly GCF_041296385.1). Taxonomy (NCBI): domain Eukaryota; kingdom Metazoa; phylum Chordata; class Aves; order Passeriformes; family Corvidae; genus Aphelocoma; species Aphelocoma coerulescens. The sequence goes on from NC_091038.1 coordinate 4,015,072, forward strand.
TTCATTCCTGCTCACACTGACCCTTGTAGAAAGGGGATATCGTTCCCGGCAGCCTGTACTGAGCATGTGGCTCCTGAGTGGGGTTTGTTGTTTAGGAAACCTGCTCCGGCTTTTCCATTCTTTCCTTCCAAACAGGAAAACTTCTCCTGGGGCTGTGTGCAGGCAGAGCCCTGAGGAGAGCAGGTGGCACATGGTGCGCTGGGCTGGGACAGCCAGCTGCAGAGCTCAAGGGAAGAAGCCCAAAGTGTCACAATGGCTCCTTGCCTTCACATGCAACACCTGGGTCACAATGGTCTCCTTGATTCCATGAGGCCCCACTGTGTCACAATGGCTCCTTGGTTCCATCAGGTTCCGCAGTGTCACCATGGTCTCTTTTGATCTGCATTGTCATCATGGACAATTGGTTCCATGAGGCCCCGCAGTGTCACAATGGTCCCTTGCTTCCATAGGTTTGATGTTGTAACAATGGACTCCTTGCTTCTATGAGCTAGCCTGCTTTTTGCAGAGGTGTCTTTGGTTCCAACAAGGCCCCGCTGTGTCTCAGTGCACCCTGGCATCCATGTGGATCTGGAGCATCACAAAGGCTCCTTGGTTCCACCAGGTCCTGCTGTGTCACAATGGGTCCTGTGGTCCCCGAGGCCCTCCAAAGTCATCATGGAGGCTTGGTTCCATGAGGTTCCATGATGTGCCAGTGGTCATCTTGGTTCCAGGAGTTTCCTTAGTGTCACAATGCTCTCCATGCTTCCATGATTCCCCACAATGTCCCAATGCTCTCCATGCTTCCATTAGGCCCTGCTTTGCCACAATGGTCCCCTTGTTTCCATGAGGCCCCGCTGTGTCACAATGGACCTATGGTTCCGTGATGTTGCGTGGTGTCACCGTGCTCTTCTTGAATCCGCAGTGTAACCATGGACCATTGGTTCCATGCGGCCTGGCCGTGTCACAATGGGCTCCGTGATTCCATGATTCCCCACGGTGTCACAATGGAGCCTTGTTTCTAGGAGGTTCTGTACTGTCACAATTGCCTCCTTGATGCCATCAGCCCCTGCAGTGTCACAATGGCTCCTTGGTTCCATGAGGAACACAATAGCTTGGCATAAGCATTGAGCAACAGCTGCTGAACACACCTGGCAACATCTGCTTGCATCAAAAGAGGGCTTCAAGCTGACAATGGCACCAGCAGCTTCCATCTGCAACAGAGAGCCAGGAAAGGACAGGCTGTGCCGGTTTGGACAAATTTGGAGGAAAATATCCTCTGATAGAAGGCAGGTTACACCCAGCCCTCCCCCACCAGCTTCGGGAAAAAAGAATTTTCCTGGGAAGAAAGTGAAAGAGATAAAAACCATTTTTTTAACAAACACCCAGGAAAAGGAGAACAATGCTAAATATTAAAAGCTCTCGCTGTGCAGAGAAAGCTGGGATAATTTGAGAGTCCTTCCGTGTTTCGGTGGGGTCTCCTGAAACATCCATAGACAGCGAGGCCCGTGCAAAGAAACAGGGAGCGATTCTTGAGAGAAGTTTCAGAGCTCTTTCTTCTCCAGCCACATGGGCGGGGCACTGCCAAAGAACTGAGCAATCACGGCACAAGCAGGGCCCTCCTGGCACAGGGCAACACAAAATAAGCAGTGCTGAACAGGATTAGGGCACATGTGAGCAGGGAGCAGGGAGACCCCGTGCCCAGGCCATGCCTCTACCCCAGGGTCCCCTCTCCCATGACCTCATGGCAGGGGGGAGGAACCCCAACACTTCCGCAGGTGTAGTCTCTCTCCTCCTCCTTGCAGCTGGATCATGGGCCCACATTCAGGGCCCCCACCTCGGGAGAAAATTCTCCCAATGTGGTCTGATGTTGAAAGAGTCAAGAAGAGAAGAAGGGAAAAAAACCCCCAAAGTCCCAGGAAAACAAAGTTCAACTCTCCATCTCCCCCCAGAGAAAAGGAGCTGAAAACTGGCTAAAAAGAAACAAGGTTGCTTCCTCTGCTCTTGCTGCAAGCAGGATGCAGAGGAGTGTGTATGTGTGTCCTTGAACAAACGCTCTGAGAAGGTTGTCCGGTTTTTTTTCCTCTCCCCCCTCTCAGGCTCAGTTGAAAGGCACAGAAATGCACAAAGTTCACTTCTGGGCATAGAGCAGGATAGGGGATACACATGATAAAGTCACCCCAAGACACAGGGACAGAGAATTCAGTGGAAAGACTCCGAGAATTCTGCTCCCAGAGATCATTCATTCCTGCTCACACTGACCCTTGTAGAAAGGGGATATCGTTCCAGGCAGCCTCTACTGAGCATGTGGCTCCTGAGTGGGGTTTGTTGTTTAGGAAACCTGCTCCGGCTTTTCCATTCTTTCCTTCCAAACAGGAAAACTTCTCCCGCGGCTGTGTGCAGGCAGAGCCCTGAGGAGAGCAGGTGGCACATGGTGCGCTGGGCTGGGACAGCCAGCTGCAGAGCTCAAGGGAAGAAGCCCAAAGTGTCACAATGGCTCCTTGCCTTCACATGCAACACCTGGGTCACAATGGTCTCCTTGATTCCATGAGGCCCCACTGTGTCACAATGGCTCCTTGGTTCCATCGGGTTCCGCAGTGTCACCATGGTCTCTTTTGATCCGCATTGTCATCATGGACAATTGGTTCCATGAGGCCCCGCAGTGTCACAATGGTCCCTTGCTTCCATAGGTTTGATGTTGTAACAATGGACTCCTTGCTTCTATGAGCTAGCCTGCTTTTTGCAGAGGTGTCTTTGGTTCCAACAAGGCCCCGCTGTGTCTCAGTGCACCCTGGCTTCCATGTGGATCTGGAGTATCACAAAGGCTCCTTGGTTCCACCAGGTCCTGCTGTGTCACAATGGGTCCTGTGGTCCCCGAGGCCCTCCAAAGTCATCATGGATGCTTGGTTCCATGAGGTTCCATTATGTGCCAGTGGTCATCTTGGTTCCAGGAGTTTCCTTAGTGTCACAATGCTCTCCATGCTTCCATGATTCCCCACAATGTCACAATGCTCTCCATGCTTCCATTAGGCCCTGCTTTGCCACAATGGTCCCCTTGTTTCCATGAGGCCCCGCTGTGTCACAATGGACCTATGGTTCCGTGATGTTGCGTGGTGTCACCGTGCTCTTCTTGAATCCGCAGTGTAACCATGGACCATTGGTTCCATGCGGCCTGGCCATGTCACAATGGGCTCCGTGATTCCATGATTCCCCACGGTGTCACAATGGAGCCTTGTTTCTAGGAGGTTCTGTACTGTCACAATTGCCTCCTTGATGCCATCAGCCCCTGCAGTGTCACAATGGCTCCTTGGTTCCATGAGGAACACAATAGCTTGGCATAAGCATTGAGCAACAGCTGCTGAACACACCTGGCAACATCTGCTTGCATCAAAAGAGGGCTTCAAGCTGACAATGGCACCAGCAGCTTCCATCTGCAACAGAGACCCAGGGAAAGGACAGGCTGTGCCGGATTGGACAAATGTGGAGGAAAATATCCTCTGATAGAAGGCAGGTTACACCCAGCCCTCCCCCACCAGCTTCGGGAAAAAAGAATTTTCCTGGGAAGAAAGTGAAAGAGATAAAAACCATTTTTTTAACAAACACCCAGGAAAAGGATAACAATGCTAAATATTAAAAGCTCTCGCTGTGCAGAGAAAGCTGGGATAATTTGAGAGTCCTTCCGTGTTTCGGTGGGGTCTCCTGAAACATCCATAGACAGCGAGGCCCGTGCAAAGAAATAGGGAGCCATTCATGAGAGAAGTTTCAGAGCTCTTTCTTCTCCAGCCACATGGGCGGGGCACTGCCAAAGAACTGAGCAGTCACGGCACAACCAGGGCCCTCCTGGCACAGGGCAACACAAAATAAGCAGTGCTGAACAGGATTAGGGCACATGTGAGCAGGGAGCAGGGAGGCCCCGTGCCCAGGCCATGCCTCTACCCCAGGGTCCCCTCTCCCATGACCTCATGGCAGGGGGGAGGAACCCCAACACTTCCGTAGGTGTAGTCTCTCTCCTCCTCCTTGCAGCTGGCTCATGGGCCCACATTCAGGGCCCCCACCTCGGGAGAAAATTCTCCCAATGTGGTCTGATGTTGAAAGAGTCAAGAAGAGAAGAAGGGAAAAAAACCCCCAAAGTCCCAGGAAAACAAAGTTCAACTCTCCATCTTCCCCCAGAGAAAAGGAGCTGAAAACTGGCTAAAAAGAAACAAGGTTGCTTCCTCTGCTCTTGCTGCAAGCAGGATGCAGAGGAGTGTGTATGTGTGTCCTTGAACAAACGCTCTGAGAAGGTTGTCCGGTTTTTTTTCCTCTCCCCCCTCTCAGGCTCAGTTGAAAGGCACAGAAATGCACAAAGTTCACTTCTGGGCATAGAGCAGCAATAGGGGATACACATGATAAAGTCACCCCAAGACACAGGGACAGAGAATTCAGTGGAAAGACTCCGAGAATTCTGCTCCCAGAGATCATTCATTCCTGCTCACCCTGACCCTTGTAGAAAGGGGACATCGTTCCAGGCAGCCTGTACTGAGCATGTGGCTCCTGAGTGGGGTTTGTTGCTTAGGAAACCTGCTCAGGCTTTTCCATTCTTTCCTTCCAAACAGGAAAACTTCTCCTGGGGCTGTGTGCAGGCAGAGCCCTGAGGAGAGCAGGTGGCACATGGTGCGCTGGGCTGGGACAGCCAGCTGCAGAGCTCAAGGGAAGAAGCCCAAAGTGTCACAATGGCTCCTTGCCTTCACATGCAACACCTGGGTCACAATGGTCTCCTTGATTCCATGAGGCCCCACTGTGTCACAATGGCTCCTTGGTTCCATCGGGTTCCGCAGTGTCACCATGGTCTCTTTTGATCCGCATTGTCATCATGGACAATTGGTTCCATGAGGCCCCGCAGTGTCACAATGGTCCCTTGCTTCCATAGGTTTGATGTTGTAACAATGGACTCCTTGCTTCTATGAGCTAGCCTGCTTTTTGCAGAGGTGTCTTTGGTTCCAACAAGGCCCCGCTGTGTCTCAGTGCACCCTGGCTTCCATGTGGATCTGGAGCATCACAAAGGCTCCTTGGTTCCACCAGGTCCTGCTGTGTCACAATGGGTCCTGTGGTCCCCGAGGCCCTCCAAAGTCATCATGGAGGCTTGCTTCCATGAGGTTCCATTATGTGCCAGTGGTCATCTTGGTTCCAGGAGTTTCCTTAGTGTCACAATGCTCTCCATGCTTCCATGATTCCCCACAATGTCCCAATGCTCTCCAGGCTTCCATTAGGCCCTGCTTTGCCACAATGGTCCCCTTGTTTCCATGAGGCCCCGCTGTGTCACAATGGACCTATGGTTCCATGATGTTGCGTGGTGTCACCGTGCTCTTCTTGAATCCGCAGTGTAACCATGGACCATTGGTTCCATGCGGCCTGGCCGTGTCACAATGGGCTCCGTGATTCCATGATTCCCCACGGTGTCACAATGGAGCCTTGTTTCTAGGAGGTTCTGTACTGTCACAATTGCCTCCTTGATGCCATCAGCCCCTGCAGTGTCACAATGGCTCCTTGGTTCCATGAGGAACACAATAGCTTGGCATAAGCATTGAGCAACAGCTGCTGAACACACCTGGCAACATCTGCTTGCATCAAAAGAGGGCTTCAAGCTGACAATGGCACCAGCAGCTTCCATCTGCAACAGAGACCCAGGAAAGGACAGGCTGTGCCGGTTTGGACAAATGTGGAGGAAAATATCCTCTGATAGAAGGCAGGTTACATCCAGCCCTCCCCCACCAGCTTCGGGAAAAAAGAATTTTCCTGGGAAGAAAGTGAAAGAGATAAAAACCATTTTTTTAACAAACACACAGGAAAAGGAGAACAATGCTAAATATTAAAAGCTCTCACTGTGCAGAGAAAGCTGGGATAATTTGAGAGTCCTTCCGTGTTTCGGTGGGGTCTCCTGAAACATCCATAGACAGCGAGGCCCGTGCAAAGAAATAGGGAGCGATTCTTGAGAGAAGTTTCAGAGCTCTTTCTTCTCCAGCTACATGGGCGGGGCACTGCCAAAGAACTGAGCAATCACAGCACAACCAGGGCCCTCCTGGCACAGGGCAACACAAAATAAGCAGTGCTGAACAGGATTAGGGCACATGTCAGCAGGGAGCAGGGAGACCCCGTGCCCAGGCCATGCCTCTACCCCAGGGTCCCCTCTCCCATGACCTCATGGCAGGGGGGAGGAACCCCAACACTTCCGTAGGTGTAGTCTCTCTCCTCCTCCTTGCAGCTGGATCATGGGCCCACATTCAGGGCCCCCACCTCGGGAGAAAATTCTCCCAATGTGGTCTGATGTTGAAAGAGTCAAGGAGAGAAGAAGGGAAAAAAACCCCCAAAGTCCCAGGAAAACAAAGTTCAACTCTCCATCTCCCCCCAGAGAAAAGGAGCTGAAAACTGGCTAAAAAGAAACAAAGTTGCTTCCTCTGCTCTTGCTGCAAGCAGGATGCAGAGGAGTGTGTATGTGTGTCCTTGAACAAACGCTCTGAGAAGTTTGTCCGGTTTTTTTTCCCTCTCCCCCCTCTCAGGCTCAGTTGAAAGGCACAGAAATGCACAAAGTTCACTTCTGGGCATAGAGCAGCAATAGGGGATACACATGATAAAGTCACCCCAAGACACAGGGACAGAGAATTCAGTGGAAAGACTCCGAGAATTCTGCTCCCAGAGATCATTCATTCCTGCTCACCCTGACCCTTGTAGAAAGGGGACCTCGTTCCAGGCAGCCTGTACTGAGCATGTGGCTCCTGAGTGGGGTTTGTTGTTTGGGAAACCTGCTCCGGCTTTTCCATTCTTTCCTTCCAAACAGGAAAACTTCTCCTGGGGCTGTGTGCAGGCAGAGCCCTGAGGAGAGCAGGTGGCACATGGTGCGCTGGGCTGGGACAGCCAGCTGCAGAGCTCAAGGGAAGAAGCCCAAAGTGTCACAATGGCTCCTTGCCTTCACATGCAACACCTGGGTCACAATGGTCTCCTTGATTCCATGAGGCCCCACTGTGTCACAATGGCTCCTTGGTTCCATCGGGTTCCGCAGTGTCACCATGGTCTCTTTTGATCCGCATTGTCATCATGGACAATTGGTTCCATGAGGCCCCGCAGTGTCACAATGGTCCCTTGCTTCCATAGGTTTGATGTTGTAACAATGGACTCCTTGCTTCTATGAGCTAGCCTGCTTTTTGCAGAGGTGTCTTTGGTTCCAACAAGGCCCCGCTGTGTCTCAGTGCACCCTGGCTTCCATGTGGATCTGGAGTATCACAAAGGCTCCTTGGTTCCACCAGGTCCTGCTGTGTCACAATGGGTCCTGTGGTCCCTGAGGCCCTCCAAAGTCATCATGGAGGCTTGCTTCCATGAGGTTCCATTATGTGCCAGTGGTCATCTTGGTTCCAGGAGTTTCCTTAGTGTCACAATGCTCTCCATGCTTCCATGATTCCCCACAATGTCACAATGCTCTCCATGCTTCCATTAGGCCCTGCTTTGCCACAATGGTCCCCTTGTTTCCATGAGGCCCCGCTGTGTCACAATGGACCTATGGTTCCGTGATGTTGCGTGGTGTCACCGTGCTCTTCTTGAATCCGCAGTGTAACCATGGACCATTGGTTCCATGCGGCCTGGCCATGTCACAATGGGCTCCGTGATTCCATGATTCCCCACGGTGTCACAATGGAGCCTTGTTTCTAGGAGGTTCTGTACTGTCACAATTGCCTCCTTGATGCCATCAGCCCCTGCAGTGTCACAATGGCTCCTTGGTTCCATGAGGAACACAATAGCTTGGCATAAGCATTGAGCAACAGCTGCTGAACACACCTGGCAACATCTGCTTGCATCAAAAGAGGGCTTCAAGCTGACAATGGCACCAGCAGCTTCCATCTGCAACAGAGACCCAGGGAAAGGACAGGCTGTGCCGGTTTGGACAAATGTGGAGGAAAATATCCTCTGATAGAAGGCAGGTTACACCCAGCCCTCCCCCACCAGCTTCGGGAAAAAAGAATTTTCCTGGGAAGAAAGTGAAAGAGATAAAAACCATTTTTTTAACAAACACCCAGGAAAAGGATAACAATGCTAAATATTAAAAGCTCTCGCTGTGCAGAGAAAGCTGGGATAATTTGAGAGTCCTTCCGTGTTTCGGTGGGGTCTCCTGAAACATCCATAGACAGCGAGGCCCGTGCAAAGAAATAGGGAGCCATTCATGAGAGAAGTTTCAGAGCTCTTTCTTCTCCAGCCACATGGGCGGGGCACTGCCAAAGAACTGAGCAGTCACGGCACAACCAGGGCCCTCCTGGCACAGGGCAACACAAAATAAGCAGTGCTGAACAGGATTAGGGCACATGTGAGCAGGGAGCAGGGAGGCCCCGTGCCCAGGCCATGCCTCTACCCCAGGGTCCCCTCTCCCATGACCTCATGGCAGGGGGGAGGAACCCCAACACTTCCGTAGGTGTAGTCTCTCTCCTCCTCCTTGCAGCTGGCTCATGGGCCCACATTCAGGGCCCCCACCTCGGGAGAAAATTCTCCCAATGTGGTCTGATGTTGAAAGAGTCAAGAAGAGAAGAAGGGAAAAAAACCCCCAAAGTCCCAGGAAAACAAAGTTCAACTCTCCATCTTCCCCCAGAGAAAAGGAGCTGAAAACTGGCTAAAAAGAAACAAGGTTGCTTCCTCTGCTCTTGCTGCAAGCAGGATGCAGAGGAGTGTGTATGTGTGTCCTTGAACAAACGCTCTGAGAAGGTTGTCCGGTTTTTTTTCCTCTCCCCCCTCTCAGGCTCAGTTGAAAGGCACAGAAATGCACGAAGTTCACTTCTGGGCATAGAGCAGCAATAGGGGATACACATGATAAAGTCACCCCAAGACACAGGGACAGAGAATTCAGTGGAAAGACTCCGAGAATTCTGCTCCCAGAGATCATTCATTCCTGCTCACCCTGACCCTTGTAGAAAGGGGACATCGTTCCAGGCAGCCTGTACTGAGCATGTGGCTCCTGAGTGGGGTTTGTTGCTTAGGAAACCTGCTCAGGCTTTTCCATTCTTTCCTTCCAAACAGGAAAACTTCTCCTGGGGCTGTGTGCAGGCAGAGCCCTGAGGAGAGCAGGTGGCACATGGTGCGCTGGGCTGGGACAGCCAGCTGCAGAGCTCAAGGGAAGAAGCCCAAAGTGTCACAATGGCTCCTTGCCTTCACATGCAACACCTGGGTCACAATGGTCTCCTTGATTCCATGAGGCCCCACTGTGTCACAATGGCTCCTTGGTTCCATCGGGTTCCGCAGTGTCACCATGGTCTCTTTTGATCCGCATTGTCATCATGGACAATTGGTTCCATGAGGCCCCGCAGTGTCACAATGGTCCCTTGCTTCCATAGGTTTGATATTGTAACAATGGACTCCTTGCTTCTATGAGCTAGCCTGCTTTTTGCAGAGGTGTCTTTGGTTCCAACAAGGCCCCGCTGTGTCTCAGTGCACCCTGGCTTCCATGTGGATCTGGAGTATCACAAAGGCTCCTTGGTTCCACCAGGTCCTGCTGTGTCACAATGGGTCCTGTGGTCCCTGAGGCCCTCCAAAGTCATCATGGAGGCTTGGTTCCATGAGGTTCCATTATGTGCCAGTGGTCATCTTGGTTCCAGGAGTTTCCTTAGTGTCACAATGCTCTCCATGCTTCCATGATTCCCCACAATGTCCCAATGCTCTCCATGCTTCCATTAGGCCCTGCTTTGCCACAATGGTCCCCTTGTTTCCATGAGGCCCCGCTGTGTCACAATGGACCTATGGTTCCGTGATGTTGCGTGGTGTCACCGTGCTCTTCTTGAATCCGCAGTGTAACAATGGACCATTGGTTCCATGCGGCCTGGCCGTGTCACAATGGGCTCCGTGATTCCATGATTCCCCACGGTGTCACAATGGAGCCTTGTTTCTAGGAGGTTCTGTACTGTCACAATTGCCTCCTTGATGCCATCAGCCCCTGCAGTGTCACAATGGCTCCTTGGTTCCATGAGGAACACAATAGCTTGGCATAAGCATTGAGCAACAGCTGCTGAACACACCTGGCAACATCTGCTTGCATCAAAAGAGGGCTTCAAGCTGAGAATGGCACCAGCAGCTTCCATCTGCAACAGAGACCCAGGAAAGGACAGGCTGTGCCGGTTTGGACAAATGTGGAGGAAAATATCCTCTGATAGAAGGCAGGTTACATCCAGCCCTCCCCCACCAGCTTCGGGAAAAAAGAATTTTCCTGGGAAGAAAGTGAAAGAGATAAAAACCATTTTTTTGACAAACACACAGGAAAAGGAGAACAATGCTAAATATTAAAAGCTCTCGCTGTGCAGAGAAAGCTGGGATAATTTGAGAGTCCTTCCGTGTTTCGGTGGGGTCTCCTGAAACATCCATAGACAGCGAGGCCCGTGCAAAGAAATAGGGAGCGATTCTTGAGAGAAGTTTCAGAGCTCTTTCTTCTCCAGCCACATGGGCGGGGCACTGCCAAAGAACTGAGCAATCACAGCACAACCAGGGCCCTCCTCGCACAGGGCAACACAAAATAAGCAGTGCTGAACAGGATTAGGGCACATGTGAGCAGGGAGCAGGGAGACCCCGTGCCCAGGCCATGCCTCTACCCCAGGGTCCCCTCTCCCATGACCTCATGGCAGGGGGGAGGAACCCCAACACTTCCGTAGGTGTAGTCTCTCTCCTCCTCCTTGCAGCTGGCTCATGGGCCCACATTCAGGGCCCCCACCTCGGGAGAAAATTCTCCCAATGTGGTCTGATGTTGAAAGAGTCAAGAAGAGAAGAAGGGAAAAAAACCCCCAAAGTCCCAGGAAAACAAAGTTCAACTCTCCATCTCCCCCCAGAGAAAAGGAGCTGAAAACTGGCTAAAAAGAAACAAGGTTGCTTCCTCTGCTCTTGCTGCAAGCAGGATGCAGAGGAGTGTGTATGTGTGTCCTTGAACAAACGCTCTGAGAAGGTTGTCCGGTTTTTTTTCCTCTCCCCCCTCTCAGGCTCAGTTGAAAGGCACAGAAATGCACAAAGTTCACTTCTGGGCATAGAGCAGCAATAGGGGATACACATGATAAAGTCACCCCAAGACACAGGGACAGAGAATTCAGTGGAAAGACTCCGAGAATTCTGCTCCCAGAGATCATTCATTCCTGCTCACACTGACCCTTGTAGAAAGGGGACCTCGTTCCAGGCAGCCTGTACTGAGCATGTGGCTCCTGAGTGGGGTTTGTTGTTTAGGAAACCTGCTCCGGCTTTTCCATTCTTTCCTTCCAAACAGGAAAACTTCTCCTGGGGCTGTGTGCAGGCAGAGCCCTGAGGAGAGCAGGTGGAACATGGTGCGCTGGGCTGGGACAGCCAGCTGCAGAGCTCAAGGGAAGAAGCCCAAAGTGTCACAATGGCTCCTTGCCTTCACATGCAACACCTGGGTCACAATGGTCTCCTTGATTCCATGAGGCCCCACTGTGTCACAATGGCTCCTTGGTTCCATCGGGTTCCGCAGTGTCACCATGGTCTCTTTTGATCCGCATTGTCATCATGGACAATTGGTTCCATGAGGCCCCGCAGTGTCACAATGGTCCCTTGCTTCCATAGCTTTTATATTGTAACAATGGACTCCTTGCTTCTATGAGCTAGCCTGCTTTTTGCAGAGGTGTCTTTGGTTCCAACAAGGCCCCGCTGTGTCTCAGTGCACCCTGGCTTCCATGTGGATCTGGAGTATCACAAAGGCTCCTTGGTTCCACCAGGTCCTGCTGTGTCACAATGGGTCCTGTGGTCCCCGAGGCCCTCCAAAGTCATCATGGAGGCTTGGTTCCATGAGGTTCCATTATGTGCCAGTGGTCATCTTGGTTCCAGGAGTTTCCTTAGTGTCACAATGCTCTCCATGCTTCCATGATTCCCCACAATGTCCCAATGCTCTCCAGGCTTCCATTAGGCCCTGCTTTGCCACAATGGTCCCCTTGTTTCCATGAGGCCCCGCTGTGTCACAATGGACCTATGGTTCCATGATGTTGCGTGGTGTCACCGTGCTCTTCTTGAATCCGCAGTGTAACCATGGACCATTGGTTCCATGCGGCCTGGCCGTGTCACAATGGGCTCCGTGATTCCATGATTCCCCACGGTGTCACAATGGAGCCTTGTTTCTAGGAGGTTCTGTACTGTCACAATTGCCTCCTTGATGCCATCAGCCCCTGCAGTGTCACAATGGCTCCTTGGTTCCATGAGGAACACAATAGCTTGGCATAAGCATTGAGCAACAGCTGCTGAACACACCTGGCAACATCTGCTTGCATCAAAAGAGGGCTTCAAGCTGACAATGGCACCAGCAGCTTCCATCTGCAACAGAGACCCAGGAAAGGACAGGCTGTGCCGGTTTGGACAAATTTGGAGGAAAATATCCTCTGATAGAAGGCAGGTTACATCCAGCCCTCCCCCACCAGCTTCGGGAAAAAAGAATTTTCCTGGGAAGAAAGTGAAAGAGATAAAAACCATTTTTTTAACAAACACACAGGAAAAGGAGAACAATGCTAAATATTAAAAGCTCTCACTGTGCAGAGAAAGCTGGGATAATTTGAGAGTCCTTCCGTGTTTCGGTGGGGTCTCCTGAAACATCCATAGACAGCGAGGCCCGTGCAAAGAAACAGGGAGCGATTCTTGAGAGAAGTTTCAGAGCTCTTTCTTCTCCAGCTACATGGGCGGGGCACTGCCAAAGAACTGAGCAATCACGGCACAAGCAGGGCCCTCCTGGCACAGGGCAACACAAAATAAGCAGTGCTGAACAGGATTAGGGCACATGTGAGCAGGGAGCAGGGAGACCCCGTGCCCAGGCCATGCCTCTACCCCAGGGTCCCCTCTCCCATGACCTCATGGCAGGGGGGAGGAACCCCAACACTTCCGTAGGTGTAGTCTCTCTCCTCCTCCTTGCAGCTGGATCATGGGCCCACATTCAGGGCCCCCACCTCGGGAGAAAATTCTCCCAATGTGGTCTGATGTTGAAAGAGTCAAGAAGAGAAGAAGGGAAAAAAACCCCCAAAGTCCCAGGAAAACAAAGTTCAACTCTCCATCTCCCCCCAGAGAAAAGGAGCTGAAAACTGGCTAAAAAGAAACAAAGTTGCTTCCTCTGCTCTTGCTGCAAGCAGGATGCAGAGGAGTGTGTATGTGTGTCCTTGAACAAACGCTCTGAGAAGTTTGTCCGGTTTTTTTTCCCTCTCCCCCCTCTCAGGCTCAGTTGAAAGGCACAGAAATGCACAAAGTTCACTTCTGGGCATAGAGCAGCAATAGGGGATACACATGATAAAGTCACCCCAAGACACAGGGACAGAGAATTCAGTGGAAAGACTCCGAGAATTCTGCTCCCAGAGATCATTCATTCCTGCTCACCCTGACCCTTGTAGAAAGGGGACCTCGTTCCAGGCAGCCTGTACTGAGCATGTGGCTCCTGAGTGGGGTTTGTTGTTTGGGAAACCTGCTCCGGCTTTTCCATTCTTTCCTTCCAAACAGGAAAACTTCTCCTGGGGCTGTGTGCAGGCAGAGCCCTGAGGAGAGCAGGTGGCACATGGTGCGCTGGGCTGGGACAGCCAGCTGCAGAGCTCAAGGGAAGAAGCCCAAAGTGTCACAATGGCTCCTTGCCTTCACATGCAACACCTGGGTCACAATGGTCTCCTTGATTCCATGAGGCCCCACTGTGTCACAATGGCTCCTTGGTTCCATCAGGTTCCGCAGTGTCACCATGGTCTCTTTTGATCTGCATTGTCATCATGGACAATTGGTTCCATGAGGCCCCGCAGTGTCACAATGGTCCCTTGCTTCCATAGGTTTGATGTTGTAACAATGGACTCCTTGCTTCTATGAGCTAGCCTGCTTTTTGCAGAGGTGTCTTTGGTTCCAACAAGGCCCTGCTGTGTCTCAGTGCACCCTGGCTTCCATGTGGATCTGGAGTATCACAAAGGCTCCTTGGTTCCACCAGGTCCTGCTGTGTCACAATGGGTCCTGTGGTCCCTGAGGCCCTCCAAAGTCATCATGGAGGCTTGCTTCCATGAGGTTCCATTATGTGCCAGTGGTCATCTTGGTTCCAGGAGTTTCCTTAGTGTCACAATGCTCTCCATGCTTCCATGATTCCCCACAATGTCCCAATGCTCTCCATGCTTCCATTAGGCCCTGCTTTGCCACAATGGTCCCCTTGTTTCCATGAGGCCCCACTGTGTCACAATGGACCTATGGTTCCGTGATGTTGCGTGGTGTCACCGTGCTCTTCTTGAATCCGCAGTGTAACCATGGACCATTGGTTCCATGCGGCCTGGCCGTGTCACAATGGGCTCCGTGATTCCATGATTCCCCACGGTGTCACAATGGAGCCTTGTTTCTAGGAGGTTCTGTACTGTCACAATTGCCTCCTTGATGCCATCAGCCCCTGCAGTGTCACAATGGCTCCTTGGTTCCATGAGGAACACAATAGCTTGGCATAAGCATTGAGCAACAGCTGCTGAACACACCTGGCAACATCTGCTTGCATCAAAAGAGGGCTTCAAGCTGACAATGGCACCAGCAGCTTCCATCTGCAACAGAGAGCCAGGAAAGGACAGGCTGTGCCGGTTTGGACAAATGTGGAGGAAAATATCCTCTGATAGAAGGCAGGTTACACCCAGCCCTCCCCCACCAGCTTCGGGAAAAAAGAATTTTCCTGGGAAGAAAGTGAAAGAGATAAAAACCATTTTTTTAACAAACACCCAGGAAAAGGAGAACAATGCTAAATATTAAAAGCTCTCGCTGTGCAGAGAAAGCTGGGATAATTTGAGAGTCCTTCCGTGTTTCGGTGGGGTCTCCTGAAACATCCATAGACAGCGAGGCCCGTGCAAAGAAATAGGGAGCGATTCTTGAGAGAAGTTTCAGAGCTCTTTCTTCTCCAGCCACATGGGCGGGGCACTGCCAAAGAACTGAGCAATCACGGCACAAGCAGGGCCCTCCTGGCACAGGGCAACACAAAATAAGCAGTGCTGAACAGGATTAGGGCACATGTGAGCAGGGAGCAGGGAGACCCCGTGCCCAGGCCATGCCTCTACCCCAGGGTCCACTCTCCCATGACCTCATGGCAGGGGGGAGGAACCCCAACACTTCCGTAGGTGTAGTCTCTCTCCTCCTCCTTGCAGCTGGATCATGGGCCCACATTCAGGGCCCCCACCTCGGGAGAAAATTCTCCCAATGTGGTCTGATGTTGAAAGAGTCAAGAAGAGAAGAAGGGAAAAAAACCCCCAAAGTCCCAGGAAAACAAAGTTCAACTCTCCATCTCCCCCCAGAGAAAAGGAGCTGAAAACTGGCTAAAAAGAAACAAGGTTGCTTCCTCTGCTCTTGCTGCAAGCAGGATGCAGAGGAGTGTGTATGTGTGTCCTTGAACAAACGCTCTGAGAAGGTTGTCCGGTTTTTTTTCCTCTCCCCCCTCTCAGGCTCAGTTGAAAGGCACAGAAATGCACAAAGTTCACTTCTGGGCATAGAGCAGCAATAGGGGATACACATGATAAAGTCACCCCAAGACACAGGGACAGAGAATTCAGTGGAAAGACTCCGAGAATTCTGCTCCCAGAGATCATTCATTCCTGCTCACACTGACCCTTGTAGAAAGGGGACCTCGTTCCAGGCAGCCTGTACTGAGCATGTGGCTCCTGAGTGGGGTTTGTTGTTTAGGAAACCTGCTCCGGCTTTTCCATTCTTTCCTTCCAAACAGGAAAACTTCTCCTGGGGCTGTGTGCAGGCAGAGCCCTGAGGAGAGCAGGTGGAACATGGTGCGCTGGGCTGGGACAGCCAGCTGCAGAGCTCAAGGGAAGAAGCCCAAAGTGTCACAATGGCTCCTTGCCTTCACATGCAACACCTGGGTCACAATGGTCTCCTTGATTCCATGAGGCCCCACTGTGTCACAATGGCTCCTTGGTTCCATCGGGTTCCGCAGTGTCACCATGGTCTCTTTTGATCCGCATTGTCATCATGGACAATTGGTTCCATGAGGCCCCGCAGTGTCACAATGGTCCCTTGCTTCCATAGCTTTTATATTGTAACAATGGACTCCTTGCTTCTATGAGCTAGCCTGCTTTTTGCAGAGGTGTCTTTGGTTCCAACAAGGCCCCGCTGTGTCTCAGTGCACCCTGGCTTCCATGTGGATCTGGAGTATCACAAAGGCTCCTTGGTTCCACCAGGTCCTGCTGTGTCACAATGGGTCCTGTGGTCCCCGAGGCCCTCCAAAGTCATCATGGAGGCTTGCTTCCATGAGGTTCCATTATGTGCCAGTGGTCATCTTGGTTCCAGGAGTTTCCTTAGTGTCACAATGCTCTCCATGCTTCCATGATTCCCCACAATGTCCCAATGCTCTCCATGCTTCCATTAGGCCCTGCTTTGCCACAATGGTCCCCTTGTTTCCATGAGGCCCCGCTGTGTCACAATGGACCTATGGTTCCGTGATGTTGCGTGGTGTCACCGTGCTCTTCTTGAATCCGCAGTGTAACAATGGACCATTGGTTCCATGCGGCCTGGCCGTGTCACAGTGGGCTCCGTGATTCCATGATTCCCCACGGTGTCACAATGGAGCCTTGTTTCTAGGAGGTTCTGTACTGTCACAATTGCCTCCTTGATGCCATCAGCCCCTGCAGTGTCACAATGGCTCCTTGGTTCCATGAGGAACACAATAGCTTGGCATAAGCATTGAGCAACAGCTGCTGAACACACCTGGCAACATCTGCTTGCATCAAAAGAGGGCTTCAAGCTGAGAATGGCACCAGCAGCTTCCATCTGCAACAGAGACCCAGGAAAGGACAGGCTGTGCCGGTTTGGACAAATGTGGAGGAAAATATCCTCTGATAGAAGGCAGGTTACATCCAGCCCTCCCCCACCAGCTTCGGGAAAAAAGAATTTTCCTGGGAAGAAAGTGAAAGAGATAAAAACCATTTTTTTGACAAACACACAGGAAAAGGAGAACAATGCTAAATATTAAAAGCTCTCGCTGTGCAGAGAAAGCTGGGATAATTTGAGAGTCCTTCCGTGTTTCGGTGGGGTCTCCTGAAACATCCATAGACAGCGAGGCCCGTGCAAAGAAATAGGGAGCGATTCTTGAGAGAAGTTTCAGAGCTCTTTCTTCTCCAGCCACATGGGCGGGGCACTGCCAAAGAACTGAGCAATCACGGCACAAGCAGGGCCCTCCTGGCACAGGGCAACACAAAATAAGCAGTGCTGAACAGGATTAGGGCACATGTCAGCAGGGAGCAGGGAGACCCCGTGCCCAGGCCATGCCTCTACCCCAGGGTCCCCTCTCCCATGACCTCATGGCAGGGGGGAGGAACCCCAACACTTCCGTAGGTGTAGTCTCTCTCCTCCTCCTTGCAGCTGGCTCATGGGCCCACATTCAGGGCCCCCACCTCGGGAGAAAATTCTCCCAATGTGGTCTGATGTTGAAAGAGTCAAGAAGAGAAGAAGGGGAAAAAACCCCCAAAGTCCCAGGAAAACAAAGTTCAACTCTCCATCTCCCCCCAGAGAAAAGGAGCTGAAAACTGGCTAAAAAGAAACAAGGTTGCTTCCTCTGCTCTTGCTGCAAGCAGGATGCAGAGGAGTGTGTATGTGTGTCCTTGAACAAACGCTCTGAGAAGGTTGTCCGGTTTTTTTTCCTCTCCCCCCTCTCAGGCTCAGTTGAAAGGCACAGAAATGCACAAAGTTCACTTCTGGGCATAGAGCAGCAATAGGGGATACACATGATAAAGTCACCCCAAGACACAGGGACAGAGAATTCAGTGGAAAGACTCCGAGAATTCTGCTCCCAGAGATCATTCATTCCTGCTCACACTGACCCTTGTAGAAAGGGGACCTCGTTCCAGGCAGCCTGTACTGAGCATGTGGCTCCTGAGTGGGGTTTGTTGTTTAGGAAACCTGCTCCGGCTTTTCCATTCTTTCCTTCCAAACAGGAAAACTTCTCCTGGGGCTGTGTGCAGGCAGAGCCCTGAGGAGAGCAGGTGGAACATGGTGCGCTGGGCTGGGACAGCCAGCTGCAGAGCTCAAGGGAAGAAGCCCAAAGTGTCACAATGGCTCCTTGCCTTCACATGCAACACCTGGGTCACAATGGTCTCCTTGATTCCATGAGGCCCCACTGTGTCACAATGGCTCCTTGGTTCCATCGGGTTCCGCAGTGTCACCATGGTCTCTTTTGATCCGCATTGTCATCATGGACAATTGGTTCCATGAGGCCCCGCAGTGTCACAATGGTCCCTTGCTTCCATAGGTTTGATATTGTAACAATGGACTCCTTGCTTCTATGAGCTAGCCTGCTTTTTGCAGAGGTGTCTTTGGTTCCAACAAGGCCCCGCTGTGTCTCAGTGCACCCTGGCTTCCATGTGGATCTGGAGCATCACAAAGGCTCCTTGGTTCCACCAGGTCCTGCTGTGTCACAATGGGTCCTGTGGTCCCTGAGGCCCTCCAAAGTCATCATGGAGGCTTGCTTCCATGAGGTTCCATTATGTGCCAGTGGTCATCTTGGTTCCAGGAGTTTCCTTAGTGTCACAATGCTCTCCATGCTTCCATGATTCCCCACAATGTCCCAATGCTCTCCATGCTTCCATTAGGCCCTGCTTTGCCACAATGGTCCCCTTGTTTCCATGAGGCCCCGCTGTGTCACAATGGACCTATGGTTCCGTGATGTTGCGTGGTGTCACCGTGCTCTTCTTGAATCCGCAGTGTAACAATGGACCATTGGTTCCATGCGGCCTGGCCGTGTCACAGTGGGCTCCGTGATTCCATGATTCCCCACGGTGTCACAATGGAGCCTTGTTTCTAGGAGGTTCTGTACTGTCACAATTGCCTCCTTGATGCCATCAGCCCCTGCAGTGTCACAATGGCTCCTTGGTTCCATGAGGAATACAATAGCTTGGCATAAGCATTGAGCAACAGCTGCTGAACACACCTGGCAACATCTGCTTGCATCAAAAGAGGGCTTCAAGCTGAGAATGGCACCAGCAGCTTCCATCTGCAACAGAGACCCAGGAAAGGACAGGCTGTGCCGGTTTGGACAAATGTGGAGGAAAATATCCTCTGATAGAAGGCAGGTTACATCCAGCCCTCCCCCACCAGCTTCGGGAAAAAAG
Organism: Aphelocoma coerulescens; assembly: GCF_041296385.1. NCBI lineage: Eukaryota > Metazoa > Chordata > Aves > Passeriformes > Corvidae > Aphelocoma > Aphelocoma coerulescens. The sequence continues at coordinate 4,034,127 of NC_091038.1, forward strand.
AATTTTCCTGGGAAGAAAGTGAAAGAGATAAAAACCATTTTTTTGACAAACACACAGGAAAAGGAGAACAATGCTAAATATTAAAAGCTCTCGCTGTGCAGAGAAAGCTGGGATAATTTGAGAGTCCTTCCGTGTTTCGGTGGGGTCTCCTGAAACATCCATAGACAGCGAGGCCCGTGCAAAGAAATAGGGAGCGATTCTTGAGAGAAGTTTCAGAGCTCTTTCTTCTCCAGCCACATGGGCGGGGCACTGCCAAAGAACTGAGCAATCACGGCACAAGCAGGGCCCTCCTGGCACAGGGCAACACAAAATAAGCAGTGCTGAACAGGATTAGGGCACATGTCAGCAGGGAGCAGGGAGACCCCGTGCCCAGGCCATGCCTCTACCCCAGGGTCCCCTCTCCCATGACCTCATGGCAGGGGGGAGGAACCCCAACACTTCCGTAGGTGTAGTCTCTCTCCTCCTCCTTGCAGCTGGCTCATGGGCCCACATTCAGGGCCCCCACCTCGGGAGAAAATTCTCCCAATGTGGTCTGATGTTGAAAGAGTCAAGAAGAGAAGAAGGGAAAAAAACCCCCAAAGTCCCAGGAAAACAAAGTTCAACTCTCCATCTCCCCCCAGAGAAAAGGAGCTGAAAACTGGCTAAAAAGAAACAAGGTTGCTTCCTCTGCTCTTGCTGCAAGCAGGATGCAGAGGAGTGTGTATGTGTGTCCTTGAACAAACGCTCTGAGAAGGTTGTCCGGTTTTTTTTCCTCTCCCCCCTCTCAGGCTCAGTTGAAAGGCACAGAAATGCACAAAGTTCACTTCTGGGCATAGAGCAGGATAGGGGATACACATGATAAAGTCACCCCAAGACACAGGGACAGAGAATTCAGTGGAAAGACTCCGAGAATTCTGCTCCCAGAGATCATTCATTCCTGCTCACACTGACCCTTGTAGAAAGGGGACCTCGTTCCAGGCAGCCTGTACTGAGCATGTGGCTCCTGAGTGGGGTTTGTTGTTTAGGAAACCTGCTCCGGCTTTTCCATTCTTTCCTTCCAAACAGGAAAACTTCTCCTGGGGCTGTGTGCAGGCAGAGCCCTGAGGAGAGCAGGTGGAACATGGTGCGCTGGGCTGGGACAGCCAGCTGCAGAGCTCAAGGGAAGAAGCCCAAAGTGTCACAATGGCTCCTTGCCTTCACATGCAACACCTGGGTCACAATGGTCTCCTTGATTCCATGAGGCCCCACTGTGTCACAATGGCTCCTTGGTTCCATCGGGTTCCGCAGTGTCACCATGGTCTCTTTTGATCCGCATTGTCATCATGGACAATTGGTTCCATGAGGCCCCGCAGTGTCACAATGGTCCCTTGCTTCCATAGGTTTGATATTGTAACAATGGACTCCTTGCTTCTATGAGCTAGCCTGCTTTTTGCAGAGGTGTCTTTGGTTCCAACAAGGCCCCGCTGTGTCTCAGTGCACCCTGGCTTCCATGTGGATCTGGAGCATCACAAAGGCTCCTTGGTTCCACCAGGTCCTGCTGTGTCACAATGGGTCCTGTGGTCCCTGAGGCCCTCCAAAGTCATCATGGAGGCTTGCTTCCATGAGGTTCCATTATGTGCCAGTGGTCATCTTGGTTCCAGGAGTTTCCTTAGTGTCACAATGCTCTCCATGCTTCCATGATTCCCCACAATGTCCCAATGCTCTCCATGCTTCCATTAGGCCCTGCTTTGCCACAATGGTCCCCTTGTTTCCATGAGGCCCCGCTGTGTCACAATGGACCTATGGTTCCGTGATGTTGCGTGGTGTCACCGTGCTCTTCTTGAATCCGCAGTGTAACAATGGACCATTGGTTCCATGCGGCCTGGCCGTGTCACAGTGGGCTCCGTGATTCCATGATTCCCCACGGTGTCACAATGGAGCCTTGTTTCTAGGAGGTTCTGTACTGTCACAATTGCCTCCTTGATGCCATCAGCCCCTGCAGTGTCACAATGGCTCCTTGGTTCCATGAGGAATACAATAGCTTGGCATAAGCATTGAGCAACAGCTGCTGAACACACCTGGCAACATCTGCTTGCATCAAAAGAGGGCTTCAAGCTGAGAATGGCACCAGCAGCTTCCATCTGCAACAGAGACCCAGGAAAGGACAGGCTGTGCCGGTTTGGACAAATGTGGAGGAAAATATCCTCTGATAGAAGGCAGGTTACATCCAGCCCTCCCCCACCAGCTTCGGGAAAAAAGAATTTTCCTGGGAAGAAAGTGAAAGAGATAAAAACCATTTTTTTGACAAACACACAGGAAAAGGAGAACAATGCTAAATATTAAAAGCTCTCGCTGTGCAGAGAAAGCTGGGATAATTTGAGAGTCCTTCCGTGTTTCGGTGGGGTCTCCTGAAACATCCATAGACAGCGAGGCCCGTGCAAAGAAATAGGGAGCGATTCTTGAGAGAAGTTTCAGAGCTCTTTCTTCTCCAGCCACATGGGCGGGGCACTGCCAAAGAACTGAGCAATCACGGCACAAGCAGGGCCCTCCTGGCACAGGGCAACACAAAATAAGCAGTGCTGAACAGGATTAGGGCACATGTCAGCAGGGAGCAGGGAGACCCCGTGCCCAGGCCATGCCTCTACCCCAGGGTCCCCTCTCCCATGACCTCATGGCAGGGGGGAGGAACCCCAACACTTCCGTAGGTGTAGTCTCTCTCCTCCTCCTTGCAGCTGGCTCATGGGCCCACATTCAGGGCCCCCACCTCGGGAGAAAATTCTCCCAATGTGGTCTGATGTTGAAAGAGTCAAGAAGAGAAGAAGGGAAAAAAACCCCCAAAGTCCCAGGAAAACAAAGTTCAACTCTCCATCTCCCCCCAGAGAAAAGGAGCTGAAAACTGGCTAAAAAGAAACAAGGTTGCTTCCTCTGCTCTTGCTGCAAGCAGGATGCAGAGGAGTGTGTATGTGTGTCCTTGAACAAACGCTCTGAGAAGGTTGTCCGGTTTTTTTTCCTCTCCCCCCTCTCAGGCTCAGTTGAAAGGCACAGAAATGCACAAAGTTCACTTCTGGGCATAGAGCAGCAATAGGGGATACACATGATAAAGTCACCCCAAGACACAGGGACAGAGAATTCAGTGGAAAGACTCCGAGAATTCTGCTCCCAGAGATCATTCATTCCTGCTCACACTGACCCTTGTAGAAAGGGGACCTCGTTCCAGGCAGCCTGTACTGAGCATGTGGCTCCTGAGTGGGGTTTGTTGTTTAGGAAACCTGCTCCGGCTTTTCCATTCTTTCCTTCCAAACAGGAAAACTTCTCCTGGGGCTGTGTGCAGGCAGAGCCCTGAGGAGAGCAGGTGGAACATGGTGCGCTGGGCTGGGACAGCCAGCTGCAGAGCTCAAGGGAAGAAGCCCAAAGTGTCACAATGGCTCCTTGCCTTCACATGCAACACCTGGGTCACAATGGTCTCCTTGATTCCATGAGGCCCCACTGTGTCACAATGGCTCCTTGGTTCCATCGGGTTCCACAGTGTCACCATGGTCTCTTTTGATCCGCATTGTCATCATGGACAATTGGTTCCATGAGGCCCCGCAGTGTCACAATGGTCCCTTGCTTCCATAGCTTTTATATTGTAACAATGGACTCCTTGCTTCTATGAGCTAGCCTGCTTTTTGCAGAGGTGTCTTTGGTTCCAACAAGGCCCCGCTGTGTCTCAGTGCACCCTGGCTTCCATGTGGATCTGGAGTATCACAAAGGCTCCTTGGTTCCACCAGGTCCTGCTGTGTCACAATGGGTCCTGTGGTCCCCGAGGCCCTCCAAAGTCATCATGGAGGCTTGCTTCCATGAGGTTCCATTATGTGCCAGTGGTCATCTTGGTTCCAGGAGTTTCCTTAGTGTCACAATGCTCTCCATGCTTCCATGATTCCCCACAATGTCCCAATGCTCTCCAGGCTTCCATTAGGCCCTGCTTTGCCACAATGGTCCCCTTGTTTCCATGAGGCCCCGCTGTGTCACAATGGACCTATGGTTCCATGATGTTGCGTGGTGTCACCGTGCTCTTCTTGAATCCGCAGTGTAACCATGGACCATTGGTTCCATGCGGCCTGGCCGTGTCACAATGGGCTCCGTGATTCCATGATTCCCCACGGTGTCACAATGGAGCCTTGTTTCTAGGAGGTTCTGTACTGTCACAATTGCCTCCTTGATGCCATCAGCCCCTGCAGTGTCACAATGGCTCCTTGGTTCCATGAGGAACACAATAGCTTGGCATAAGCATTGAGCAACAGCTGCTGAACACACCTGGCAACATCTGCTTGCATCAAAAGAGGGCTTCAAGCTGAGAATGGCACCAGCAGCTTCCATCTGCAACAGAGACCCAGGAAAGGACAGGCTGTGCCGGTTTGGACAAATTTGGAGGAAAATATCCTCTGATAGAAGGCAGGTTACATCCAGCCCTCCCCCACCAGCTTCGGGAAAAAAGAATTTTCCTGGGAAGAAAGTGAAAGAGATAAAAACCATTTTTTTAACAAACACACAGGAAAAGGAGAACAATGCTAAATATTAAAAGCTCTCACTGTGCAGAGAAAGCTGGGATAATTTGAGAGTCCTTCCGTGTTTCGGTGGGGTCTCCTGAAACATCCATAGACAGCGAGGCCCGTGCAAAGAAACAGGGAGCGATTCTTGAGAGAAGTTTCAGAGCTCTTTCTTCTCCAGCTACATGGGCGGGGCACTGCCAAAGAACTGAGCAATCACGGCACAAGCAGGGCCCTCCTGGCACAGGGCAACACAAAATAAGCAGTGCTGAACAGGATTAGGGCACATGTGAGCAGGGAGCAGGGAGACCCCGTGCCCAGGCCATGCCTCTACCCCAGGGTCCACTCTCCCATGACCTCATGGCAGGGGGGAGGAACCCCAACACTTCCGTAGGTGTAGTCTCTCTCCTCCTCCTTGCAGCTGGATCATGGGCCCACATTCAGGGCCCCCACCTCGGGAGAAAATTCTCCCAATGTGGTCTGATGTTGAAAGAGTCAAGAAGAGAAGAAGGGAAAAAAACCCCCAAAGTCCCAGGAAAACAAAGTTCAACTCTCCATCTCCCCCCAGAGAAAAGGAGCTGAAAACTGGCTAAAAAGAAACAAAGTTGCTTCCTCTGCTCTTGCTGCAAGCAGGATGCAGAGGAGTGTGTATGTGTGTCCTTGAACAAACGCTCTGAGAAGTTTGTCCGGTTTTTTTTCCCTCTCCCCCCTCTCAGGCTCAGTTGAAAGGCACAGAAATGCACAAAGTTCACTTCTGGGCATAGAGCAGCAATAGGGGATACACATGATAAAGTCACCCCAAGACACAGGGACAGAGAATTCAGTGGAAAGACTCCGAGAATTCTGCTCCCAGAGATCATTCATTCCTGCTCACCCTGACCCTTGTAGAAAGGGGACCTCGTTCCAGGCAGCCTGTACTGAGCATGTGGCTCCTGAGTGGGGTTTGTTGTTTGGGAAACCTGCTCCGGCTTTTCCATTCTTTCCTTCCAAACAGGAAAACTTCTCCTGGGGCTGTGTGCAGGCAGAGCCCTGAGGAGAGCAGGTGGCACATGGTGCGCTGGGCTGGGACAGCCAGCTGCAGAGCTCAAGGGAAGAAGCCCAAAGTGTCACAATGGCTCCTTGCCTTCACATGCAACACCTGGGTCACAATGGTCTCCTTGATTCCATGAGGCCCCACTGTGTCACAATGGCTCCTTGGTTCCATCAGGTTCCGCAGTGTCACCATGGTCTCTTTTGATCTGCATTGTCATCATGGACAATTGGTTCCATGAGGCCCCGCAGTGTCACAATGGTCCCTTGCTTCCATAGGTTTGATGTTGTAACAATGGACTCCTTGCTTCTATGAGCTAGCCTGCTTTTTGCAGAGGTGTCTTTGGTTCCAACAAGGCCCTGCTGTGTCTCAGTGCACCCTGGCTTCCATGTGGATCTGGAGTATCACAAAGGCTCCTTGGTTCCACCAGGTCCTGCTGTGTCACAATGGGTCCTGTGGTCCCTGAGGCCCTCCAAAGTCATCATGGAGGCTTGCTTCCATGAGGTTCCATTATGTGCCAGTGGTCATCTTGGTTCCAGGAGTTTCCTTAGTGTCACAATGCTCTCCATGCTTCCATGATTCCCCACAATGTCCCAATGCTCTCCATGCTTCCATTAGGCCCTGCTTTGCCACAATGGTCCCCTTGTTTCCATGAGGCCCCGCTGTGTCACAATGGACCTATGGTTCCGTGATGTTGCGTGGTGTCACCGTGCTCTTCTTGAATCCGCAGTGTAACCATGGACCATTGGTTCCATGCGGCCTGGCCGTGTCACAATGGGCTCCGTGATTCCATGATTCCCCACGGTGTCACAATGGAGCCTTGTTTCTAGGAGGTTCTGTACTGTCACAATTGCCTCCTTGATGCCATCAGCCCCTGCAGTGTCACAATGGCTCCTTGGTTCCATGAGGAACACAATAGCTTGGCATAAGCATTGAGCAACAGCTGCTGAACACACCTGGCAACATCTGCTTGCATCAAAAGAGGGCTTCAAGCTGACAATGGCACCAGCAGCTTCCATCTGCAACAGAGAGCCAGGAAAGGACAGGCTGTGCCGGTTTGGACAAATGTGGAGGAAAATATCCTCTGATAGAAGGCAGGTTACACCCAGCCCTCCCCCACCAGCTTCGGGAAAAAAGAATTTTCCTGGGAAGAAAGTGAAAGAGATAAAAACCATTTTTTTAACAAACACCCAGGAAAAGGAGAACAATGCTAAATATTAAAAGCTCTCGCTGTGCAGAGAAAGCTGGGATAATTTGAGAGTCCTTCCGTGTTTCGGTGGGGTCTCCTGAAACATCCATAGACAGCGAGGCCCGTGCAAAGAAATAGGGAGCGATTCTTGAGAGAAGTTTCAGAGCTCTTTCTTCTCCAGCCACATGGGCGGGGCACTGCCAAAGAACTGAGCAATCACGGCACAAGCAGGGCCCTCCTGGCACAGGGCAACACAAAATAAGCAGTGCTGAACAGGATTAGGGCACATGTGAGCAGGGAGCAGGGAGACCCCGTGCCCAGGCCATGCCTCTACCCCAGGGTCCACTCTCCCATGACCTCATGGCAGGGGGGAGGAACCCCAACACTTCCGTAGGTGTAGTCTCTCTCCTCCTCCTTGCAGCTGGATCATGGGCCCACATTCAGGGCCCCCACCTCGGGAGAAAATTCTCCCAATGTGGTCTGATGTTGAAAGAGTCAAGAAGAGAAGAAGGGAAAAAAACCCCCAAAGTCCCAGGAAAACAAAGTTCAACTCTCCATCTCCCCCCAGAGAAAAGGAGCTGAAAACTGGCTAAAAAGAAACAAGGTTGCTTCCTCTGCTCTTGCTGCAAGCAGGATGCAGAGGAGTGTGTATGTGTGTCCTTGAACAAACGCTCTGAGAAGGTTGTCCGGTTTTTTTTCCTCTCCCCCCTCTCAGGCTCAGTTGAAAGGCACAGAAATGCACAAAGTTCACTTCTGGGCATAGAGCAGCAATAGGGGATACACATGATAAAGTCACCCCAAGACACAGGGACAGAGAATTCAGTGGAAAGACTCCGAGAATTCTGCTCCCAGAGATCATTCATTCCTGCTCACCCTGACCCTTGTAGAAAGGGGACCTCGTTCCAGGCAGCCTGTACTGAGCATGTGGCTCCTGAGTGGGGTTTGTTGTTTAGGAAACCTGCTCCGGCTTTTCCATTCTTTCCTTCCAAACAGGAAAACTTCTCCTGGGGCTGTGTGCAGGCAGAGCCCTGAGGAGAGCAGGTGGCACATGGTGCGCTGGGCTGGGACAGCCAGCTGCAGAGCTCAAGGGAAGAAGCCCAAAGTGTCACAATGGCTCCTTGCCTTCCCATGCAACACCTGGGTCACAATGGTCTCCTTGATTCCATGAGGCCCCACTGTGTCACAATGGCTCCTTGGTTCCATCGGGTTCCGCAGTGTCACCATGGTCTCTTTTGATCCGCATTGTCATCATGGACAATTGGTTCCATGAGGCCCCGCAGTGTCACAATGGTCCCTTGCTTCCATAGGTTTGATGTTGTAACAATGGACTCCTTGCTTCTATGAGCTAGCCTGCTTTTTGCAGAGGTGTCTTTGGTTCCAACAAGGCCCCGCTGTGTCTCAGTGCACCCTGGCTTCCATGTGGATCTGGAGTATCACAAAGGCTCCTTGGTTCCACCAGGTCCTGCTGTGTCACAATGGGTCCTGTGGTCCCCGAGGCCCTCCAAAGTCATCATGGAGGCTTGCTTCCATGAGGTTCCATTATGTGCCAGTGGTCATCTTGGTTCCAGGAGTTTCCTTAGTGTCACAATGCTCTCCATGCTTCCATGATTCCCCACAATGTCCCAATGCTCTCCAGGCTTCCATTAGGCCCTGCTTTGCCACAATGGTCCCCTTGTTTCCATGAGGCCCCGCTGTGTCACAATGGACCTATGGTTCCATGATGTTGCGTGGTGTCACCGTGCTCTTCTTGAATCCGCAGTGTAACCATGGACCATTGGTTCCATGCGGCCTGGCCGTGTCACAATGGGCTCCGTGATTCCATGATTCCCCACGGTGTCACAATGGAGCCTTGTTTCTAGGAGGTTCTGTACTGTCACAATTGCCTCCTTGATGCCATCAGCCCCTGCAGTGTCACAATGGCTCCTTGGTTCCATGAGGAACACAATAGCTTGGCATAAGCATTGAGCAACAGCTGCTGAACACACCTGGCAACATCTGCTTGCATCAAAAGAGGGCTTCAAGCTGACAATGGCACCAGCAGCTTCCATCTGCAACAGAGACCCAGGAAAGGACAGGCTGTGCCGGTTTGGACAAATTTGGAGGAAAATATCCTCTGATAGAAGGCAGGTTACATCCAGCCCTCCCCCACCAGCTTCGGGAAAAAAGAATTTTCCTGGGAAGAAAGTGAAAGAGATAAAAACCATTTTTTTAACAAACACACAGGAAAAGGAGAACAATGCTAAATATTAAAAGCTCTCGCTGTGCAGAGAAAGCTGGGATAATTTGAGAGTCCTTCCGTGTTTCGGTGGGGTCTCCTGAAACATCCATAGACAGCGAGGCCCGTGCAAAGAAATAGGGAGCGATTCTTGAGAGAAGTTTCAGAGCTCTTTCTTCTCCAGCCACATGGGCGGGGCACTGCCAAAGAACTGAGCAATCACGGCACAAGCAGGGCCCTCCTGGCACAGGGCAACACAAAATAAGCAGTGCTGAACAGGATTAGGGCACATGTGAGCAGGGAGCAGGGAGACCCCGTGCCCAGGCCATGCCTCTACCCCAGGGTCCCCTCTCCCATGACCTCATGGCAGGGGGGAGGAACCCCAACACTTCCGTAGGTGTAGTCTCTCTCCTCCTCCTTGCAGCTGGATCATGGGCCCACATTCAGGGCCCCCACCTCGGGAGAAAATTCTCCCAATGTGGTCTGATGTTGAAAGAGTCAAGAAGAGAAGAAGGGAAAAAAACCCCCAAAGTCCCAGGAAAACAAAGTTCAACTCTCCATCTCCCCCCAGAGAAAAGGAGCTGAAAACTGGCTAAAAAGAAACAAGGTTGCTTCCTCTGCTCTTGCTGCAAGCAGGATGCAGAGGAGTGTGTATGTGTGTCCTTGAACAAACGCTCTGAGAAGGTTGTCCGGTTTTTTTTCCTCTCCCCCCTCTCAGGCTCAGTTGAAAGGCACAGAAATGCACAAAGTTCACTTCTGGGCATAGAGCAGCAATAGGGGATACACATGATAAAGTCACCCCAAGACACAGGGACAGAGAATTCAGTGGAAAGACTCCGAGAATTCTGCTCCCAGAGATCATTCATTCCTGCTCACACTGACCCTTGTAGAAAGGGGATATCGTTCCCGGCAGCCTGTACTGAGCATGTGGCTCCTGAGTGGGGTTTGTTGTTTAGGAAACCTGCTCCGGCTTTTCCATTCTTTCCTTCCAAACAGGAAAACTTCTCCTGGGGCTGTGTGCAGGCAGAGCCCTGAGGAGAGCAGGTGGCACATGGTGCGCTGGGCTGGGACAGCCAGCTGCAGAGCTCAAGGGAAGAAGCCCAAAGTGTCACAATGGCTCCTTGCCTTCACATGCAACACCTGGGTCACAATGGTCTCCTTGATTCCATGAGGCCCCACTGTGTCACAATGGCTCCTTGGTTCCATCAGGTTCCGCAGTGTCACCATGGTCTCCTTTGATCCGCATTGTCATCATGGACAATTGGTTCCATGAGGCCCCGCAGTGTCACAATGGTCCCTTGCTTCCATAGGTTTGATGTTGTAACAATGGACTCCTTGCTTCTATGAGCTAGCCTGCTTTTTGCAGAGGTGTCTTTGGTTCCAACAAGGCCCCGCTGTGTCTCAGTGCACCCTGGCTTCCATGTGGATCTGGAGTATCACAAAGGCTCCTTGGTTCCACCAGGTCCTGCTGTGTCACAATGGGTCCTGTGGTCCCCGAGGCCCTCCAAAGTCATCATGGAGGCTTGCTTCCATGAGGTTCCATTATGTGCCAGTGGTCATCTTGGTTCCAGGAGTTTCCTTAGTGTCACAATGCTCTCCATGCTTCCATGATTCCCCACAATGTCCCAATGCTCTCCAGGCTTCCATTAGGCCCTGCTTTGCCACAATGGTCCCCTTGTTTCCATGAGGCCCCGCTGTGTCACAATGGACCTATGGTTCCATGATGTTGCGTGGTGTCACCGTGCTCTTCTTGAATCCGCAGTGTAACCATGGACCATTGGTTCCATGCGGCCTGGCCGTGTCACAATGGGCTCCGTGATTCCATGATTCCCCACGGTGTCACAATGGAGCCTTGTTTCTAGGAGGTTCTGTACTGTCACAATTGCCTCCTTGATGCCATCAGCCCCTGCAGTGTCACAATGGCTCCTTGGTTCCATGAGGAACACAATAGCTTGGCATAAGCATTGAGCAACAGCTGCTGAACACACCTGGCAACATCTGCTTGCATCAAAAGAGGGCTTCAAGCTGACAATGGCACCAGCAGCTTCCATCTGCAACAGAGACCCAGGAAAGGACAGGCTGTGCCGGTTTGGACAAATTTGGAGGAAAATATCCTCTGATAGAAGGCAGGTTACATCCAGCCCTCCCCCACCAGCTTCGGGAAAAAAGAATTTTCCTGGGAAGAAAGTGAAAGAGATAAAAACCATTTTTTTAACAAACACCCAGGAAAAGGAGAACAATGCTAAATATTAAAAGCTCTCGCTGTGCAGAGAAAGCTGGGATAATTTGAGAGTCCTTCCGTGTTTCGGTGGGGTCTCCTGAAACATCCATAGACAGCGAGGCCCGTGCAAAGAAATAGGGAGCGATTCTTGAGAGAAGTTTCAGAGCTCTTTCTTCTCCAGCCACATGGGCGGGGCACTGCCAAAGAACTGAGCAATCACGGCACAAGCAGGGCCCTCCTGGCACAGGGCAACACAAAATAAGCAGTGCTGAACAGGATTAGGGCACATGTGAGCAGGGAGCAGGGAGACCCCGTGCCCAGGCCATGCCTCTACCCCAGGGTCCCCTCTCCCATGACCTCATGGCAGGGGGGAGGAACCCCAACACTTCCGTAGGTGTAGTCTCTCTCCTCCTCCTTGCAGCTGGATCATGGGCCCACATTCAGGGCCCCCACCTCGGGAGAAAATTCTCCCAATGTGGTCTGATGTTGAAAGAGTCAAGAAGAGAAGAAGGGATAAAAACCCCGAAGTCCCAGGAAAACAAAGTTCAACTCTCCATCTCCCCCCAGAGAAAAGGAGCTGAAAACTGGCTAAAAAGAAACCAAGTTGCTTCCTCTGCTCTTGCTGCAAGCAGGATGCAGAGGAGTGTGTATGTGTGTCCTTGAAAAAACGCTCTGAGAAGTTTGTCCGGTTTTTTTCCTCTCCCCCCTCTCAGGCTCAGTTGAAAGGCACAGAAACGCACAAAGTTCACTTCTGGGCATAGAGCAGCAATAGGGGATACACACGATAAAGTCACCCCAAGACACAGGGACAGAGAATTCAGTGGAAAGACTCCGAGAATTCTGCTCCCAGAGATCATTCATTCCTGCTCACACTGACCCTTGTAGAAAGGGGACATCGTTCCAGGCAGCCTGTACTGAGCATGTGGCTCCTGAGTGGGGTTTGTTGTTTAGGAAACCTGCTCCGGCTTTTCCATTCTTTCCTTGCAAACAGGAAAACTTCTCCTGGGGCTGTGTGCAGGCAGAGCCCTGAGGAGAGCAGGTGGCACATGGTGCGCTGGGCTGGGACAGCCAGCTGCAGAGCTCAAGGGAAGAAGCCCAAAGTGTCACAATGGCTCCTTGCCTTCACATGCAACACCTGGGTCACAATGGTCTCCTTGATTCCATGAGGCCCCACTGTGTCACAATGGCTCCTTGGTTCCATCAGGTTCCGCAGTGTCACCATGGTCTCCTTTGATCCGCACTGTCATCATGGACAATTGGTTCCATGAGGCCCCGCAGTGTCACAATGGTCCCTTGGTTCCATAGCTTTTACGTTGTAACAATGGACTCCTTGCTTCTATGAGCTAGCCTGCTTTTTGCAGAGGTGTCTTTGGTTCCAACAAGGCCCCGCTGTGTCTCAGTGCACCCTGGCTTCCATGTGGATGTGGAGTATCACAAAGGCTCCTTGGTTCCACCAGGTCCTGCTGTGTCACAATGGGTCCTGTGGTCCCTGAGGCCCTCCAAAACCATCGTGGAGGCTTGCTTCCATGAGGTTCCATTATGTGCCAGTGGTCATCTTGGTTCCAGGAGTTTCCTTAGTGTCACAATGCTCTCCATGCTTCCATTAGGCCCTGCTTTGCCACAATGGTCCCCTTGTTTCCATGAGGCCCCGCTGTGTCACAATGGACCTATGGTTCCATGATGTTGCGTGGTGTCACCGTGCTCTTCTTGAATCCGCCGTGTAACCATGGACCATTGGTTCCATGCGGCGTGTCACAATGGGCTCCTTGATTCCATGATTCCCCACGGTGTCACAATGGAGCCTTGTTTCTAGGAGGTTCTGTACTGTCACAATTGCCTCCTTGATGCCATCAGCCCCTGCAGTGTCACAATGGCTCCTTGGTTCCATGAGGAACACAATAGCTTGGCATAAGCATTGAGCAACAGCTGCTGAACACACCTGGCAACATCTGCTTGCATCAAAAGAGGGCTTCAAGCTGACAATGGCACCAGCAGCTTCCATCTGCAACAGAGACCCAGGAAAGGACAGGCTGTGCCGGTTTGGACAAATGTGGAGGAAAATATCCTCTGATAGAAGGCAGGTCACACCCAGCTCTCCCCCACCAGGTTTTTGGAAAAAAGAATTTTCCTGGGAAGAAAGTGAAAGAGATAAAAACTATTTTTTTAACAAACACACAGGAAAAGGATAGCAATGCTAAATATTAAAAGCTCTCGCTGTGCAGAGAAAGCTGGGATAATTTGAGAGTCCTTCTGTGTTTCGGTGGGGTCTCCTGAAACATCCATAGACAGCGAGGCCCGTGCAAAGAAAAGGGAGCGATTCTTGAGAGAAGTTTCAGAGCTCTTTCTTCTCCAGCCACATGGGCGGGGCACTGCCAAAGAACTGAGCAATCACAGCACAACCAGGGCCCTCCTCGCACAAGGCAACACAAAATAAGCAGTGCTGAACAGGATTAGGGCACATGTGAGCAGGGAGCAGGGAGACCCCCGTGCCCAGGCCATGCCTCTACCCCAGGGTCCCCTCTCCCATGACCGCATGGCAGGGGGGAGGAACCCCAACACTTCCGTAGGTGTAGTCTCTCTCCTCCTCCTTGCAGCTGGCTCATGGGCCCACATTCAGGGCCCCCACCTCGGGAGAAAATTCTCCCAATGTGCTCTGATGTTGAAAGAGTCAAGAAGAGAAGAAGGGAAAAAAAACCCCCGAAGTCCCAGGAAAACAAAGTTCAACTCTCCATCTCCCCCCAGAGAAAAGGAGCTGAAAACTGGCAAAAAAGAAACCAAGTTGCTTCCTCTGCTCTTGCTGCAAGCAGGATGCAGAGGAGTGTGTATGTGTGTCCTTGAAAAAACGCTCTGAGAAGTTTGTCCGGTTTTTTTCCTCTCCCCCCTCTCAGGCTCCGTTGAAAGGCACAGAAACGCACAAAGTTCACTTCTGGGCATAGAGCAGCAATAGGGGATACACACAATAAAGTCACCCCAAGACACAGGGACAGAGAATTCAGTGGAAAGACTCCGAGAATTCTGCTCCCAGAGATCATTCATTCCTGCTCACACTGACCCTTGTAGAAAGGGGACATCGTTCCAGGCAGCCTGTACTGAGCATGTGGCTCCTGAGTGGGGTTTGTTGTTTAGGAAACCTGCTCCGGCTTTTCCATTCTTTCCTTGCAAACAGGAAAACTTCTCCTGGGGCTGTGTGCAGGCAGAGCCCTGAGGAGAGCAGGTGGCACATGGTGCGCTGGGCTGGGACAGCCAGCTGCAGAGCTCAAGGGAAGAAGCCCAAAGTGTCACAATGGCTCCTTGCCTTCACATGCAACACCTGGGTCACAATGGTCTCCTTGATTCCATGAGGCCCCACTGTGTCACAATGGCTCCTTGGTTCCATCAGGTTCCGCAGTGTCACCATGGTCTCCTTTGATCCGCACTGTCATCATGGACAATTGGTTCCATGAGGCCCCGCAGTGTCACAATGGTCCCTTGCTTCCATAGGTTTGATGGTGTAACAATGGACTCCTTGCTTCTATGAGCTAGCCTGCTTTTTGCAGAGGTGTCTTTGGTTCCAACAAGGCCCCGCTGTGTCTCAGTGCACCCTGGCTTCCATGTGGATGTGGAGTATCACAAAGGCTCCTTTGTTCCACCAGGTCCTGCTGTGTCACAATGGGTCCTGTGGTCCCTGAGGCCCTCCAAAGTCATTGTGGAGGCTTGCTTCCATGAGGTTCCATTATGTGCCAGTGGTCATCTTGGTTCCAGGAGTTTCCTTAGTGTCACAATGCTCTCCATGCTTCCATTAGGCCCTGCTTTGCCACAATGGTCCCCTTGTTTCCATGAGGCCCCGCTGTGTCACAATGGACCTATGGTTCCATGATGTTGCGTGGTGTCACCGTGCTCTTCTTGAATCCGCCGTGTAACCATGGACCATTGGTTCCATGCGGCCTGGCTGTGTCACAATGTGCTCCTTGATTCCATGATTCCCCACGGTGTCACAATGGAGCCTTGTTTCTAGGAGGTTCTGTACTGTCACAATTGTCTCCTTGATGCCATCAGCCCCTGCAGTGTCACAATGGCTCCTTGGTTCCATGAGGAACACAATAGCTTGGCATAAGCATTGAGCAACAGCTGCTGAACACACCTGGCAACATCTGCTTGCATCAATAGAGTGCTTCAAGCTGACAATGGCACCAGCAGCTTCCATCTGCAACAGAGACCCAGGTAAGGACAGGCTGTGCCGGTTTGGACAAATGTGGAGGAAAATATCCTCTGATAGAAGGCAGGTTACACCCAGCCCTCCCCCACCAGGTTTTTGGAAAAAAAGAACTTTCCTGGGAAGAAAGTGAAAGAGATAAAAACTATTTTTTTAACAAACACACAGGAAAAGGATAACAATGCTAAATATTAAAAGCTCTCGCTGTGCAGAGAAAGCTGGGATAATTTGAGAGTCCTTCTGTGTTTCGGTGGGGTCTCCTGAAACATCCATAGACAGCGAGGCCCGTGCAAAGAAACAGGGAGCGATTCTTGAGAGAAGTTTCAGAGCTCTTTCTTCTCCAGCCACATGGGCGGGGCACTGCCAAAGAACTGAGCAATCACAGCACAACCAGGGCCCTCCTTGCACAGGGCAACACAAAATAAGCAGTGCTGAACAGGATTAGGGCACATGTGAGCAGGGAGCAGGGAGACCCCCGTGCCCAGGCCATGCCTCTACCCCAGGGTCCCCTCTCCCATGACCGCATGGCAGGAGGGAGGAGCCCCAACACTTCCGTAGGTGTAGTCTCTCTCCTCCTCCTTGCAGCTGGCTCATGGGCCCACATTCAGGGCCCCCACCTCGGGAGAAAATTCTCCCAATGTGCTCTGATGTTGAAAGAGTCAAGAAGAGAAGAAGGGAAAAAAAACCCCCGAAGTCCCAGGAAAACAAAGTTCAACTCTCCATCTCCCCCCAGAGAAAAGGAGCTGAAAACTGGCTAAAAAGAAACAAAGTTGCTTCCTCTGCTCTTGCTGCAAGCAGGATGCAGAGGAGTGTGTATGTGTGTCCTTGAAAAAACGCTCTGAGAAGTTTGTCCGGTTTTTTTTCCTCTCCCCCCTCTCAGGCTCAGTTGAAAGGCACAGAAACGCACAAAGTTCACTTCTGGGCATAGAGCAGCAATAGGGGATACACACAATAAAGTCACCCCAAGACACAGGGACAGAGAATTCAGTGGAAAGACTCCAAGAATTCTGCTCCCAGAGATCATTCATTCCTGCTCACACTGACCCTTGTAGAAAGGGGACATCGTTCCAGGCAGCCTGTACTGAGCATGTGGCTCCTGAGTGGGGTTTGTTGTTTAGGAAACCTGCTCCGGCTTTTCCATTCTTTCCTTCCAAACAGGAAAACTTCTCCTGGGGCTGTGTGCAGGCAGAGCCCTGAGGAGAGCAGGTGGCACATGGTGCGCTGGGCTGGGACAGCCAGCTGCAGAGCTCAAGGGAAGAAGCCCAAAGTGTCACAATGGCTCCTTGCCTTCACATGCAACACCTGGGTCACAATGGTCTCCTTGATTCCATGAGGCCCCACTGTGTCACAATGGCTCCTTGGTTCCATCAGGTTCCGCAGTGTCACCATGGTCTCCTTTGATCCGCACTGTCATCATGGACAATTGGTTCCATGAGGCCCCGCAGTGTCACAATGGTCCCTTGCTTCCATAGGTTTGATGGTGTAACAATGGACTCCTTGCTTCAATGAGCTAGCCTGCTTTTTGCAGAGGTGTCTTTGGTTCCAACAAGGCCCCGCTGTGTCTCAGTGCACCCTGGCTTCCATGTGGATGTGGAGTATCACAAAGGCTCCTTTGTTCCACCAGGTCCTGCTGTGTCACAATGGGTCCTGTGGTCCCTGAGGCCCTCCAAAGTCATTGTGGAGGCTTGCTTCCATGAGGTTCCATTATGTGCCAGTGGTCATCTTGGTTCCAGGAGTTTCCTTAGTGTCACAATGCTCTCCATGCTTCCATTAGGCCCTGCTTTGCCACAATGGTCCCCTTGTTTCCATGAGGCCCCGCTGTGTCACAATGGACCTATGGTTCCATGATGTTGCGTGGTGTCACCGTGCTCTTCTTGAATCCGCCGTGTAACCATGGACCATTGGTTCCATGCGGCCTGGCTGTGTCACAATGTGCTCCTTGATTCCATGATTCCCCACGGTGTCACAATGGAGCCTTGTTTCTAGGAGGTTCTGTACTGTCACAATTGTCTCCTTGATGCCATCAGCCCCTGCAGTGTCACAATGGCTCCTTGGTTCCATGAGGAACACAATAGCTTGGCATAAGCATTGAGCAACAGCTGCTGAACACACCTGGCAACATCTGCTTGCATCAAAAGAGGGCTTCAAGCTGACAATGGCACCAGCAGCTTCCATCTGCAACAGAGACCCAGGAAAGGACAGGCTGTGCCGGTTTGGACAAATGTGGAGGAAAATATCCTCTGATAGAAGGCAGGTTACACCCAGCCCTCCCCCACCAGGTTTGGGAAAAAAGAATTTTCCTGGGAAGAAAGTGAAAGAGATAAAACCTCTTTTTTTAACAAACACACAGGAAAAGGATAACAATGCTAAATATTAAAACCTCTCGCTGTGGAGAGAAACCTGGGATAATTTGAGAGTCCTTCCGTGTTTCGGTGGGGTCTCCTGAAACATCCATAGACAGCGAGGCCCGTGCAAAGAAACAGGGAGCGATTCTTGAGAGAAGTTTCAGAGCTCTTTCTTCTCCAGCCACATGGGCGGGGCACTGCCAAAGAACTGAGCAATCACGGCACAACCAGGGCCCTCCTCGCACAAGGCAACACAAAATAAGCAGTGCTGAACAGGATTAGGGCACATGTGAGCAGGGAAGAGGGAGACCCCGTGCCCAGGCCATGCCTCTACCCCAGGGTCCCCTCTCCCATAACCTCATGGCAGGGGGGAGGAACCCCAACACTTCCGTAGGTGTAGTCTCTCTCCTCCTCCTTGCAGCTGGCTCATGGGCCCACATTCAGGGCCCCCACCTCGGGAGAAAATTCTCCCAATGTGGTCTGACGTTGAAAGAGTCAAGAAGAGAAGAAGGGAAAAAAACCCCAAAGTCCCAGGAAAACAAAGTTCAACTCTCCATCTCCCCCCAGAGAAAAGGAGCTGAAAAGTGGCTAAAAAGAAATCAAGTTGCTTCCTCCGCTCTTGCTGCAAGCAGGATGCAGAGGAGTGTGTATATGTGTCCTTGAACAAACGCTCTGAGAAGTTTGTCCGGTTTTTTTCCTCTCCCCCCTCTCAGGCTCAGTTGAAAGGCACAGAAATGCACAAAGTTCACTTCTGGGCATAGAGCAGCGATAGGGGATACACACGATAAAGTCACCCCAAGACACAGGGACAGAGAATTCAGTGGAAAGACTCCGAGAATTCTGCTCCCAGAGATCATTCCTGCTCACACTGACCCTTGTAGCAAGGGGACATCGTTCCAGGCAGCCTGTACTGAGCATGTGGCTCCTGAGTGGGGTTTGTTGTTTAGGAAACCTGCTCCGGCTTTTCCATTCTTTCCTTCCAAACAGGAAAACTTCTCCTGGGGCTGTGTGCAGGCAGAGCCCTGAGGAGAGCAGGTGGCACATGGTGCGCTGGGCTGGGACAGCCAGCTGCAGAGCTCAAGGGAAGAAGCCCAAAGTGTCACAATGGCTCCTTGCCTTCACATGCAACACCTGGGTCACAATGGTCTCCTTGATTCCATGAGGCCCCACTGTGTCACAATGGCTCCTTGGTTCCATCAGGTTCCGCAGTGTCACCATGGTCTCCTTTGATCCGCATTGTCATCATGGACAATTGGTTCCATGAGGCCCTGCAGTGTCACAATGGTCTCTTGGTTCCATAGGTTTTATGTTGGGGAAGATGAAACAGGAAAGCCTTATAAATATGATTGCCTAACAAAAGATTTTGGGAATATGAAATCTGTGAGCGACATCGAAATGAAGGCCATCTTTGAGATATAGAGTCTTAGTTACTGAACAACTAGAAAACAATGGTATAGCCGGCTGAAGGTAATCCCCTCTTGATTGAACAATACCCTCTGCTTGCAGACAGGTCCAAGGGTCAGAGCAGACCCTACTAGCTCAGCAGAAGGGGTCCAAGGAGTAGTTTTTAGAAGTTAAAATGTAACACTCTATGGTAATGTAAGAACTCTTATAGGCTGTATGTAAATGCTATAGGATTTGTACCTTGTATTAGATTGGCTAGTGAGAATTAGAATATTCACTACAGAAGATGATTTATTGTATTGTAACAAGGACCTCGCGGCTCCTCTTAATTCAGCTCTCCTCTTAATTCGTCTCTCTTACCTCTTAGTTCTCTCTCTCTCTCAGTTTACCTCTCTTAGTAACTCTCTTAGCTCTTAGCTCTCTCGCTCACTCTCTCTCCCTCTCTTACACCTTGGGCCTGCTTGGAGCTGCAGCTGGCAGCTCTAAGCAGTGCCTCTGTACCCACGCCCTCTGCAATAAACTGCATGCTCCAAAGACCTGCTTATAGAGATCTCTCGTCGCCGTCCATCTCCGGCCGGGCCCGACCGAACCCACACCCTCATCACGATCAGTTTCGACAAACTGGCGCCCAAACGTGAGTGAAGGCCCGATTCAGCTTCTTCCACCAGTGGGAGACTTCTCCATGGACGGTAGCTAAATGACCAGTTATAGCCACCTGGAACGTGTCGTGAGCACGGCATACCGTTGCTGCGCAGCGTAAAAGCCGGAGCTCTATAACTCTGCCGAGGCAGCCCTCGAGCACGGGGAGCCGTTACTTCGTAGCAATTACCTGGAGCTCTCGGAGGGAGGAAATTGCCTGGCAGTCCTCGAGCACAGACGGCCACTGCTGCGCAGCGGTTACCTGGAGCTCTTTGAGGAAGTTTGCCGCGGTACCCCTCGAGCACGGACACGCTGCTAAGCAGTGCAGACCGGAGCTCTACGGAGGGACCCAGCCGCGCGCCCGAGCACAGACGGGTATTGCTCAGCACCGCCCGCGCTGGAGCTCTGAGTGGAGACACCTGCGAGGTCCCGAGCACGGAAAGCCGTTGCCAAGCGACGCCTGAAACCGGACCTCTGAGGAGGGACCCGACAGCAGCGTCCTGAGCGCCGTGTGGAGAGCCTGGCCAGCCCCCCACGACGGATCCCTCACTAAGGACCCTGCCCCCTGCGACATCTAGGTGAGTATCATACTGGTCAATAATGGGACAAACTCACTCTGCCCATGACAGACATCTCTATAAGCAACTTAAGTATTTACTAAGCTCCGGTCCAAGTCAATTACCTAAACAGGAGCTAAAAAACCTCTTA
Source organism: Aphelocoma coerulescens (assembly GCF_041296385.1). Lineage (NCBI taxonomy): Eukaryota > Metazoa > Chordata > Aves > Passeriformes > Corvidae > Aphelocoma > Aphelocoma coerulescens. The sequence goes on from NC_091038.1 coordinate 4,054,557, forward strand.
GAATGGACTCTGATTAATTTCCCAAATGCTGACCGTTCAGCCGTCTTTACAAGAGACTTCTGGGACACAGTTGGGGTTAAACTCTTTAATAATATCTCCCGCCGGGATATGGCTGCCGCGGAGCTGCTCCCAGCTTGCAGAGCGCTTGTGGAGCTGTTTGCTGCGAAGGCGCCGCCCGCAGCACTCACCTCGCCGGGTCCCGCTCCTGCTGCGAGCCCGCCCCTCACCGCCGCGAGCCTGCAACAGGGCACGGCCCCCGCCCCGCCGCCGGACCTCACGGCTCCGGTACCCGCGGTCCGGCTGTCTCGTGCCGCCCCGCCCCACCCCCCCGCGGTCCCTGCACCGGTCACCCCTGCTCCACCGGACCCCACCGCCCCCCCCACCGCCCCCGTCATCTCCACCCCCACGGTCCCGTTAGTCCCTGCTGTCCCGCCTCTCGCGGCTCCGGTAGCCGCGGTCCGACTGACTCGTGCCGCCCCGCCCCCCGCCCCCGCTGTCCCGGCAGCCGTCACCCCTGTCCCACCGGACCCTACGACCCCCTCCACCGCTCCCCCCATCCCCGCCCCCCCCATCCCGTTCCTCCCTGCTGCCCCGGCTCCCGCGGTCCCCGCCCTCGGCTCCAGCGTCTTCGCGGCCCCGTCCCTCGCTCCTCCCACCCCGTCCGCCAGCGCCTTCGCGGCCCCGCCCCCCGCCGATAGCCCCGCGGGGCCAGCGGCTGCTCCCCTGCCACCTACGGGTCCTACCGATCCCCCAGCCGCGCCTGTTATGGCTGTAGCCGCCATCATAGCCGGCCCCCCGCAAAGCCAGGCGGCGACCCTTCTTCCAGCCCCCCAGGTCCCCCTCGCCGCCACCGACACGGCGCCGGTGGTGGCCAACGTCCCGTCCGCGTCCGTGGGACACGGAGCGCCCCAGCCCCGCCAGCCACCTGGTGCCGGCGCTGCAGCGCCTACACAGATGGCTGCTGCCTCTCCCGTGCCTGCCGCTGCTCCAGCCCCGTCTCCCGGCACCGCCGCGCCGGCAGCCACACCAGCCCAGCCTGCAAACTCCCAGCGGCAGCACGCCGCGGTCCAGCCGCCGACTGGCCCACCGTTCGCCATGGCCCCACCGCAACATACTCCCGCCGCCTCCACGCCGGCCCTCCCGCCTCCCGCAGCCCCGGGATCATCTCCTGCCGACGGGACAGCCCTGCCACCTCCCGCTCTCCCCGACACACAGACAGCGGCCATCACAGTCCGCCACGTTGACCTGATGACGCAACCCAAGTATGCTCACACTTCTCCAACCACAGCACTGCTCACGGAACTAGCTCCGCCACCGCCCCCCACGGCTTTCACCTCGCCTTCAATAGAGCCACCCGCACCCCCTCGCCCGCTGCCGCGGAGCCAGTTCCCCGCGGCTCCCCCGCCTCCTCGCCCGCCACCGCGGAGATCGGCAGTGCCATCGCCGCCCCCGCCGGGGCCCTCCGGCACCGTGCAGCTGTATCCCTCGGCTACCGCCGCCCAGCTGTATCCCTCCGCGCAGCTCAGCCTCGCCTCACAGGCCGCAAACAGGGGGGGAACGGAGGGCAATGGTCCAGCTCCGGTGGCAGGGAAGACGGAGAGCCGCTCTGCCGGAGCTGATGCTTTAAATCTAACACCAGGAAACCCTGAAAAGCAGCCAGATTTGTTTGCAATGAGCCCCAGAGTCCCGCCAGCGAGCGGCTGGGATCTTGCAACCCATAAGGAGAAAACGAGTTCTGAGAGTTTGTTAGCGCTACTTTCTGAATCAAAAAATCCTCCAAAGTGCTCAGATTATTCTCAATTAACAGATTGGCATGAAATAAGACGCCAAAGCTGTAAAGATGAAAGTCTATTAGCTAAGCCTGTGATAGCTAGCCAACAGCCTGACAGTCCTAAAACGTGGGTTCCCATCCCCACTCACGAAATTAAAGAACTAAGAAGGGCTGTAAGAGATAGTGGTATTTGCTCACCGTATCTTAAACAACTGCTAAAAAGTACCCTAAAAAGAACACATCAAACCCTAAAACGCATTTTAGATCAACAGAAAGGGGGAGAAGCCCAGGATACACCTCAAAGGAGGTTGAACAAGGCTTTGTATGTGTACAATTTTTTGAATAGCTCTGCAGAAGAGCCTGATCCTCCCATTTATAGACATTTTTTGAACAACAAAGAAGCAAAACTGAAAGAGCGCCCCCCAGTTTTGATTAAAAATCTAGACTCAGGAAAAATAGAAGGACCATACAATCTTATAATGTGGGGGAAGGGGTTTGCGTGTGTTTCCACAGGTGAAGGAATCAAGTGGGTTCCAGCAAAAAACGTGAAGCCATACCTCGCATCAAAGCCTGCCGACGCCTCCACACCAGCCAGTGACCCTGCAAGTGGAAGCCAGGAAGCAAGCACCCAGACCTGAACTGTGCAGAATCACCAGAAGAAAGTGATCTGCCAAAAACAGCTCAAGAAAAGAATGGAGTTTTCTCATTTGCGCGCGTGCATGTTGCTTTTATTCTTTTGTTTTAGTTTTTGCAGTGAAGCTTTACCTGTGAATCAACCAAAGACAAATGTCTGGGTTGCTTTAGCCAAATCCGCAGGCTCTGATACCATCTGTCTATATGACACAAGCCCTGACAAACCTTTTTCAACCTGTTTAGTTGGAATACCTCTTCCAGAAGGTTTTGATAATATTACTCTTGATAAATATTGGCCATAAGACGATCATCATGTATCTCCAACTCCCAGCCATAGACACCAAACTTATATTGATAATTCTAAAATTGATAAATCTGACCTAGCTAACCAAATCACAACAGATGACCCGTCTTGGCTAGACAGTTTGTTTGATGATTGGAGCTTTGCACCTTGGCTAAGGGAACTCTGTAAAATAGGCTTGATTATTCTAGTAGTAATAATTATAGTATTAGTAGCAGTACCTTGTATACTTCAGTGTGTGCAAAAAATAACGAGTAGGACTGTATCTAATATCTTAGTTGTTCATCAGAACGGGGGAGATGTTGGGGAAGATGAAACAGGAAAGCCTTATAAATATGATTGCCTAACAAAAGATTTTGGGAATATGAAAACTGTGAGCGACATCGAAATGAAGGCCATCTTTGAGATATAGAGTCTTAGTTACTGAACAACTAGAAAACAATGGTATAGCCGGCTGAAGGTAATCCCCTCTTGATTGAACAATACCCTCTGCTTGCAGACAGGTCCAAGGGTCAGAGCAGACCCTACTAGCTCAGCAGAAGGGGTCCAAGGAGTAGTTTTTAGAAGTTAAAATGTAACACTCTATGGTAATGTAAGAACTCTTATAGGCTGTATGTAAATGCTATAGGATTTGTACCTTGTATTAGATTGGCTAGTGAGAATTAGAATATTCACTACAGAAGATGATTTATTGTATTGTAACAAGGACCTCGCGGCTCTTCTTAATTCAGCTCTCCTCTTAATTCCTCTCTCTTACCTCTTAGTTCTCTCTCTCTCTCAGTTTACCTCTCTTAGTAACTCTCTTAGCTCTTAGCTCTCTCGCTCACTCTCTCTCCCTCTCTTACACCTTGGGCCTGCTTGGAGCTGCAGCTGGCAGCTCTAAGCAGTGCCTCTGTACCCACGCCCTCTGCAATAAACTGCATGCTCCAAAGACCTGCTTATAGAGATCTCTCGTCGCCGTCCATCTCCGGCCGGGCCCGACCGAACCCACACCCTCATCACGATCAGTTTCGACAGTTTTATGTTGTAACAATGGACTCCTTGCTTCTATGAGCTAGCCTGCTTTTTGCAGAGGTGTCTTTGGTTCCAACAAGGCCCCGCTGTGTCTCAGTGCACCCTGGCTTCCATGTGGATCTGGAGTATCACAAAGGCTCCTTGGTTCCACCAGGTCCTGCTGTGTCACAATGGGTCCTGTGGTCCCTGAGGCCCTCCAAAGTCATCATGGAGGCTTGCTTCCATGAGGTTCCATTATGTGCCAGTGGTCATCTTGGTTCCAGGAGTTTCCTTAGGGTCACAATGCTCTCCATGCTTCCATGATTCCCCACAATGTCCCAATGCTCTCCAGGCTTCCATTAGGCCCTGCTTTGCCACAATGGTCCCCTTGTTTCCATGAGGCCCCGCTGTGTCACAATGGACGCATGGTTCCGTGATGTTGCGTGGTGTCACCGTGCTCTTCTTGAATCCGCAGTGTAACCATGGACCATTGGTTCCGTGCGGCCTGGCCGTGTCACAATGGGCTCCGTGATTCCATGATTCCCCACGGTGTCACAATGGAGCCTTGTTTCTAGGAGGTTCTGTACTGTCACAATTGTCTCCTTGATGCCACCAGCCCCTGCAGTGTCACAATGGCTCCTTGGTTCCATGAGGAACACAATAGCTTGGCATAAGCATTGAGCAACAGCTGCTGAACACACCTGGCAACATCTGCTTGCATCAAAAGAGGGCTTCAAGCTGACAATGGCACCAGCAGCTTCCATCTGCAACAGAGACCCAGGAAAGGACAGGCTGTGCCGGTTTGGACAAATGTGGAGGAAAATATCCTCTGATAGAAGGCAGGTTACACCCAGCCCTCCCCCACCAGGTTTGGGAAAAAAGAATTTTCCTGGGAAGAAAGTGAAAGAGATAAAACCTCTTTTTTTAACAAACACACAGGAAAAGGATAACAATGCTAAATATTAAAACCTCTCGCTGTGGAGAGAAACCTGGGATAATTTGAGAGTCCTTCTGTGTTTCGGTGGGGTCTCCTGAAACATCCATAGACAGCGAGGCCCGTGCAAAGAAATAGGGAGCGATTCTTGAGAGAAGTTTCAGAGCTCTTTCTTCTCCAGCCACATGGGCGGGGCACTTCCAAAGAACTGAGCAATCACGGCACAAGCAGGGCCCTCCTGGCACAGGGCAACACAAAATAAGCAGTGCTGAACAGGATTAGGGCACGTGTGAGCAGGGAGCAGGGAGACCCCCCGTGCCCAGGCCATGCCTCTACCCCAGGGTCCCCTCTTCCCATGACCTCATGGCAGGGGGGAGGAACCCCAACACTTCCGTAGGTGTAGTCTCTCTCCTCCTCCTTGCAGCTGCCTCATGGGCCCACATTCAGGGCTCCCACCTGGGTAGAAAATTCTCCCAATGTGGTCTGATGTTGAAAGAGTCAAGAAGAGAAGAAGGGAAAAAAACCCCCGAAGTCCCAGGAAAACAAAGTTCAACTCTCCATCTCCCCCCAGAGAAAAGGAGCTGAAAACTGGCTAAAAAGAAACAAGGTTGTTTCCTCCACTCTTGCTGCAAGCAGGATGCAGAGGAGTGTGTATGTGTGTCCTTGAACAAACGCTCTGAGAAGTTTGTCCGGTTTTTTTTTTTTCTCTCTCCCCTCTCAGGCTCAGTTGAAAGGCACAGAAATGCACAAAGTTCACTTCTGGGCATAGAGCAGCAATAGGGGATACACATGATAAAGTCACCCCAAGACACAGGGACAGAGAATTCAGTGGAAAGACTCCGAGAATTCTGCTCCCAGAGATCATTCATTCCTGCTCACACTGACCCTTGTAGCAAGGGGACATCGTTCCAGGCAGCCTGTACTGAGCATGTGGCTCCTGAGTGGGGTTTGTTGTTTAGGAAACCTGCTCCGGCTTTTCCACTCTTTCCTTCCAAACAGGAAAACTTCTCCTGGGGCTGTGTGCAGGCAGAGCCCTGAGGAGAGCAGGTGGCACATGGTGCGCTGGGCTGGGACAGCCAGCTGCAGAGCTCAAGGGAAGAAGCCCAAAGTGTCACAATGGCTCCTTGCCTTCACATGCAACACCTGGGTCACAATGGTCTCCTTGATTCCATGAGGCCCCACTGTGTCACAATGGCTCCTTGGTTCCATCAGGTTCCGCAGTGTCACCATGGTCTCCTTTGATCCGCATTGTCATCATGGACAATTGGTTCCATGAGGCCCCGCAGTGTCACAATGGTCCCTTGCTTCCATAGGTTTGATGTTGTAACAATGGACTCCTTGCTTCTATGAGCTAGCCTGCTTTTTGCAGAGGTGTCTTTGGTTCCAACAAGGCCCCGCTGTGTCTCAGTGCACCCTGGCTTCCATGTGGATCTGGAGTATCACAAAGGCTCCTTGGTTCCACCAGGTCCTGCTGTGTCACAATGGGTCCTGTGGTCCCTGAGGCCTTCCAAAGTCATCGTGGAGGCTTGCTTCCATGAGGTTCCATTATGTGCCAGTGGTCATCTTGGTTCCAGGAGTTTCCTTAGTGTCACAATGCTCTCCATGCTTCCATTAGGCCCTGCTTTGCCACAATGGTCCCCTTGTTTCCATGAGGCCCCGCTGTGTCACAATGGACCTATGGTTCCATGATGTTGCGTGGTGTCACCGTGCTCTTCTTGAATCCGCAGTGTAACCATGGACCATTGGTTCCATGCGGCCTGGCTGTGTCACAATGGGCTCCTTGATTCCATGATTCCCCACGGTGTCACAATGGAGCCTTGTTTCTAGGAGGTTCTGTACTGTCACAATTGCCTCCTTGATGCCATCAGCCCCTGCAGTGTCACAATGGCTCCTTGGTTCCATGAGGAACACAATAGCTTGGCATAAGCATTGAGCAACAGCTGCTGAACACACCTGGCAACATCTGCTTGCATCAATAGAGTGCTTCAAGCTGACAATGGCACCAGCAGCTTCCATCTGCAACAGAGACCCAGGTAAGGACAGGCTGTGCCGGTTTGGACAAATGGGGAGGAAAATATCCTCTGATAGAAGGCAGGTTACACCCAGCCCTCCCCCACCAGGTTTTTGGAAAAAAAGAACTTTCCTGGGAAGAAAGTGAAAGAGATAAAAACTATTTTTTTAACAAACACACAGGAAAAGGATAACAATGCTAAATATTAAAAGCTCTCGCTGTGCAGAGAAAGCTGGGATAATTTGAGAGTCCTTCTGTGTTTCGGTGGGGTCTCCTGAAACATCCATAGACAGCGAGGCCCGTGCAAAGAAACAGGGAGCGATTCTTGAGAGAAGTTTCAGAGCTCTTTCTTCTCCAGCCACATGGGCGGGGCACTGCCAAAGAACTGAGCAATCACAGCACAACCAGGGCCCTCCTTGCACAGGGCAACACAAAATAAGCAGTGCTGAACAGGATTAGGGCACATGTGAGCAGGGAGCAGGGAGACCCCCGTGCCCAGGCCATGCCTCTACCCCAGGGTCCCCTCTCCCATGACCGCATGGCAGGGGGGAGGAACCCCAACACTTCCGTAGGTGTAGTCTCTCTCCTCCTCCTTGCAGCTGGCTCATGGGCCCACATTCAGGGCCCCCACCTCGGGAGAAAATTCTCCCAATGTGCTCTGATGTTGAAAGAGTCAAGAAGAGAAGAAGGGAAAAAAAACCCCCGAAGTCCCAGGAAAACAAAGTTCAACTCTCCATCTCCCCCCAGAGAAAAGGAGCTGAAAACTGGCTAAAAAGAAACAAAGTTGCTTCCTCTGCTCTTGCTGCAAGCAGGATGCAGAGGAGTGTGTATGTGTGTCCTTGAAAAAACGCTCTGAGAAGTTTGTCCGGTTTTTTTTCCTCTCCCCCCTCTCAGGCTCAGTTGAAAGGCACAGAAACGCACAAAGTTCACTTCTGGGCATAGAGCAGCAATAGGGGATACACACGATAAAGTCACCCCAAGACACAGGGACAGAGAATTCAGTGGAAAGACTCCAAGAATTCTGCTCCCAGAGATCATTCATTCCTGCTCACACTGACCCTTGTAGAAAGGGGACATCGTTCCAGGCAGCCTGTACTGAGCATGTGGCTCCTGAGTGGGGTTTGTTGTTTAGGAAACCTGCTCCGGCTTTTCCATTCTTTCCTTGCAAACAGGAAAACTTCTCCTGGGGCTGTGTGCAGGCAGAGCCCTGAGGAGAGCAGGTGGCACATGGTGCGCTGGGCTGGGACAGCCAGCTGCAGAGCTCAAGGGAAGAAGCCCAAAGTGTCACAATGGCTCCTTGCCTTCACATGCAACACCTGGGTCACAATGGTCTCCTTGATTCCATGAGGCCCCACTGTGTCACAATGGCTCCTTGGTTCCATCAGGTTCCGCAGTGTCACCATGGTCTCCTTTGATCCGCACTGTCATCATGGACAATTGGTTCCATGAGGCCCCGCAGTGTCACAATGGTCCCTTGGTTCCATAGCTTTTACGTTGTAACAATGGACTCCTTGCTTCTATGAGCTAGCCTGCTTTTTGCAGAGGTGTCTTTGGTTCCAACAAGGCCCCGCTGTGTCTCAGTGCACCCTGGCTTCCATGTGGATGTGGAGTATCACAAAGGCTCCTTGGTTCCACCAGGTCCTGCTGTGTCACAATGGGTCCTGTGGTCCCTGAGGCCCTCCAAAGTCATTGTGGAGGCTTGCTTCCATGAGGTTCCATTATGTGCCAGTGGTCATCTTGGTTCCAGGAGTTTCCTTAGTGTCACAATGCTCTCCATGCTTCCATTAGGCCCTGCTTTGCCACAATGGTCCCCTTGTTTCCATGAGGCCCCGCTGTGTCACAATGGACCTATGGTTCCATGATGTTGCGTGGTGTCACCGTGCTCTTCTTGAATCCGCCGTGTAACCATGGACCATTGGTTCCATGCGGCCTGGCTGTGTCACAATGTGCTCCTTGATTCCATGATTCCCCACGGTGTCACAATGGAGCCTTGTTTCTAGGAGGTTCTGTACTGTCACAATTGTCTCCTTGATGCCATCAGCCCCTGCAGTGTCACAATGGCTCCTTGGTTCCATGAGGAACACAATAGCTTGGCATAAGCATTGAGCAACAGCTGCTGAACACACCTGGCAACATCTGCTTGCATCAAAAGAGGGCTTCAAGCTGACAATGGCACCAGCAGCTTCCATCTGCAACAGAGACCCAGGAAAGGACAGGCTGTGCCGGTTTGGACAAATGTGGAGGAAAATATCCTCTGATAGAAGGCAGGTTACACCCAGCCCTCCCCCACCAGGTTTGGGAAAAAAGAATTTTCCTGGGAAGAAAGTGAAAGAGATAAAACCTCTTTTTTTAACAAACACACAGGAAAAGGATAACAATGCTAAATATTAAAACCTCTCGCTGTGGAGAGAAACCTGGGATAATTTGAGAGTCCTTCCGTGTTTCGGTGGGGTCTCCTGAAACATCCATAGACAGCGAGGCCCGTGCAAAGAAACAGGGAGCGATTCTTGAGAGAAGTTTCAGAGCTCTTTCTTCTCCAGCCACATGGGCGGGGCACTGCCAAAGAACTGAGCAATCACAGCACAACCAGGGCCCTCCTCGCACAAGGCAACACAAAATAAGCAGTGCTGAACAGGATTAGGGCACATGTGAGCAGGGAAGAGGGAGACCCCGTGCCCAGGCCATGCCTCTACCCCAGGGTCCCCTCTCCCATAACCTCATGGCAGGGGGGAGGAACCCCAACACTTCCGTAGGTGTAGTCTCTCTCCTCCTCCTTGCAGCTGGCTCATGGGCCCACATTCAGGGCCCCCACCTCGGGAGAAAATTCTCCCAATGTGGTCTGACGTTGAAAGAGTCAAGAAGAGAAGAAGGGAAAAAAACCCCAAAGTCCCAGGAAAACAAAGTTCAACTCTCCATCTCCCCCCAGAGAAAAGGAGCTGAAAAGTGGCTAAAAAGAAATCAAGTTGCTTCCTCCGCTCTTGCTGCAAGCAGGATGCAGAGGAGTGTGTATATGTGTCCTTGAACAAACGCTCTGAGAAGTTTGTCCGGTTTTTTTCCTCTCCCCCCTCTCAGGCTCAGTTGAAAGGCACAGAAATGCACAAAGTTCACTTCTGGGCATAGAGCAGCGATAGGGGATACACACGATAAAGTCACCCCAAGACACAGGGACAGAGAATTCAGTGGAAAGACTCCGAGAATTCTGCTCCCAGAGATCATTCCTGCTCACACTGACCCTTGTAGCAAGGGGACATCGTTCCAGGCAGCCTGTACTGAGCATGTGGCTCCTGAGTGGGGTTTGTTGTTTAGGAAACCTGCTCCGGCTTTTCCATTCTTTCCTTCCAAACAGGAAAACTTCTCCTGGGGCTGTGTGCAGGCAGAGCCCTGAGGAGAGCAGGTGGCACATGGTGCGCTGGGCTGGGACAGCCAGCTGCAGAGCTCAAGGGAAGAAGCCCAAAGTGTCACAATGGCTCCTTGCCTTCACATGCAACACCTGGGTCACAATGGTCTCCTTGATTCCATGAGGCCCCACTGTGTCACAATGGCTCCTTGGTTCCATCAGGTTCCGCAGTGTCACCATGGTCTCCTTTGATCCGCATTGTCATCATGGACAATTGGTTCCATGAGGCCCTGCAGTGTCACAATGGTCTCTTGGTTCCATAGGTTTTATGTTGGGGAAGATGAAACAGGAAAGCCTTATAAATATGATTGCCTAACAAAAGATTTTGGGAATATGAAATCTGTGAGCGACATCGAAATGAAGGCCATCTTTGAGATATAGAGTCTTAGTTACTGAACAACTAGAAAACAATGGTATAGCCGGCTGAAGGTAATCCCCTCTTGATTGAACAATACCCTCTGCTTGCAGACAGGTCCAAGGGTCAGAGCAGACCCTACTAGCTCAGCAGAAGGGGTCCAAGGAGTAGTTTTTAGAAGTTAAAATGTAACACTCTATGGTAATGTAAGAACTCTTATAGGCTGTATGTAAATGCTATAGGATTTGTACCTTGTATTAGATTGGCTAGTGAGAATTAGAATATTCACTACAGAAGATGATTTATTGTATTGTAACAAGGACCTCGCGGCTCCTCTTAATTCAGCTCTCCTCTTAATTCGTCTCTCTTACCTCTTAGTTCTCTCTCTCTCTCAGTTTACCTCTCTTAGTAACTCTCTTAGCTCTTAGCTCTCTCGCTCACTCTCTCTCCCTCTCTTACACCTTGGGCCTGCTTGGAGCTGCAGCTGGCAGCTCTAAGCAGTGCCTCTGTACCCACGCCCTCTGCAATAAACTGCATGCTCCAAAGACCTGCTTATAGAGATCTCTCGTCGCCGTCCACCTCCGGCCGGGCCCGACCGAACCCACACCCTCATCACGATCAGTTTCGACAAACTGGCGCCCAAACGTGAGTGAAGGCCCGATTCAGCTTCTTCCACCAGTGGGAGACTTCTCCATGGACGGTAGCTAAATGACCAGTTATAGCCACCTGGAACGTGTCGTGAGCACGGCATACCGTTGCTGCGCAGCGTAAAAGCCGGAGCTCTATAACTCTGCCGAGGCAGCCCTCGAGCACGGGGAGCCGTTACTTCGTAGCAATTACCTGGAGCTCTCGGAGGGAGGAAATTGCCTGGCAGTCCTCGAGCACAGACGGCCACTGCTGCGCAGCGGTTACCTGGAGCTCTTTGAGGAAGTTTGCCGCGGTACCCCTCGAGCACGGACACGCTGCTAAGCAGTGCAGACCGGAGCTCTACGGAGGGACCCAGCCGCGCGCCCGAGCACAGACGGGTATTGCTCAGCACCGCCCGCGCTGGAGCTCTGAGTGGAGACACCTGCGAGGTCCCGAGCACGGAAAGCCGTTGCCAAGCGACGCCTGAAACCGGACCTCTGAGGAGGGACCCGACAGCAGCGTCCTGAGCGCCGTGTGGAGAGCCTGGCCAGCCCCCCACGACGGATCCCTCACTAAGGACCCTGCCCCCTGCGACATCTAGGTGAGTATCATACTGGTCAATAATGGGACAAACTCACTCTGCCCATGACAGACATCTCTATAAGCAACTTAAGTATTTACTAAGCTCCGGTCCAAGTCAATTACCTAAACAGGAGCTAAAAAACCTCTTAGAATGGACTCTGATTAATTTCCCAAATGCTGACCGTTCAGCCGTCTTTACAAGAGACTTCTGGGACACAGTTGGGGTTAAACTCTTTAATAATATCTCCCGCCGGGATATGGCTGCCGCGGAGCTGCTCCCAGCTTGCAGAGCGCTTGTGGAGCTGTTTGCTGCGAAGGCGCCGCCCGCAGCACTCACCTCGCCGGGTCCCGCTCCTGCTGCGAGCCCGCCCCTCACCGCCGCGAGCCTGCAACAGGGCACGGCCCCCGCCCCGCCGCCGGACCTCACGGCTCCGGTACCCGCGGTCCGGCTGTCTCGTGCCGCCCCGCCCCACCCCCCCGCGGTCCCTGCACCGGTCACCCCTGCTCCACCGGACCCCACCGCCCCCCCCACCGCCCCCGTCATCTCCACCCCCACGGTCCCGTTAGTCCCTGCTGTCCCGCCTCTCGCGGCTCCGGTAGCCGCGGTCCGACTGACTCGTGCCGCCCCGCCCCCCGCCCCCGCTGTCCCGGCAGCCGTCACCCCTGTCCCACCGGACCCTACGACCCCCTCCACCGCTCCCCCCATCCCCGCCCCCCCCATCCCGTTCCTCCCTGCTGCCCCGGCTCCCGCGGTCCCCGCCCTCGGCTCCAGCGTCTTCGCGGCCCCGTCCCTCGCTCCTCCCACCCCGTCCGCCAGCGCCTTCGCGGCCCCGCCCCCCGCCGATAGCCCCGCGGGGCCAGCGGCTGCTCCCCTGCCACCTACGGGTCCTACCGATCCCCCAGCCGCGCCTGTTATGGCTGTAGCCGCCATCATAGCCGGCCCCCCGCAAAGCCAGGCGGCGACCCTTCTTCCAGCCCCCCAGGTCCCCCTCGCCGCCACCGACACGGCGCCGGTGGTGGCCAACGTCCCGTCCGCGTCCGTGGGACACGGAGCGCCCCAGCCCCGCCAGCCACCTGGTGCCGGCGCTGCAGCGCCTACACAGATGGCTGCTGCCTCTCCCGTGCCTGCCGCTGCTCCAGCCCCGTCTCCTGGCACCGCCGCGCCGGCAGCCACACCAGCCCAGCCTGCAAACTCCCAGCGGCAGCACGCCGCGGTCCAGCCGCCGACTGGCCCACCGTTCGCCATGGCCCCACCGCAACATACTCCCGCCGCCTCCACGCCGGCCCTCCCGCCTCCCGCAGCCCCGGGATCATCTCCTGCCGACGGGACAGCCCTGCCACCTCCCGCTCTCCCCGACACACAGACAGCGGCCATCACAGTCCGCCACGTTGACCTGATGACGCAACCCAAGTATGCTCACACTTCTCCAACCACAGCACTGCTCACGGAACTAGCTCCGCCACCGCCCCCCACGGCTTTCACCTCGCCTTCAATAGAGCCACCCGCACCCCCTCGCCCGCTGCCGCGGAGCCAGTTCCCCGCGGCTCCCCCGCCTCCTCGCCCGCCACCGCGGAGATCGGCAGTGCCATCGCCGCCCCCGCCGGGGCCCTCCGGCACCGTGCAGCTGTATCCCTCGGCTACCGCCGCCCAGCTGTATCCCTCCGCGCAGCTCAGCCTCGCCTCACAGGCCGCAAACAGGGGGGGAACGGAGGGCAATGGTCCAGCTCCGGTGGCAGGGAAGACGGAGAGCCGCTCTGCCGGAGCTGATGCTTTAAATCTAACACCAGGAAACCCTGAAAAGCAGCCAGATTTGTTTGCAATGAGCCCCAGAGTCCCGCCAGCGAGCGGCTGGGATCTTGCAACCCATAAGGAGAAAACGAGTTCTGAGAGTTTGTTAGCGCTACTTTCTGAATCAAAAAATCCTCCAAAGTGCTCAGATTATTCTCAATTAACAGATTGGCATGAAATAAGACGCCAAAGCTGTAAAGATGAAAGTCTATTAGCTAAGCCTGTGATAGCTAGCCAACAGCCTGACAGTCCTAAAACGTGGGTTCCCATCCCCACTCACGAAATTAAAGAACTAAGAAGGGCTGTAAGAGATAGTGGTATTTGCTCACCGTATCTTAAACAACTGCTAAAAAGTACCCTAAAAAGAACACATCAAACCCTAAAACGCATTTTAGATCAACAGAAAGGGGGAGAAGCCCAGGATACACCTCAAAGGAGGTTGAACAAGGCTTTGTATGTGTACAATTTTTTGAATAGCTCTGCAGAAGAGCCTGATCCTCCCATTTATAGACATTTTTTGAACAACAAAAAAGCAAAACTGAAAGAGCGCCCCCCAGTTTTGATTAAAAATCTAGACTCAGGAAAAATAGAAGGACCATACAATCTTATAATGTGGGGGAAGGGGTTTGCGTGTGTTTCCACAGGTGAAGGAATCAAGTGGGTTCCAGCAAAAAACGTGAAGCCATACCTCGCATCAAAGCCTGCCGACGCCTCCACACCAGCCAGTGACCCTGCAAGTGGAAGCCAGGAAGCAAGCACCCAGACCTGAACTGTGCAGAATCACCAGAAGAAAGTGATCTGCCAAAAACAGCTCAAGAAAAGAATGGAGTTTTCTCATTTGCGCGCGTGCATGTTGCTTTTATTCTTTTGTTTTAGTTTTTGCAGTGAAGCTTTACCTGTGAATCAACCAAAGACAAATGTCTGGGTTGCTTTAGCCAAATCCGCAGGCTCTGATACCATCTGTCTATATGACACAAGCCCTGACAAACCTTTTTCAACCTGTTTAGTTGGAATACCTCTTCCAGAAGGTTTTGATAATATTACTCTTGATAAATATTGGCCATAAGACGATCATCATGTATCTCCAACTCCCAGCCATAGACACCAAACTTATATTGATAATTCTAAAATTGATAAATCTGACCTAGCTAACCAAATCACAACAGATGACCCGTCTTGGCTAGACAGTTTGTTTGATGATTGGAGCTTTGCACCTTGGCTAAGGGAACTCTGTAAAATAGGCTTGATTATTCTAGTAGTAATAATTATAGTATTAGTAGCAGTACCTTGTATACTTCAGTGTGTGCAAAAAATAACGAGTAGGACTGTATCTAATATCTTAGTTGTTCATCAGAACGGGGGAGATGTTGGGGAAGATGAAACAGGAAAGCCTTATAAATATGATTGCCTAACAAAAGATTTTGGGAATATGAAAACTGTGAGCGACATCGAAATGAAGGCCATCTTTGAGATATAGAGTCTTAGTTACTGAACAACTAGAAAACAATGGTATAGCCGGCTGAAGGTAATCCCCTCTTGATTGAACAATACCCTCTGCTTGCAGACAGGTCCAAGGGTCAGAGCAGACCCTACTAGCTCAGCAGAAGGGGTCCAAGGAGTAGTTTTTAGAAGTTAAAATGTAACACTCTATGGTAATGTAAGAACTCTTATAGGCTGTATGTAAATGCTATAGGATTTGTACCTTGTATTAGATTGGCTAGTGAGAATTAGAATATTCACTACAGAAGATGATTTATTGTATTGTAACAAGGACCTCGCGGCTCTTCTTAATTCAGCTCTCCTCTTAATTCCTCTCTCTTACCTCTTAGTTCTCTCTCTCTCTCAGTTTACCTCTCTTAGTAACTCTCTTAGCTCTTAGCTCTCTCGCTCACTCTCTCTCCCTCTCTTACACCTTGGGCCTGCTTGGAGCTGCAGCTGGCAGCTCTAAGCAGTGCCTCTGTACCCACGCCCTCTGCAATAAACTGCATGCTCCAAAGACCTGCTTATAGAGATCTCTCGTCGCCGTCCATCTCCGGCCGGGCCCGACCGAACCCACACCCTCATCACGATCAGTTTCGACAGTTTTATGTTGTAACAATGGACTCCTTGCTTCTATGAGCTAGCCTGCTTTTTGCAGAGGTGTCTTTGGTTCCAACAAGGCCCCGCTGTGTCTCAGTGCACCCTGGCTTCCATGTGGATCTGGAGTATCACAAAGGCTCCTTGGTTCCACCAGGTCCTGCTGTGTCACAATGGGTCCTGTGGTCCCTGAGGCCCTCCAAAGTCATCATGGAGGCTTGCTTCCATGAGGTTCCATTATGTGCCAGTGGTCATCTTGGTTCCAGGAGTTTCCTTAGGGTCACAATGCTCTCCATGCTTCCATGATTCCCCACAATGTCCCAATGCTCTCCAGGCTTCCATTAGGCCCTGCTTTGCCACAATGGTCCCCTTGTTTCCATGAGGCCCCGCTGTGTCACAATGGACGCATGGTTCCGTGATGTTGCGTGGTGTCACCGTGCTCTTCTTGAATCCGCAGTGTAACCATGGACCATTGGTTCCGTGCGGCCTGGCCGTGTCACAATGGGCTCCGTGATTCCATGATTCCCCACGGTGTCACAATGGAGCCTTGTTTCTAGGAGGTTCTGTACTGTCACAATTGTCTCCTTGATGCCACCAGCCCCTGCAGTGTCACAATGGCTCCTTGGTTCCATGAGGAACACAATAGCTTGGCATAAGCATTGAGCAACAGCTGCTGAACACACCTGGCAACATCTGCTTGCATCAAAAGAGGGCTTCAAGCTGACAATGGCACCAGCAGCTTCCATCTGCAACAGAGACCCAGGAAAGGACAGGCTGTGCCGGTTTGGACAAATGTGGAGGAAAATATCCTCTGATAGAAGGCAGGTTACACCCAGCCCTCCCCCACCAGGTTTGGGAAAAAAGAATTTTCCTGGGAAGAAAGTGAAAGAGATAAAACCTCTTTTTTTAACAAACACACAGGAAAAGGATAACAATGCTAAATATTAAAACCTCTCGCTGTGGAGAGAAACCTGGGATAATTTGAGAGTCCTTCTGTGTTTCGGTGGGGTCTCCTGAAACATCCATAGACAGCGAGGCCCGTGCAAAGAAATAGGGAGCGATTCTTGAGAGAAGTTTCAGAGCTCTTTCTTCTCCAGCCACATGGGCGGGGCACTTCCAAAGAACTGAGCAATCACGGCACAAGCAGGGCCCTCCTGGCACAGGGCAACACAAAATAAGCAGTGCTGAACAGGATTAGGGCACGTGTGAGCAGGGAGCAGGGAGACCCCCCGTGCCCAGGCCATGCCTCTACCCCAGGGTCCCCTCTTCCCATGACCTCATGGCAGGGGGGAGGAACCCCAACACTTCCGTAGGTGTAGTCTCTCTCCTCCTCCTTGCAGCTGCCTCATGGGCCCACATTCAGGGCTCCCACCTGGGTAGAAAATTCTCCCAATGTGGTCTGATGTTGAAAGAGTCAAGAAGAGAAGAAGGGAAAAAAACCCCCGAAGTCCCAGGAAAACAAAGTTCAACTCTCCATCTCCCCCCAGAGAAAAGGAGCTGAAAACTGGCTAAAAAGAAACAAGGTTGTTTCCTCCACTCTTGCTGCAAGCAGGATGCAGAGGAGTGTGTATGTGTGTCCTTGAACAAACGCTCTGAGAAGTTTGTCCGGTTTTTTTTTTTTCTCTCTCCCCTCTCAGGCTCAGTTGAAAGGCACAGAAATGCACAAAGTTCACTTCTGGGCATAGAGCAGCAATAGGGGATACACATGATAAAGTCACCCCAAGACACAGGGACAGAGAATTCAGTGGAAAGACTCCGAGAATTCTGCTCCCAGAGATCATTCATTCCTGCTCACACTGACCCTTGTAGCAAGGGGACATCGTTCCAGGCAGCCTGTACTGAGCATGTGGCTCCTGAGTGGGGTTTGTTGTTTAGGAAACCTGCTCCGGCTTTTCCATTCTTTCCTTCCAAACAGGAAAACTTCTCCTGGGGCTGTGTGCAGGCAGAGCCCTGAGGAGAGCAGGTGGCACATGGTGCGCTGGGCTGGGACAGCCAGCTGCAGAGCTCAAGGGAAGAAGCCCAAAGTGTCACAATGGCTCCTTGCCTTCACATGCAACACCTGGGTCACAATGGTCTCCTTGATTCCATGAGGCCCCACTGTGTCACAATGGCTCCTTGGTTCCATCAGGTTCCGCAGTGTCACCATGGTCTCCTTTGATCCGCATTGTCATCATGGACAATTGGTTCCATGAGGCCCCGCAGTGTCACAATGGTCCCTTGCTTCCATAGGTTTGATGTTGTAACAATGGACTCCTTGCTTCTATGAGCTAGCCTGCTTTTTGCAGAGGTGTCTTTGGTTCCAACAAGGCCCCGCTGTGTCTCAGTGCACCCTGGCTTCCATGTGGATCTGGAGTATCACAAAGGCTCCTTGGTTCCACCAGGTCCTGCTGTGTCACAATGGGTCCTGTGGTCCCTGAGGCCTTCCAAAGTCATCGTGGAGGCTTGCTTCCATGAGGTTCCATTATGTGCCAGTGGTCATCTTGGTTCCAGGAGTTTCCTTAGTGTCACAATGCTCTCCATGCTTCCATTAGGCCCTGCTTTGCCACAATGGTCCCCTTGTTTCCATGAGGCCCCGCTGTGTCACAATGGACCTATGGTTCCATGATGTTGCGTGGTGTCACCGTGCTCTTCTTGAATCCGCAGTGTAACCATGGACCATTGGTTCCATGCGGCCTGGCTGTGTCACAATGGGCTCCTTGATTCCATGATTCCCCACGGTGTCACAATGGAGCCTTGTTTCTAGGAGGTTCTGTACTGTCACAATTGCCTCCTTGATGCCATCAGCCCCTGCAGTGTCACAATGGCTCCTTGGTTCCATGAGGAACACAATAGCTTGGCATAAGCATTGAGCAACAGCTGCTGAACACACCTGGCAACATCTGCTTGCATCAATAGAGTGCTTCAAGCTGACAATGGCACCAGCAGCTTCCATCTGCAACAGAGACCCAGGTAAGGACAGGCTGTGCCGGTTTGGACAAATGGGGAGGAAAATATCCTCTGATAGAAGGCAGGTTACACCCAGCCCTCCCCCACCAGGTTTTTGGAAAAAAAGAACTTTCCTGGGAAGAAAGTGAAAGAGATAAAAACTATTTTTTTAACAAACACACAGGAAAAGGATAACAATGCTAAATATTAAAAGCTCTCGCTGTGCAGAGAAAGCTGGGATAATTTGAGAGTCCTTCTGTGTTTCGGTGGGGTCTCCTGAAACATCCATAGACAGCGAGGCCCGTGCAAAGAAACAGGGAGCGATTCTTGAGAGAAGTTTCAGAGCTCTTTCTTCTCCAGCCACATGGGCGGGGCACTGCCAAAGAACTGAGCAATCACAGCACAACCAGGGCCCTCCTTGCACAGGGCAACACAAAATAAGCAGTGCTGAACAGGATTAGGGCACATGTGAGCAGGGAGCAGGGAGACCCCCGTGCCCAGGCCATGCCTCTACCCCAGGGTCCCCTCTCCCATGACCGCATGGCAGGAGGGAGGAGCCCCAACACTTCCGTAGGTGTAGTCTCTCTCCTCCTCCTTGCAGCTGGCTCATGGGCCCACATTCAGGGCCCCCACCTCGGGAGAAAATTCTCCCAATGTGCTCTGATGTTGAAAGAGTCAAGAAGAGAAGAAGGGAAAAAAAACCCCCGAAGTCCCAGGAAAACAAAGTTCAACTCTCCATCTCCCCCCAGAGAAAAGGAGCTGAAAACTGGCTAAAAAGAAACAAAGTTGCTTCCTCTGCTCTTGCTGCAAGCAGGATGCAGAGGAGTGTGTATGTGTGTCCTTGAAAAAACGCTCTGAGAAGTTTGTCCGGTTTTTTTTCCTCTCCCCCCTCTCAGGCTCAGTTGAAAGGCACAGAAACGCACAAAGTTCACTTCTGGGCATAGAGCAGCAATAGGGGATACACACGATAAAGTCACCCCAAGACACAGGGACAGAGAATTCAGTGGAAAGACTCCAAGAATTCTGCTCCCAGAGATCATTCATTCCTGCTCACACTGACCCTTGTAGAAAGGGGACATCGTTCCAGGCAGCCTGTACTGAGCATGTGGCTCCTGAGTGGGGTTTGTTGTTTAGGAAACCTGCTCCGGCTTTTCCATTCTTTCCTTGCAAACAGGAAAACTTCTCCTGGGGCTGTGTGCAGGCAGAGCCCTGAGGAGAGCAGGTGGCACATGGTGCGCTGGGCTGGGACAGCCAGCTGCAGAGCTCAAGGGAAGAAGCCCAAAGTGTCACAATGGCTCCTTGCCTTCACATGCAACACCTGGGTCACAATGGTCTCCTTGATTCCATGAGGCCCCACTGTGTCACAATGGCTCCTTGGTTCCATCAGGTTCCGCAGTGTCACCATGGTCTCCTTTGATCCGCACTGTCATCATGGACAATTGGTTCCATGAGGCCCCGCAGTGTCACAATGGTCCCTTGGTTCCATAGCTTTTACGTTGTAACAATGGACTCCTTGCTTCTATGAGCTAGCCTGCTTTTTGCAGAGGTGTCTTTGGTTCCAACAAGGCCCCGCTGTGTCTCAGTGCACCCTGGCTTCCATGTGGATGTGGAGTATCACAAAGGCTCCTTGGTTCCACCAGGTCCTGCTGTGTCACAATGGGTCCTGTGGTCCCTGAGGCCCTCCAAAGTCATTGTGGAGGCTTGCTTCCATGAGGTTCCATTATGTGCCAGTGGTCATCTTGGTTCCAGGAGTTTCCTTAGTGTCACAATGCTCTCCATGCTTCCATTAGGCCCTGCTTTGCCACAATGGTCCCCTTGTTTCCATGAGGCCCCGCTGTGTCACAATGGACCTATGGTTCCATGATGTTGCGTGGTGTCACCGTGCTCTTCTTGAATCCGCCGTGTAACCATGGACCATTGGTTCCATGCGGCCTGGCTGTGTCACAATGTGCTCCTTGATTCCATGATTCCCCACGGTGTCACAATGGAGCCTTGTTTCTAGGAGGTTCTGTACTGTCACAATTGTCTCCTTGATGCCATCAGCCCCTGCAGTGTCACAATGGCTCCTTGGTTCCATGAGGAACACAATAGCTTGGCATAAGCATTGAGCAACAGCTGCTGAACACACCTGGCAACATCTGCTTGCATCAAAAGAGGGCTTCAAGCTGACAATGGCACCAGCAGCTTCCATCTGCAACAGAGACCCAGGAAAGGACAGGCTGTGCCGGTTTGGACAAATGTGGAGGAAAATATCCTCTGATAGAAGGCAGGTTACACCCAGCCCTCCCCCACCAGGTTTGGGAAAAAAGAATTTTCCTGGGAAGAAAGTGAAAGAGATAAAACCTCTTTTTTTAACAAACACACAGGAAAAGGATAACAATGCTAAATATTAAAACCTCTCGCTGTGGAGAGAAACCTGGGATAATTTGAGAGTCCTTCCGTGTTTCGGTGGGGTCTCCTGAAACATCCATAGACAGCGAGGCCCGTGCAAAGAAACAGGGAGCGATTCTTGAGAGAAGTTTCAGAGCTCTTTCTTCTCCAGCCACATGGGCGGGGCACTGCCAAAGAACTGAGCAATCACGGCACAACCAGGGCCCTCCTCGCACAAGGCAACACAAAATAAGCAGTGCTGAACAGGATTAGGGCACATGTGAGCAGGGAAGAGGGAGACCCCGTGCCCAGGCCATGCCTCTACCCCAGGGTCCCCTCTCCCATAACCTCATGGCAGGGGGGAGGAACCCCAACACTTCCGTAGGTGTAGTCTCTCTCCTCCTCCTTGCAGCTGGCTCATGGGCCCACATTCAGGGCCCCCACCTCGGGAGAAAATTCTCCCAATGTGGTCTGACGTTGAAAGAGTCAAGAAGAGAAGAAGGGAAAAAAACCCCAAAGTCCCAGGAAAACAAAGTTCAACTCTCCATCTCCCCCCAGAGAAAAGGAGCTGAAAAGTGGCTAAAAAGAAATCAAGTTGCTTCCTCCGCTCTTGCTGCAAGCAGGATGCAGAGGAGTGTGTATATGTGTCCTTGAACAAACGCTCTGAGAAGTTTGTCCGGTTTTTTTCCTCTCCCCCCTCTCAGGCTCAGTTGAAAGGCACAGAAATGCACAAAGTTCACTTCTGGGCATAGAGCAGCGATAGGGGATACACACGATAAAGTCACCCCAAGACACAGGGACAGAGAATTCAGTGGAAAGACTCCGAGAATTCTGCTCCCAGAGATCATTCCTGCTCACACTGACCCTTGTTGCAAGGGGACATCGTTCCAGGCAGCCTGTACTGAGCATGTGGCTCCTGAGTGGGGTTTGTTGTTTAGGAAACCTGCTCCGGCTTTTCCATTCTTTCCTTCCAAACAGGAAAACTTCTCCTGGGGCTGTGTGCAGGCAGAGCCCTGAGGAGAGCAGGTGGCACATGGTGCGCTGGGCTGGGACAGCCAGCTGCAGAGCTCAAGGGAAGAAGCCCAAAGTGTCACAATGGCTCCTTGCCTTCACATGCAACACCTGGGTCACAATGGTCTCCTTGATTCCATGAGGCCCCACTGTGTCACAATGGCTCCTTGGTTCCATCAGGTTCCGCAGTGTCACCATGGTCTCCTTTGATCCGCATTGTCATCATGGACAATTGGTTCCATGAGGCCCTGCAGTGTCACAATGGTCTCTTGGTTCCATAGGTTTTATGTTGGGGAAGATGAAACAGGAAAGCCTTATAAATATGATTGCCTAACAAAAGATTTTGGGAATATGAAATCTGTGAGCGACATCGAAATGAAGGCCATCTTTGAGATATAGAGTCTTAGTTACTGAACAACTAGAAAACAATGGTATAGCCGGCTGAAGGTAATCCCCTCTTGATTGAACAATACCCTCTGCTTGCAGACAGGTCCAAGGGTCAGAGCAGACCCTACTAGCTCAGCAGAAGGGGTCCAAGGAGTAGTTTTTAGAAGTTAAAATGTAACACTCTATGGTAATGTAAGAACTCTTATAGGCTGTATGTAAATGCTATAGGATTTGTACCTTGTATTAGATTGGCTAGTGAGAATTAGAATATTCACTACAGAAGATGATTTATTGTATTGTAACAAGGACCTCGCGGCTCCTCTTAATTCAGCTCTCCTCTTAATTCGTCTCTCTTACCTCTTAGTTCTCTCTCTCTCTCAGTTTACCTCTCTTAGTAACTCTCTTAGCTCTTAGCTCTCTCGCTCACTCTCTCTCCCTCTCTTACACCTTGGGCCTGCTTGGAGCTGCAGCTGGCAGCTCTAAGCAGTGCCTCTGTACCCACGCCCTCTGCAATAAACTGCATGCTCCAAAGACCTGCTTATAGAGATCTCTCGTCGCCGTCCACCTCCGGCCGGGCCCGACCGAACCCACACCCTCATCACGATCAGTTTCGACAAACTGGCGCCCAAACGTGAGTGAAGGCCCGATTCAGCTTCTTCCACCAGTGGGAGACTTCTCCATGGACGGTAGCTAAATGACCAGTTATAGCCACCTGGAACGTGTCGTGAGCACGGCATACCGTTGCTGCGCAGCGTAAAAGCCGGAGCTCTATAACTCTGCCGAGGCAGCCCTCGAGCACGGGGAGCCGTTACTTCGTAGCAATTACCTGGAGCTCTCGGAGGGAGGAAATTGCCTGGCAGTCCTCGAGCACAGACGGCCACTGCTGCGCAGCGGTTACCTGGAGCTCTTTGAGGAAGTTTGCCGCGGTACCCCTCGAGCACGGACACGCTGCTAAGCAGTGCAGACCGGAGCTCTACGGAGGGACCCAGCCGCGCGCCCGAGCACAGACGGGTATTGCTCAGCACCGCCCGCGCTGGAGCTCTGAGTGGAGACACCTGCGAGGTCCCGAGCACGGAAAGCCGTTGCCAAGCGACGCCTGAAACCGGACCTCTGAGGAGGGACCCGACAGCAGCGTCCTGAGCGCCGTGTGGAGAGCCTGGCCAGCCCCCCACGACGGATCCCTCACTAAGGACCCTGCCCCCTGCGACATCTAGGTGAGTATCATACTGGTCAATAATGGGACAAACTCACTCTGCCCATGACAGACATCTCTATAAGCAACTTAAGTATTTACTAAGCTCCGGTCCAAGTCAATTACCTAAACAGGAGCTAAAAAACCTCTTAGAATGGACTCTGATTAATTTCCCAAATGCTGACCGTTCAGCCGTCTTTACAAGAGACTTCTGGGACACAGTTGGGGTTAAACTCTTTAATAATATCTCCCGCCGGGATATGGCTGCCGCGGAGCTGCTCCCAGCTTGCAGAGCGCTTGTGGAGCTGTTTGCTGCGAAGGCGCCGCCCGCAGCACTCACCTCGCCGGGTCCCGCTCCTGCTGCGAGCCCGCCCCTCACCGCCGCGAGCCTGCAACAGGGCACGGCCCCCGCCCCGCCGCCGGACCTCACGGCTCCGGTACCCGCGGTCCGGCTGTCTCGTGCCGCCCCGCCCCACCCCCCCGCGGTCCCTGCACCGGTCACCCCTGCTCCACCGGACCCCACCGCCCCCCCCACCGCCCCCGTCATCTCCACCCCCACGGTCCCGTTAGTCCCTGCTGTCCCGCCTCTCGCGGCTCCGGTAGCCGCGGTCCGACTGACTCGTGCCGCCCCGCCCCCCGCCCCCGCTGTCCCGGCAGCCGTCACCCCTGTCCCACCGGACCCTACGACCCCCTCCACCGCTCCCCCCATCCCCGCCCCCCCCATCCCGTTCCTCCCTGCTGCCCCGGCTCCCGCGGTCCCCGCCCTCGGCTCCAGCGTCTTCGCGGCCCCGTCCCTCGCTCCTCCCACCCCGTCCGCCAGCGCCTTCGCGGCCCCGCCCCCCGCCGATAGCCCCGCGGGGCCAGCGGCTGCTCCCCTGCCACCTACGGGTCCTACCGATCCCCCAGCCGCGCCTGTTATGGCTGTAGCCGCCATCATAGCCGGCCCCCCGCAAAGCCAGGCGGCGACCCTTCTTCCAGCCCCCCAGGTCCCCCTCGCCGCCACCGACACGGCGCCGGTGGTGGCCAACGTCCCGTCCGCGTCCGTGGGACACGGAGCGCCCCAGCCCCGCCAGCCACCTGGTGCCGGCGCTGCAGCGCCTACACAGATGGCTGCTGCCTCTCCCGTGCCTGCCGCTGCTCCAGCCCCGTCTCCTGGCACCGCCGCGCCGGCAGCCACACCAGCCCAGCCTGCAAACTCCCAGCGGCAGCACGCCGCGGTCCAGCCGCCGACTGGCCCACCGTTCGCCATGGCCCCACCGCAACATACTCCCGCCGCCTCCACGCCGGCCCTCCCGCCTCCCGCAGCCCCGGGATCATCTCCTGCCGACGGGACAGCCCTGCCACCTCCCGCTCTCCCCGACACACAGACAGCGGCCATCACAGTCCGCCACGTTGACCTGATGACGCAACCCAAGTATGCTCACACTTCTCCAACCACAGCACTGCTCACGGAACTAGCTCCGCCACCGCCCCCCACGGCTTTCACCTCGCCTTCAATAGAGCCACCCGCACCCCCTCGCCCGCTGCCGCGGAGCCAGTTCCCCGCGGCTCCCCCGCCTCCTCGCCCGCCACCGCGGAGATCGGCAGTGCCATCGCCGCCCCCGCCGGGGCCCTCCGGCACCGTGCAGCTGTATCCCTCGGCTACCGCCGCCCAGCTGTATCCCTCCGCGCAGCTCAGCCTCGCCTCACAGGCCGCAAACAGGGGGGGAACGGAGGGCAATGGTCCAGCTCCGGTGGCAGGGAAGACGGAGAGCCGCTCTGCCGGAGCTGATGCTTTAAATCTAACACCAGGAAACCCTGAAAAGCAGCCAGATTTGTTTGCAATGAGCCCCAGAGTCCCGCCAGCGAGCGGCTGGGATCTTGCAACCCATAAGGAGAAAACGAGTTCTGAGAGTTTGTTAGCGCTACTTTCTGAATCAAAAAATCCTCCAAAGTGCTCAGATTATTCTCAATTAACAGATTGGCATGAAATAAGACGCCAAAGCTGTAAAGATGAAAGTCTATTAGCTAAGCCTGTGATAGCTAGCCAACAGCCTGACAGTCCTAAAACGTGGGTTCCCATCCCCACTCACGAAATTAAAGAACTAAGAAGGGCTGTAAGAGATAGTGGTATTTGCTCACCGTATCTTAAACAACTGCTAAAAAGTACCCTAAAAAGAACACATCAAACCCTAAAACGCATTTTAGATCAACAGAAAGGGGGAGAAGCCCAGGATACACCTCAAAGGAGGTTGAACAAGGCTTTGTATGTGTACAATTTTTTGAATAGCTCTGCAGAAGAGCCTGATCCTCCCATTTATAGACATTTTTTGAACAACAAAAAAGCAAAACTGAAAGAGCGCCCCCCAGTTTTGATTAAAAATCTAGACTCAGGAAAAATAGAAGGACCATACAATCTTATAATGTGGGGGAAGGGGTTTGCGTGTGTTTCCACAGGTGAAGGAATCAAGTGGGTTCCAGCAAAAAACGTGAAGCCATACCTCGCATCAAAGCCTGCCGACGCCTCCACACCAGCCAGTGACCCTGCAAGTGGAAGCCAGGAAGCAAGCACCCAGACCTGAACTGTGCAGAATCACCAGAAGAAAGTGATCTGCCAAAAACAGCTCAAGAAAAGAATGGAGTTTTCTCATTTGCGCGCGTGCATGTTGCTTTTATTCTTTTGTTTTAGTTTTTGCAGTGAAGCTTTACCTGTGAATCAACCAAAGACAAATGTCTGGGTTGCTTTAGCCAAATCCGCAGGCTCTGATACCATCTGTCTATATGACACAAGCCCTGACAAACCTTTTTCAACCTGTTTAGTTGGAATACCTCTTCCAGAAGGTTTTGATAATATTACTCTTGATAAATATTGGCCATAAGACGATCATCATGTATCTCCAACTCCCAGCCATAGACACCAAACTTATATTGATAATTCTAAAATTGATAAATCTGACCTAGCTAACCAAATCACAACAGATGACCCGTCTTGGCTAGACAGTTTGTTTGATGATTGGAGCTTTGCACCTTGGCTAAGGGAACTCTGTAAAATAGGCTTGATTATTCTAGTAGTAATAATTATAGTATTAGTAGCAGTACCTTGTATACTTCAGTGTGTGCAAAAAATAACGAGTAGGACTGTATCTAATATCTTAGTTGTTCATCAGAACGGGGGAGATGTTGGGGAAGATGAAACAGGAAAGCCTTATAAATATGATTGCCTAACAAAAGATTTTGGGAATATGAAAACTGTGAGCGACATCGAAATGAAGGCCATCTTTGAGATATAGAGTCTTAGTTACTGAACAACTAGAAAACAATGGTATAGCCGGCTGAAGGTAATCCCCTCTTGATTGAACAATACCCTCTGCTTGCAGACAGGTCCAAGGGTCAGAGCAGACCCTACTAGCTCAGCAGAAGGGGTCCAAGGAGTAGTTTTTAGAAGTTAAAATGTAACACTCTATGGTAATGTAAGAACTCTTATAGGCTGTATGTAAATGCTATAGGATTTGTACCTTGTATTAGATTGGCTAGTGAGAATTAGAATATTCACTACAGAAGATGATTTATTGTATTGTAACAAGGACCTCGCGGCTCTTCTTAATTCAGCTCTCCTCTTAATTCCTCTCTCTTACCTCTTAGTTCTCTCTCTCTCTCAGTTTACCTCTCTTAGTAACTCTCTTAGCTCTTAGCTCTCTCGCTCACTCTCTCTCCCTCTCTTACACCTTGGGCCTGCTTGGAGCTGCAGCTGGCAGCTCTAAGCAGTGCCTCTGTACCCACGCCCTCTGCAATAAACTGCATGCTCCAAAGACCTGCTTATAGAGATCTCTCGTCGCCGTCCATCTCCGGCCGGGCCCGACCGAACCCACACCCTCATCACGATCAGTTTCGACAGTTTTATGTTGTAACAATGGACTCCTTGCTTCTATGAGCTAGCCTGCTTTTTGCAGAGGTGTCTTTGGTTCCAACAAGGCCCCGCTGTGTCTCAGTGCACCCTGGCTTCCATGTGGATCTGGAGTATCACAAAGGCTCCTTGGTTCCACCAGGTCCTGCTGTGTCACAATGGGTCCTGTGGTCCCTGAGGCCCTCCAAAGTCATCATGGAGGCTTGCTTCCATGAGGTTCCATTATGTGCCAGTGGTCATCTTGGTTCCAGGAGTTTCCTTAGGGTCACAATGCTCTCCATGCTTCCATGATTCCCCACAATGTCCCAATGCTCTCCAGGCTTCCATTAGGCCCTGCTTTGCCACAATGGTCCCCTTGTTTCCATGAGGCCCCGCTGTGTCACAATGGACGCATGGTTCCGTGATGTTGCGTGGTGTCACCGTGCTCTTCTTGAATCCGCAGTGTAACCATGGACCATTGGTTCCGTGCGGCCTGGCCGTGTCACAATGGGCTCCGTGATTCCATGATTCCCCACGGTGTCACAATGGAGCCTTGTTTCTAGGAGGTTCTGTACTGTCACAATTGTCTCCTTGATGCCACCAGCCCCTGCAGTGTCACAATGGCTCCTTGGTTCCATGAGGAACACAATAGCTTGGCATAAGCATTGAGCAACAGCTGCTGAACACACCTGGCAACATCTGCTTGCATCAAAAGAGGGCTTCAAGCTGACAATGGCACCAGCAGCTTCCATCTGCAACAGAGACCCAGGAAAGGACAGGCTGTGCCGGTTTGGACAAATGTGGAGGAAAATATCCTCTGATAGAAGGCAGGTTACACCCAGCCCTCCCCCACCAGGTTTGGGAAAAAAGAATTTTCCTGGGAAGAAAGTGAAAGAGATAAAACCTCTTTTTTTAACAAACACACAGGAAAAGGATAACAATGCTAAATATTAAAACCTCTCGCTGTGGAGAGAAACCTGGGATAATTTGAGAGTCCTTCTGTGTTTCGGTGGGGTCTCCTGAAACATCCATAGACAGCGAGGCCCGTGCAAAGAAATAGGGAGCGATTCTTGAGAGAAGTTTCAGAGCTCTTTCTTCTCCAGCCACATGGGCGGGGCACTTCCAAAGAACTGAGCAATCACGGCACAAGCAGGGCCCTCCTGGCACAGGGCAACACAAAATAAGCAGTGCTGAACAGGATTAGGGCACGTGTGAGCAGGGAGCAGGGAGACCCCCCGTGCCCAGGCCATGCCTCTACCCCAGGGTCCCCTCTTCCCATGACCTCATGGCAGGGGGGAGGAACCCCAACACTTCCGTAGGTGTAGTCTCTCTCCTCCTCCTTGCAGCTGCCTCATGGGCCCACATTCAGGGCTCCCACCTGGGTAGAAAATTCTCCCAATGTGGTCTGATGTTGAAAGAGTCAAGAAGAGAAGAAGGGAAAAAAACCCCCGAAGTCCCAGGAAAACAAAGTTCAACTCTCCATCTCCCCCCAGAGAAAAGGAGCTGAAAACTGGCTAAAAAGAAACAAGGTTGTTTCCTCCACTCTTGCTGCAAGCAGGATGCAGAGGAGTGTGTATGTGTGTCCTTGAACAAACGCTCTGAGAAGTTTGTCCGGTTTTTTTTTTTTCTCTCTCCCCTCTCAGGCTCAGTTGAAAGGCACAGAAATGCACAAAGTTCACTTCTGGGCATAGAGCAGCAATAGGGGATACACATGATAAAGTCACCCCAAGACACAGGGACAGAGAATTCAGTGGAAAGACTCCGAGAATTCTGCTCCCAGAGATCATTCATTCCTGCTCACACTGACCCTTGTAGCAAGGGGACATCGTTCCAGGCAGCCTGTACTGAGCATGTGGCTCCTGAGTGGGGTTTGTTGTTTAGGAAACCTGCTCCGGCTTTTCCATTCTTTCCTTCCAAACAGGAAAACTTCTCCTGGGGCTGTGTGCAGGCAGAGCCCTGAGGAGAGCAGGTGGCACATGGTGCGCTGGGCTGGGACAGCCAGCTGCAGAGCTCAAGGGAAGAAGCCCAAAGTGTCACAATGGCTCCTTGCCTTCACATGCAACACCTGGGTCACAATGGTCTCCTTGATTCCATGAGGCCCCACTGTGTCACAATGGCTCCTTGGTTCCATCAGGTTCCGCAGTGTCACCATGGTCTCCTTTGATCCGCATTGTCATCATGGACAATTGGTTCCATGAGGCCCCGCAGTGTCACAATGGTCCCTTGCTTCCATAGGTTTGATGTTGTAACAATGGACTCCTTGCTTCTATGAGCTAGCCTGCTTTTTGCAGAGGTGTCTTTGGTTCCAACAAGGCCCCGCTGTGTCTCAGTGCACCCTGGCTTCCATGTGGATCTGGAGTATCACAAAGGCTCCTTGGTTCCACCAGGTCCTGCTGTGTCACAATGGGTCCTGTGGTCCCTGAGGCCTTCCAAAGTCATCGTGGAGGCTTGCTTCCATGAGGTTCCATTATGTGCCAGTGGTCATCTTGGTTCCAGGAGTTTCCTTAGTGTCACAATGCTCTCCATGCTTCCATTAGGCCCTGCTTTGCCACAATGGTCCCCTTGTTTCCATGAGGCCCCGCTGTGTCACAATGGACCTATGGTTCCATGATGTTGCGTGGTGTCACCGTGCTCTTCTTGAATCCGCAGTGTAACCATGGACCATTGGTTCCATGCGGCCTGGCTGTGTCACAATGGGCTCCTTGATTCCATGATTCCCCACGGTGTCACAATGGAGCCTTGTTTCTAGGAGGTTCTGTACTGTCACAATTGCCTCCTTGATGCCATCAGCCCCTGCAGTGTCACAATGGCTCCTTGGTTCCATGAGGAACACAATAGCTTGGCATAAGCATTGAGCAACAGCTGCTGAACACACCTGGCAACATCTGCTTGCATCAATAGAGTGCTTCAAGCTGACAATGGCACCAGCAGCTTCCATCTGCAACAGAGACCCAGGTAAGGACAGGCTGTGCCGGTTTGGACAAATGGGGAGGAAAATATCCTCTGATAGAAGGCAGGTTACACCCAGCCCTCCCCCACCAGGTTTTTGGAAAAAAAGAACTTTCCTGGGAAGAAAGTGAAAGAGATAAAAACTATTTTTTTAACAAACACACAGGAAAAGGATAACAATGCTAAATATTAAAAGCTCTCGCTGTGCAGAGAAAGCTGGGATAATTTGAGAGTCCTTCTGTGTTTCGGTGGGGTCTCCTGAAACATCCATAGACAGCGAGGCCCGTGCAAAGAAACAGGGAGCGATTCTTGAGAGAAGTTTCAGAGCTCTTTCTTCTCCAGCCACATGGGCGGGGCACTGCCAAAGAACTGAGCAATCACAGCACAACCAGGGCCCTCCTTGCACAGGGCAACACAAAATAAGCAGTGCTGAACAGGATTAGGGCACATGTGAGCAGGGAGCAGGGAGACCCCCGTGCCCAGGCCATGCCTCTACCCCAGGGTCCCCTCTCCCATGACCGCATGGCAGGAGGGAGGAGCCCCAACACTTCCGTAGGTGTAGTCTCTCTCCTCCTCCTTGCAGCTGGCTCATGGGCCCACATTCAGGGCCCCCACCTCGGGAGAAAATTCTCCCAATGTGCTCTGATGTTGAAAGAGTCAAGAAGAGAAGAAGGGAAAAAAAACCCCCGAAGTCCCAGGAAAACAAAGTTCAACTCTCCATCTCCCCCCAGAGAAAAGGAGCTGAAAACTGGCTAAAAAGAAACAAAGTTGCTTCCTCTGCTCTTGCTGCAAGCAGGATGCAGAGGAGTGTGTATGTGTGTCCTTGAAAAAACGCTCTGAGAAGTTTGTCCGGTTTTTTTTCCTCTCCCCCCTCTCAGGCTCAGTTGAAAGGCACAGAAACGCACAAAGTTCACTTCTGGGCATAGAGCAGCAATAGGGGATACACACGATAAAGTCACCCCAAGACACAGGGACAGAGAATTCAGTGGAAAGACTCCAAGAATTCTGCTCCCAGAGATCATTCATTCCTGCTCACACTGACCCTTGTAGAAAGGGGACATCGTTCCAGGCAGCCTGTACTGAGCATGTGGCTCCTGAGTGGGGTT
Source organism: Aphelocoma coerulescens (assembly GCF_041296385.1). NCBI lineage: Eukaryota > Metazoa > Chordata > Aves > Passeriformes > Corvidae > Aphelocoma > Aphelocoma coerulescens. The sequence goes on from NC_091038.1 coordinate 4,085,828, forward strand.
TGTTGTTTAGGAAACCTGCTCCGGCTTTTCCATTCTTTCCTTGCAAACAGGAAAACTTCTCCTGGGGCTGTGTGCAGGCAGAGCCCTGAGGAGAGCAGGTGGCACATGGTGCGCTGGGCTGGGACAGCCAGCTGCAGAGCTCAAGGGAAGAAGCCCAAAGTGTCACAATGGCTCCTTGCCTTCACATGCAACACCTGGGTCACAATGGTCTCCTTGATTCCATGAGGCCCCACTGTGTCACAATGGCTCCTTGGTTCCATCAGGTTCCGCAGTGTCACCATGGTCTCCTTTGATCCGCACTGTCATCATGGACAATTGGTTCCATGAGGCCCCGCAGTGTCACAATGGTCCCTTGGTTCCATAGCTTTTACGTTGTAACAATGGACTCCTTGCTTCTATGAGCTAGCCTGCTTTTTGCAGAGGTGTCTTTGGTTCCAACAAGGCCCCGCTGTGTCTCAGTGCACCCTGGCTTCCATGTGGATGTGGAGTATCACAAAGGCTCCTTGGTTCCACCAGGTCCTGCTGTGTCACAATGGGTCCTGTGGTCCCTGAGGCCCTCCAAAGTCATTGTGGAGGCTTGCTTCCATGAGGTTCCATTATGTGCCAGTGGTCATCTTGGTTCCAGGAGTTTCCTTAGTGTCACAATGCTCTCCATGCTTCCATTAGGCCCTGCTTTGCCACAATGGTCCCCTTGTTTCCATGAGGCCCCGCTGTGTCACAATGGACCTATGGTTCCATGATGTTGCGTGGTGTCACCGTGCTCTTCTTGAATCCGCCGTGTAACCATGGACCATTGGTTCCATGCGGCCTGGCTGTGTCACAATGTGCTCCTTGATTCCATGATTCCCCACGGTGTCACAATGGAGCCTTGTTTCTAGGAGGTTCTGTACTGTCACAATTGTCTCCTTGATGCCATCAGCCCCTGCAGTGTCACAATGGCTCCTTGGTTCCATGAGGAACACAATAGCTTGGCATAAGCATTGAGCAACAGCTGCTGAACACACCTGGCAACATCTGCTTGCATCAAAAGAGGGCTTCAAGCTGACAATGGCACCAGCAGCTTCCATCTGCAACAGAGACCCAGGAAAGGACAGGCTGTGCCGGTTTGGACAAATGTGGAGGAAAATATCCTCTGATAGAAGGCAGGTTACACCCAGCCCTCCCCCACCAGGTTTGGGAAAAAAGAATTTTCCTGGGAAGAAAGTGAAAGAGATAAAACCTCTTTTTTTAACAAACACACAGGAAAAGGATAACAATGCTAAATATTAAAACCTCTCGCTGTGGAGAGAAACCTGGGATAATTTGAGAGTCCTTCCGTGTTTCGGTGGGGTCTCCTGAAACATCCATAGACAGCGAGGCCCGTGCAAAGAAACAGGGAGCGATTCTTGAGAGAAGTTTCAGAGCTCTTTCTTCTCCAGCCACATGGGCGGGGCACTGCCAAAGAACTGAGCAATCACGGCACAACCAGGGCCCTCCTCGCACAAGGCAACACAAAATAAGCAGTGCTGAACAGGATTAGGGCACATGTGAGCAGGGAAGAGGGAGACCCCGTGCCCAGGCCATGCCTCTACCCCAGGGTCCCCTCTCCCATAACCTCATGGCAGGGGGGAGGAACCCCAACACTTCCGTAGGTGTAGTCTCTCTCCTCCTCCTTGCAGCTGGCTCATGGGCCCACATTCAGGGCCCCCACCTCGGGAGAAAATTCTCCCAATGTGGTCTGACGTTGAAAGAGTCAAGAAGAGAAGAAGGGAAAAAAACCCCAAAGTCCCAGGAAAACAAAGTTCAACTCTCCATCTCCCCCCAGAGAAAAGGAGCTGAAAAGTGGCTAAAAAGAAATCAAGTTGCTTCCTCCGCTCTTGCTGCAAGCAGGATGCAGAGGAGTGTGTATATGTGTCCTTGAACAAACGCTCTGAGAAGTTTGTCCGGTTTTTTTCCTCTCCCCCCTCTCAGGCTCAGTTGAAAGGCACAGAAATGCACAAAGTTCACTTCTGGGCATAGAGCAGCGATAGGGGATACACACGATAAAGTCACCCCAAGACACAGGGACAGAGAATTCAGTGGAAAGACTCCGAGAATTCTGCTCCCAGAGATCATTCCTGCTCACACTGACCCTTGTAGCAAGGGGACATCGTTCCAGGCAGCCTGTACTGAGCATGTGGCTCCTGAGTGGGGTTTGTTGTTTAGGAAACCTGCTCCGGCTTTTCCATTCTTTCCTTCCAAACAGGAAAACTTCTCCTGGGGCTGTGTGCAGGCAGAGCCCTGAGGAGAGCAGGTGGCACATGGTGCGCTGGGCTGGGACAGCCAGCTGCAGAGCTCAAGGGAAGAAGCCCAAAGTGTCACAATGGCTCCTTGCCTTCACATGCAACACCTGGGTCACAATGGTCTCCTTGATTCCATGAGGCCCCACTGTGTCACAATGGCTCCTTGGTTCCATCAGGTTCCGCAGTGTCACCATGGTCTCCTTTGATCCGCATTGTCATCATGGACAATTGGTTCCATGAGGCCCTGCAGTGTCACAATGGTCTCTTGGTTCCATAGGTTTTATGTTGGGGAAGATGAAACAGGAAAGCCTTATAAATATGATTGCCTAACAAAAGATTTTGGGAATATGAAATCTGTGAGCGACATCGAAATGAAGGCCATCTTTGAGATATAGAGTCTTAGTTACTGAACAACTAGAAAACAATGGTATAGCCGGCTGAAGGTAATCCCCTCTTGATTGAACAATACCCTCTGCTTGCAGACAGGTCCAAGGGTCAGAGCAGACCCTACTAGCTCAGCAGAAGGGGTCCAAGGAGTAGTTTTTAGAAGTTAAAATGTAACACTCTATGGTAATGTAAGAACTCTTATAGGCTGTATGTAAATGCTATAGGATTTGTACCTTGTATTAGATTGGCTAGTGAGAATTAGAATATTCACTACAGAAGATGATTTATTGTATTGTAACAAGGACCTCGCGGCTCCTCTTAATTCAGCTCTCCTCTTAATTCGTCTCTCTTACCTCTTAGTTCTCTCTCTCTCTCAGTTTACCTCTCTTAGTAACTCTCTTAGCTCTTAGCTCTCTCGCTCACTCTCTCTCCCTCTCTTACACCTTGGGCCTGCTTGGAGCTGCAGCTGGCAGCTCTAAGCAGTGCCTCTGTACCCACGCCCTCTGCAATAAACTGCATGCTCCAAAGACCTGCTTATAGAGATCTCTCGTCGCCGTCCACCTCCGGCCGGGCCCGACCGAACCCACACCCTCATCACGATCAGTTTCGACAAACTGGCGCCCAAACGTGAGTGAAGGCCCGATTCAGCTTCTTCCACCAGTGGGAGACTTCTCCATGGACGGTAGCTAAATGACCAGTTATAGCCACCTGGAACGTGTCGTGAGCACGGCATACCGTTGCTGCGCAGCGTAAAAGCCGGAGCTCTATAACTCTGCCGAGGCAGCCCTCGAGCACGGGGAGCCGTTACTTCGTAGCAATTACCTGGAGCTCTCGGAGGGAGGAAATTGCCTGGCAGTCCTCGAGCACAGACGGCCACTGCTGCGCAGCGGTTACCTGGAGCTCTTTGAGGAAGTTTGCCGCGGTACCCCTCGAGCACGGACACGCTGCTAAGCAGTGCAGACCGGAGCTCTACGGAGGGACCCAGCCGCGCGCCCGAGCACAGACGGGTATTGCTCAGCACCGCCCGCGCTGGAGCTCTGAGTGGAGACACCTGCGAGGTCCCGAGCACGGAAAGCCGTTGCCAAGCGACGCCTGAAACCGGACCTCTGAGGAGGGACCCGACAGCAGCGTCCTGAGCGCCGTGTGGAGAGCCTGGCCAGCCCCCCACGACGGATCCCTCACTAAGGACCCTGCCCCCTGCGACATCTAGGTGAGTATCATACTGGTCAATAATGGGACAAACTCACTCTGCCCATGACAGACATCTCTATAAGCAACTTAAGTATTTACTAAGCTCCGGTCCAAGTCAATTACCTAAACAGGAGCTAAAAAACCTCTTAGAATGGACTCTGATTAATTTCCCAAATGCTGACCGTTCAGCCGTCTTTACAAGAGACTTCTGGGACACAGTTGGGGTTAAACTCTTTAATAATATCTCCCGCCGGGATATGGCTGCCGCGGAGCTGCTCCCAGCTTGCAGAGCGCTTGTGGAGCTGTTTGCTGCGAAGGCGCCGCCCGCAGCACTCACCTCGCCGGGTCCCGCTCCTGCTGCGAGCCCGCCCCTCACCGCCGCGAGCCTGCAACAGGGCACGGCCCCCGCCCCGCCGCCGGACCTCACGGCTCCGGTACCCGCGGTCCGGCTGTCTCGTGCCGCCCCGCCCCACCCCCCCGCGGTCCCTGCACCGGTCACCCCTGCTCCACCGGACCCCACCGCCCCCCCCACCGCCCCCGTCATCTCCACCCCCACGGTCCCGTTAGTCCCTGCTGTCCCGCCTCTCGCGGCTCCGGTAGCCGCGGTCCGACTGACTCGTGCCGCCCCGCCCCCCGCCCCCGCTGTCCCGGCAGCCGTCACCCCTGTCCCACCGGACCCTACGACCCCCTCCACCGCTCCCCCCATCCCCGCCCCCCCCATCCCGTTCCTCCCTGCTGCCCCGGCTCCCGCGGTCCCCGCCCTCGGCTCCAGCGTCTTCGCGGCCCCGTCCCTCGCTCCTCCCACCCCGTCCGCCAGCGCCTTCGCGGCCCCGCCCCCCGCCGATAGCCCCGCGGGGCCAGCGGCTGCTCCCCAGCCACCTACGGGTCCTACCGATCCCCCAGCCGCGCCTGTTATGGCTGTAGCCGCCATCATAGCCGGCCCCCCGCAAAGCCAGGCGGCGACCCTTCTTCCAGCCCCCCAGGTCCCCCTCGCCGCCACCGACACGGCGCCGGTGGTGGCCAACGTCCCGTCCGCGTCCGTGGGACACGGAGCGCCCCAGCCCCGCCAGCCACCTGGTGCCGGCGCTGCAGCGCCTACACAGATGGCTGCTGCCTCTCCCGTGCCTGCCGCTGCTCCAGCCCCGTCTCCCGGCACCGCCGCGCCGGCAGCCACACCAGCCCAGCCTGCAAACTCCCAGCGGCAGCACGCCGCGGTCCAGCCGCCGACTGGCCCACCGTTCGCCATGGCCCCACCGCAACATACTCCCGCCGCCTCCACGCCGGCCCTCCCGCCTCCCGCAGCCCCGGGATCATCTCCTGCCGACGGGACAGCCCTGCCACCTCCCGCTCTCCCCGACACACAGACAGCGGCCATCACAGTCCGCCACGTTGACCTGATGACGCAACCCAAGTATGCTCACACTTCTCCAACCACAGCACTGCTCACGGAACTAGCTCCGCCACCGCCCCCCACGGCTTTCACCTCGCCTTCAATAGAGCCACCCGCACCCCCTCGCCCGCTGCCGCGGAGCCAGTTCCCCGCGGCTCCCCCGCCTCCTCGCCCGCCACCGCGGAGATCGGCAGTGCCATCGCCGCCCCCGCCGGGGCCCTCCGGCACCGTGCAGCTGTATCCCTCGGCTACCGCCGCCCAGCTGTATCCCTCCGCGCAGCTCAGCCTCGCCTCACAGGCCGCAAACAGGGGGGGAACGGAGGGCAATGGTCCAGCTCCGGTGGCAGGGAAGACGGAGAGCCGCTCTGCCGGAGCTGATGCTTTAAATCTAACACCAGGAAACCCTGAAAAGCAGCCAGATTTGTTTGCAATGAGCCCCAGAGTCCCGCCAGCGAGCGGCTGGGATCTTGCAACCCATAAGGAGAAAACGAGTTCTGAGAGTTTGTTAGCGCTACTTTCTGAATCAAAAAATCCTCCAAAGTGCTCAGATTATTCTCAATTAACAGATTGGCATGAAATAAGACGCCAAAGCTGTAAAGATGAAAGTCTATTAGCTAAGCCTGTGATAGCTAGCCAACAGCCTGACAGTCCTAAAACGTGGGTTCCCATCCCCACTCACGAAATTAAAGAACTAAGAAGGGCTGTAAGAGATAGTGGTATTTGCTCACCGTATCTTAAACAACTGCTAAAAAGTACCCTAAAAAGAACACATCAAACCCTAAAACGCATTTTAGATCAACAGAAAGGGGGAGAAGCCCAGGATACACCTCAAAGGAGGTTGAACAAGGCTTTGTATGTGTACAATTTTTTGAATAGCTCTGCAGAAGAGCCTGATCCTCCCATTTATAGACATTTTTTGAACAACAAAAAAGCAAAACTGAAAGAGCGCCCCCCAGTTTTGATTAAAAATCTAGACTCAGGAAAAATAGAAGGACCATACAATCTTATAATGTGGGGGAAGGGGTTTGCGTGTGTTTCCACAGGTGAAGGAATCAAGTGGGTTCCAGCAAAAAACGTGAAGCCATACCTCGCATCAAAGCCTGCCGACGCCTCCACACCAGCCAGTGACCCTGCAAGTGGAAGCCAGGAAGCAAGCACCCAGACCTGAACTGTGCAGAATCACCAGAAGAAAGTGATCTGCCAAAAACAGCTCAAGAAAAGAATGGAGTTTTCTCATTTGCGCGCGTGCATGTTGCTTTTATTCTTTTGTTTTAGTTTTTGTAGTGAAGCTTTACCTGTGAATCAACCAAAGACAAATGTCTGGGTTGCTTTAGCCAAATCCGCAGGCTCCGATACCATCTGTCTATATGACACAAGCCCTGACAAACCTTTTTCAACCTGTTTAGTTGGAATACCTCTTCCAGAAGGTTTTGATAATATTACTCTTGATAAATATTGGCCATAAGACGATCATCATGTATCTCCAACTCCCAGCCATAGACACCAAACTTATATTGATAATTCTAAAATTGATAAATCTGACCTAGCTAACCAAATCACAACAGATGACCCGTCTTGGCTAGACAGTTTGTTTGATGATTGGAGCTTTGCACCTTGGCTAAGGGAACTCTGTAAAATAGGCTTGATTATTCTAGTAGTAATAATTATAGTATTAGTAGCAGTACCTTGTATACTTCAGTGTGTGCAAAAAATAACGAGTAGGACTGTATCTAATATCTTAGTTGTTCATCAGAACGGGGGAGATGTTGGGGAAGATGAAACAGGAAAGCCTTATAAATATGATTGCCTAACAAAAGATTTTGGGAATATGAAAACTGTGAGCGACATCGAAATGAAGGCCATCTTTGAGATATAGAGTCTTAGTTACTGAACAACTAGAAAACAATGGTATAGCCGGCTGAAGGTAATCCCCTCTTGATTGAACAATACCCTCTGCTTGCAGACAGGTCCAAGGGTCAGAGCAGACCCTACTAGCTCAGCAGAAGGGGTCCAAGGAGTAGTTTTTAGAAGTTAAAATGTAACACTCTATGGTAATGTAAGAACTCTTATAGGCTGTATGTAAATGCTATAGGATTTGTACCTTGTATTAGATTGGCTAGTGAGAATTAGAATATTCACTACAGAAGATGATTTATTGTATTGTAACAAGGACCTCGCGGCTCTTCTTAATTCAGCTCTCCTCTTAATTCCTCTCTCTTACCTCTTAGTTCTCTCTCTCTCTCAGTTTACCTCTCTTAGTAACTCTCTTAGCTCTTAGCTCTCTCGCTCACTCTCTCTCCCTCTCTTACACCTTGGGCCTGCTTGGAGCTGCAGCTGGCAGCTCTAAGCAGTGCCTCTGTACCCACGCCCTCTGCAATAAACTGCATGCTCCAAAGACCTGCTTATAGAGATCTCTCGTCGCCGTCCATCTCCGGCCGGGCCCGACCGAACCCACACCCTCATCACGATCAGTTTCGACAGTTTTATGTTGTAACAATGGACTCCTTGCTTCTATGAGCTAGCCTGCTTTTTGCAGAGGTGTCTTTGGTTCCAACAAGGCCCTGCTGTGTCTCAGTGCACCCTGGCTTCCATGTGGATCTGGAGTATCACAAAGGCTCCTTGGTTCCACCAGGTCCTGCTGTGTCACAATGGGTCCTGTGGTCCCTGAGGCCCTCCAAAGTCATCATGGAGGCTTGCTTCCATGAGGTTCCATTATGTGCCAGTGGTCATCTTGGTTCCAGGAGTTTCCTTAGGGTCACAATGCTCTCCATGCTTCCATGATTCCCCACAATGTCCCAATGCTCTCCAGGCTTCCATTAGGCCCTGCTTTGCCACAATGGTCCCCTTGTTTCCATGAGGCCCCGCTGTGTCACAATGGACGCAT